>NC_133523.1:23665357-23979821 GCF_049354715.1 Callithrix jacchus
GTAAACGCGGTTTGGAGAAATATCTGCTTCTAAAACCAAAACGGAGCAACCTAACAGAACGGCCTTCAATGTGTGCGTTCAACTTACAGAGTTAAACTGATGTGTGTTTGCAGGAGTTTCTAAACCCTTTCTGTGAAGAAGCGCAAAACGCATTTTCCCAGGCAAAAGCCAGCATTTCCCAAATAGCTGTAAATCTTTGTCTGAAACACAAAACGAACGTATCCTTCAGACTGCTCTGCTGGGTGTTCGCTGACCTAAGGGAGTTGAATCTGCCTCTAGATTCAGAGAGTGAGAAGCACGTTGCTTCTCGGAGCTGCGTTTTGATATGCCAGAGTGAATGGGAGTAAACGCGGTTTGGAGAAATATCTGCTTCTAAAACCAAAACGGAGCAACCTAACAGAACGGCCTTCAATGTGTGCGTTCAACTTACAGAGTTAAACTGATGTGTGTTTGCAGGAGTTTCTAAACCCTTTCTGTGAAGAAGCGCAAAACGCATTTTTCCAGGCAAAAGCCAGCATTTCCCAAATAGCTGTAAATCTCCGTCTGAAACACAAAACGAACGTATCCTTCAGACTGCTCTGCTGGGTGTTCGCTGACCTAAGGGAGTTTAATCTGCCTCTAGATTCAGAGAGTGAGAAGCACGTTGCTTCTCGGAACTGCGTTTTGATATGCCAGAGTGAATGGGAGTAAACGCGGTTTGGAGAAATATCTGCTTCTAAAACCAAAACGGAGCAACCTAACAGAACGGCCTTCAATGTGTGCGTTCAACTTACAGAGTTAAACTGATGTGTGTTTGCAGGAGTTCCTAAACCCTTTCTGTGAAGAAGCCCAAAACGCATTTTCCCAGGCAAAAGCCAGCATTTTCCAAATAGCTGTAAATCTCCGTCCGAAACATAAAACGAACCTATTTTTCAGACTGCTCTTCTGGGTGTTCGCTGACCTAAGGGAGTTTAATCTGCCTCTAGATTCAGAGAGTGAGAAGCACGTTGCTTCTCGGAGCTGCGTTTTGATATGCCAGAGTGAATGGGAATAAACGCGGTTTGGAGAAATATCTGCTTCTAAAACCAAAACGGAGCAACCTAACAGAACGGCCTTCAATGTGTGCGTTCAACTTACAGAGTTAAACTGATGTGTGTTTGCAGGAGTTTCTAAACCCTTTCTGTGAAGAAGCGCAAAACGCATTTTTCCAGGCAAAAGCCAGCATTTCCCAAATAGCTGTAAATCTCCGTCTGAAACACAAAACGAACGTATCCTTCAGACTGCTCTGCTGGGTGTTCGCTGACCTAAGGGAGTTGAATCTGCCTCTAGATTCAGAGAGTGAGAAGCACGTTGCTTCTCGGAGCTGCGTTTTGATATGCCAGAGTGAATGGGAGTAAACGCGGTTTGGAGAAATATCTGCTTCTAAAACCAAAACGGAGCAACCTAACAGAACGGCCTTCAATGTGTGCGTTCAACTTACAGAGTTAAACTGATGTGTGTTTGCAGGAGTTTCTAAACTTTTTCTGTGAAGAAGCGCAAAACGCATTTTTCCAGGCAAAAGCCAGCATTTCCCAAATAGCTGTAAATCTCCGTCTGAAACACAAAACGAACGTATCCTTCAGACTGCTCTGCTGGGTGTTCGCTGACCTAAGGGAGTTGAATCTGCCTCTAGATTCAGAGAGTGAGAAGCACGTTGCTTCTCGGAACTGCGTTTTGATATGCCAGAGTGAATGGGAGTAAACGCGGTTTGGAGAAATATCTGCTTCTAAAACCAAAACGGAGCAACCTAACAGAACGGCCTTCAATGTGTGCGTTCAACTTACAGAGTTAAACTGATGTGTGTTTGCAGGAGTTTCTAAACCCTTTCTGTGAAGAAGCCCAAAACGCATTTTCCCAGGCAAAAGCCAGCATTTTCCAAACAGCTTTAAATCTCCGTCTGAAACATAAAACGAACCTATCCTTCAGACTGCTCTTCTGGGTGTTCGCTGACCTAAGGGAGTTTAATCTGCCTCTAGATTCAGAGAGTGAGAAGCACGTTGCTTCTCGGAGCTGCGTTTTGATATGCCAGAGTGAATGGGAGTAAACGCGGTTTGGAGAAATATCTGCTTCTAAAACCAAAACGGAGCAACCTAACAGAACGGCCTTCAATGTGTGCGTTCACCTTACAGAGTTAAACTGATGTGTGTTTGCAGGAGTTACTAAACCCTTTCTGTGAAGAAGTACAAAACGCATTTTCCCAGGCAAAAGCTAGCATTTCCCAAATAGCTGTAAATCTCCGTCTGAAACACAAAACGAACGTATCCTTCAGACTGCTCTGCTGGGTGTTCGCTGACCTAAGGGAGTTGAATCTGCCTCTAGATTCAGAGAGTGAGAAGCACGTTGCTTCTCGGAGCTGCGTTTTGATATGCCAGAGTGAATGGGAGTAAACGCGGTTTGGAGAAATATCTGCTTCTAAAACCAAAACGGAGCAACCTAACAGAACGGCCTTCAATGTGTGCGTTCAACTTACAGAGTTAAACTGATGTGTGTTTGCAGGAGTTTCTAAACCCTTTCTGTGAAGAAGCCCAAAACGCATTTTCCCAGGCAAAAGCCAGCATTTTCCAAATAGCTGTAAATCTCCGTCTGAAACATAAAACGATCCTATCCTTCAGACTGCTCTTCTGGGTGTTCGCTGACCTAAGGGAGTTTAATCTGCCTCTAGATTCAGAGAGTGAGAAGCACGTTGCTTCTCGGAGCTGCGTTTTGATATGCCAGAGTGAATGGGAGTAAACGCGGTTTGGAGAAATATCTGCTTCTAAAACCAAAACGGAGCAACCTAACAGAACGGCCTTCAATGTGTGCGTTCAACTTACAGAGTTAAACTGATGTGTGTTTGCAGGAGTTTCTAAACCCTTTCTGTGAAGAAGTGCAAAACGCATTTTCCCAGGCAAAAGCCAGCATTTCCCAAATAGCTGTAAATCTCCGTCTGAAACACAAAACGAACGTATCCTTCAGACTGCTGTGCTGGGTGTTCGCTGACCTAAGAAAGTTGAATCTGCCTCTAGATTCAGAGAGTGAGAAGCACGTTGTTTCTCGGAGCTGCGTTTTGATATGCCAGAGTGAATGGGAGTAAACGCGGTTTGGAGAAATATCTGCTTCTAAAACCAAAACGGGGCAACCTAACAGAACGGCCTTCAATGTGTGCGTTCAACTTACAGAGTTAAACTGATGTGTGTTTGCAGGAGTTTCTAAACCCTTTCTGTGAAGAAGCGCAAAACGCATTTTCCCAGGCAAAAGCCAGCATTTCCCAAATAGCTGTAAATCTTTGTCTGAAACACAAAACGAACGTATCCTTCAGACTGCTCTGCTGGGTGTTCGCTGACCTAAGGGAGTTGAATCTGCCTCTAGATTCAGAGAGTGAGAAGCACGTTGCTTCTCGGAGCTGCGTTTTGATATGCCAGAGTGAATGGGAGTAAACGCGGTTTGGAGAAATATCTGCTTCTAAAACCAAAACGGAGCAACCTAACAGAACGGCCTTCAATGTGTGCGTTCAACTTACAGAGTTAAACTGATGTGTGTTTGCAGGAGTTTCTAAACCCTTTCTGTGAAGAAGCGCAAAACGCATTTTCCCAGGCAAAAGCCATCATTTCCCAAATAGCTGTAAATCTTTGTCTGAAACACAAAACGAACGTATCCTTCAGACTGCTCTGCTGGGTGTTCGCTGACCTAAGGGAGTTGAATGTGCCTCTAGATTCAGAGAGTGAGAAGCACGTTGCTTCTCGGAACTGCGTTTTGATATGCCAGAGTGAATGGGAGTAAACGCGGTTTGGAGAAATATCTGCTTCTAAAACCAGAACGGAGAAACCTAACAGAACGGCCTTCAATGTGTGCGTTCAACTTACAGAGTTAAACTGATGTGTGTTTGCAGGAGTTTCTAAACCCTTTCTGTGAAGAAGCCCAAAACGCATTTTCCCAGGCAAAAGCCAGCATTTTCCAAATAGCTGTAAATCTCCGTCTGAAACATAAAACGAACCTATCCTTCAGACTGCTCTTCTGGGTGTTCGCTGACCTAAGGGAGTTTAATCTGCCTCTAGATTCAGAGAGTGAGAAGCACGTTGCTTCTCGGATCTGCGTTTTGATATGCCAGAGTGAATGGGAGTAAACGCGGTTTGGAGAAATATCTGCTTCTAAAACCAAAACGGAGCAACCTAACAGAACGGCCTTCAATGTGTGCGTTCAACTTACAGAGTTAAACTGATGTGTGTTTGCAGGAGTTTCTAAACCCTTTCTGTGAAGAAGGGCAAAACGCATTTTCCCAGGCAAAAGCCAGCATTTTCCAAATAGCTGTAAATCTCCGTCTGAAACACAAAACGAACGTATCCTTAAGACTGCTCTGCTGGGTGTTCGCTGACCTAAGGGAGTTTAATCTGCCTCTAGATTCAGAGAGTGAGAAGCACGTTGCTTCTCGGATCTGCGTTTTGATATGCCAGAGTGAAAGGGAGTAAACGCGGTTTGGAGAAATATCTGCTTCTAAAACCAAAACGGAGCAACCTAACAGAACGGCCTTCAATGTGTGCGTTCAACTTACAGAGTTAAACTGATGTGTGTTTGCAGGAGTTTCTAAACCCTTTCTGTGAAGAAGGGCAAAACGCATTTTCCCAGGCAAAAGCCAGCATTTTCCAAATAGCTGTAAATCTCCGTCTGAAACACAAAACGAACGTATCCTTCAGACTCCTCTGCTGCGTGTTCGCTGACCTAAGGGAGTTTAATCTGCCTCTAGATTCAGAGAGTGAGAAGCACGTTGCTTCTCGGAACTGCGTTTTGATATGCCAGAGTGAATGGGAGTAAACGCGGTTTGGAGAAATATCTGCTTCTAAAACCAAAACGGAGCAACCTAACAGAACGGCCTTCAATGTGTGCGTTCAACTTACAGAGTTAAACTGATGTGTGTTTGCAGGAGTTTCTAAACCCTTTCTGTGAAGAAGCCCAAAACGCATTTTCCCAGGCAAAAGCCAGCATTTTCCAAATAGCTGTAAATCTCCGTCCGAAACATAAAACGAACCTATTTTTCAGACTGCTCTTCTGGGTGTTCGCTGACCTAAGGGAGTTGAATCTGCCTCTAGATTCAGAGAGTGAGAAGCACGTTGCTTCTCGGAGCTGCGTTTTGATATGCCAGAGTGAATGGGAGTAAACGCGGTTTGGAGAAATATCTGCTTCTAAAACCAAAACGGAGCAACCTAACAGAACGGCCTTCAATGTGTGCGTTCAACTTACAGAGTTAAACTGATGTGTGTTTGCAGGAGTTTCTAAACCCTTTCTGTGAAGAAGCGCAAAACGCATTTTTCCAGGCAAAAGCCAGCATTTCCCACATAGCTGTAAATCTCCGTCTGAAACACAAAACGAACGTATCCTTCAGACTGCTCTGCTGGGTGTTCGCTGACCTAAGGGAGTTGAATCTGCCTCTAGATTCAGAGAGTGAGAAGCACGTTGCTTCTCGGAACTGCGTTTTGATATGCCAGAGTGAATGGGAGTAAACGCGGTTTGGAGAAATATCTGCTTCTAAAACCAAAACGGAGCAACCTAACAGAACGGCCTTCAATGTGTGCGTTCAACTTACAGAGTTAAACTGATGTGTGTTTGCAGGAGTTTCTAAACCCTTTCTGTGAAGAAGGGCAAAACGCATTTTCCCAGGCAAAAGCCAGCATTTTCCAAATAGCTGTAAATCTCCGTCTGAAACACAAAACGAACGTATAATTCAGACTGCTCTGCTGGGTGTTCGCTGACCTAAGGGAGTTTAATCTGCCTCTAGATTCAGAGAGTGAGAAGCACGTTGCTTCTCGGAACTGCGTTTTGATATGCCAGAGTGAATGGGAGTAAACGCGGTTTGGAGAAATATCTGCTTCTAAAACCAAAACGGAGCAACCTAACAGAACGGCCTTCAATGTGTGCGTTCAACTTACAGAGTTAAACTGATGTGTGTTTGCAGGAGTTTCTAAACCCTTTCTGTGAAGAAGCCCAAAACGCATTTTCCCAGGCAAAAGCCAGCATTTTCCAAATAGCTGTAAATCTCCGTCCGAAACATAAAACGAACCTATTTTTCAGACTGCTCTTCTGGGTGTTCGCTGACCTAAGGGAGTTGAATCTGCCTCTAGATTCAGAGAGTGAGAAGCACGTTGCTTCTCGGAGCTGCGTTTTGATATGCCAGAGTGAATGGGAGTAAACGCGGTTTGGAGAAATATCTGCTTCTAAAACCAAAACGGAGCAACCTAACAGAACGGCCTTCAATGTGTGCGTTCAACTTACAGAGTTAAACTGATGTGTGTTTGCAGGAGTTTCTAAACCCTTTCTGTGAAGAAGCGCAAAACGCATTTTTCCAGGCAAAAGCCAGCATTTCCCACATAGCTGTAAATCTCCGTCTGAAACACAAAACGAACGTATCCTTCAGACTGCTCTGCTGGGTGTTCGCTGACCTAAGGGAGTTGAATCTGCCTCTAGATTCAGAGAGTGAGAAGCACGTTGCTTCTCGGAACTGCGTTTTGATATGCCAGAGTGAATGGGAGTAAACGCGGTTTGGAGAAATATCTGCTTCTAAAACCAAAACGGAGCAACCTAACAGAACGGCCTTCAATGTGTGCGTTCAACTTACAGAGTTAAACTGATGTGTGTTTGCAGGAGTTTCTAAACCCTTTCTGTGAAGAAGCCCAAAACGCATTTTCCCAGGCAAAAGCCAGCATTTTCCAAATAGCTGTAAATCTCCGTCTGAAACATAAAACGAACCTATCCTTCAGACTGCTCTTCTGGGTGTTCGCTGACCTAAGGGAGTTTAATATGCCTCTAGATTCAGAGAGTGAGAAGCACGTTGCTTCTCTGATCTGCGTTTTGATATGCCAGAGTGAATGGGAGTAAACGCGGTTTGGAGAAATATCTGCTTCTAAAACCAAAACGGAGCAACCTAACAGAACGGCCTTCAATGTGTGCGTTCAACTTACAGAGTTAAACTGATGTGTGTTTGCAGGAGTTTCTAAACCCTTTCTGTGAAGAAGGGCAAAACGCAATTTCCCAGGCAAAAGCCAGCATTTCCCAAATAGCTGTAAATCTCCGTCTGAAACACAAAACGAACGTATCCTTCAGACTGCTCTGCTGGGTGTTCGCTGACCTAAGGGAGTTGAATCTGCCTCTAGATTCAGAGAGTGAGAAGCACGTTGCTTCTCGGAGCTGCGTTTTGATATGCCAGAGTGAATGGGAGTAAACTCGGTTTGGAGAAATATCTGCTTCTAAAACCAAAACGGAGCAACCTAACAGAACGGCCTTCAATGTGTGCGTTCAACTTACAGAGTTAAACTGATGTGTGTTTGCAGGAGTTTCTAAACCCTTTCTGTGAAAAAGCGCAAAACGCATTTTTCCAGGCAAAAGCCAGCATTTCCCAAATAGCTGTAAATCTCCGTCTGAAACACAAAACGAACGTATCCTTCAGACTGCTCTGCTGGGTGTTCGCTGACCTAAGGGAGTTGAATCTGCCTCTAGATTCAGAGAGTGAGAAGCACGTTGCTTCTCGGAACTGCGTTTTGATATGCCAGAGTGAATGGTAGTAAACGCGGTTTGGAGAAATATCTGCTTCTAAAACCAAAACGGAGCAACCTAACAGAACGGCCTTCAATGTGTGCGTTCAACTTACAGAGTTAAACTGATGTGTGTTTGCAGGAGTTTCTAAACCCTTTCTGTGAAGGAGCCCAAAACGCATTTTCCCAGGCAAAAGCCAGCATTTTCCAAACAGCTTTAAATCTCCGTCTGAAACATAAAACGAACCTATCCTTCAGACTGCTCTTCTGGGTGTTCGCTGACCTAAGGGAGTTTAATCTGCCTCTAGATTCAGAGAGTGAGAAGCACGTTGCTTCTCGGAGCTGCGTTTTGATATGCCAGAGTGAATGGGAGTAAACGCGGTTTGGAGAAATATCTGCTTCTAAAACCAAAACGGAGCAACCTAACAGAACGGCCTTCAATGTGTGCGTTCAACTTACAGAGTTAAACTGATGTGTGTTTGCAGGAGTTTCTAAACCCTTTCTGTGAAGAAGTGCAAAACGCATTTTCCCAGGCAAAAGCCAGCATTTCCCAAATAGCTGTAAATCTCCGTCTGAAACACAAAACGAACGTATCCTTCAGACTGCTCTGCTGGGTGTTCGATGACCTAAGAAAGTTGAATCTGCCTCTAGATTCAGAGAGTTAGAAGCACGTTGTTTCTCGGAGCTGCGTTTTGATATGCCAGAGTGAATGGGAGTAAACGCGGTTTGGAGAAATATCTGCTTCTAAAACCAAAACGGGGCAACCTAACAGAACGGCCTTCAATGTGTGCGTTCAACTTACAGAGTTAAACTGATGTGTGTTTGCAGGAGTTTCTAAACCCTTTCTGTGAAGAAGCGCAAAACGCATTTTTCCAGGCAAAAGCCAGCATTTCCCAAATAGCTGTAAATCTCCGTCTGAAACACAAAACGAACGTATCCTTCAGACTGCTCTGCTGGGTGTTCGCTGACCTAAGGGAGTTGAATCTGCCTCTAGATTCAGAGAGTGAGAAGCACGTTGCTTCTCGGAACTGCGTTTTGATATGCCAGAGTGAATGGGAGTAAACGCGGTTTGGAGAAATATCTGCTTCTAAAACCAAAACGGAGCAACCTAACAGAACGGCCTTCAATGTGTGCGTTCAACTTACAGAGTTAAACTGATGTGTGTTTGCAGGAGTTTCTAAACCCTTTCTGTGAAGAAGCCCAAAACGCATTTTCCCAGGCAAAAGCCAGCATTTTCCAAATAGCTGTAAATCTCCGTCCGAAACATAAAACGAACCTATTTTTCAGACTGCTCTTCTGGGTGTTCGCTGACCTAAGGGAGTTTAATCTGCCTCTAGATTCAGAGAGTGAGAAGCACGTTGCTTCTCGGAACTGCGTTTTGATATGCCAGAGTGAATGGGAGTAAACGCGGTTTGGAGAAATATCTGCTTCTAGAACCAAAACGGAGCAACCTAACAGAACGGCCTTCAATGTGTGCGTTCAACTTACAGAGTTAAACTGATGTGTGTTTGCAGGAGTTTCTAAACCCTTTCTGTGAAGAAGCCCAAAACGCATTTTCCCAGGCAAAAGCCATCATTTCCCAAATAGCTGTAAATCTCCGTCTGAAACATAAAACGAACGTATCCTTCAGACTGCTCTGCTGGGTGTTCGCTGACCTAAGGGAGTTGAATCTGCATCTAGATTCAGAGAGTGAGAAGCACGTTGCTTCTCGGAGCTGCGTTTTGATATGCCAGAGTGAATGGGAGTAAACGCGGTTTGGAGAAATATCTGCTTCTAAAACCAAAACGGAGCAACCTAACAGAACGGCCTTCAATGTGTGCCTTCAACTTACAGAGTTAAACTGATGTGTGTTTGCAGGAGTTTCTAAACCCTTTCTGTGAAGAAGTGCAAAACGCATTTTCCCAGGCAAAAGCCAGCATTTCCCAAATAGCTGTAAATCTCCGTCTGAAACACAAAACGAACGTATCCTTCAGACTGCTCTGCTCTGTGTTCGCTGACCTAAGGGAGTTGAATCTGCCTCTAGATTCAGAGAGTGAGAAGCACGTTGCTTCTCGGAGCTGCGTTTTGATATGCCAGAGTGAATGGGAGTAAACGCGGTTTGGAGAAATATCTGCTTCTAAAACCAAAACGGAGCAACCTAACAGAACGGCCTTCAATGTGTGCGTTCAACTTACAGAGTTAAACTGATGTGTGTTTGCAGGAGTTTCTAAACCCTTTCTGTGAAGAAGCGCAAAACGCATTTTCCCAGGCAAAAGCCAGCATTTCCCAAATAGCTGTAAATCTTTGTCTGAAACACAAAACGAACGTATCCTTCAGACTGCTCTGCTGGGTGTTCGCTGACCTAAGGGAGTTGAATCTGCCTCTAGATTCAGAGAGTGAGAAGCACGTTGCTTCTCGGAACTGCGTTTTGATATGCCAGAGTGAATGGGAGTAAACGCGGTTTGGAGAAATATCTGCTTCTAAAACCAGAACGGAGCAACCTAACAGAACGGCCTTCAATGTGTGCGTTCAACTTACAGAGTTAAACTGATGTGTGTTTGCAGGAGTTTCTAAACCCTTTCTGTGAAGAAGCCCAAAACACATTTTCCCAGGCAAAAGCCAGCATTTTCCAAATAGCTGTAAATCTCCGTCTGAAACATAAAACGAACCTATCCTTCAGACTGCTCTTCTGGGTGTTCGCTGACCTAAGGGAGTTTAATCTGCCTCTAGATTCAGAGAGTGAGAAGCACGTTGCTTCTCGGATCTGCGTTTTGATATGCCAGAGTGAATGGGAGTAAACGCGGTTTGGAGAAATATCTGCTTCTAGAACCAAAACGGAGCAACCTAACAGAACGGCCTTCAATGTGTGCGTTCAACTTACAGAGTTAAACTGATGTGTGTTTGCAGGAGTTTCTAAACCCTTTCTGTGAAGAAGGGCAAAACGCATTTTCCCAGGCAAAAGCCAGCCTTTTCTAAATAGCTGTAAATCTCCGTCTGAAACACAAAACGAACGTATCCTTCAGACTGCTCTGCTGGGTGTTCGCTGACCTAAGGGAGTTGAATCTGCCTCTAGATTCAGAGAGTGAGAAGCACGTTGCTTCTCGGAGCTGCGTTTTGATATGCCAGAGTGAATGGGAGTAAACGCGGTTTGGAGAAATATCTGCTTCTAAAACCAAAACGGAGCAACCTAACAGAACGGCCTTCAATGTGTGCGTTCAACTTACAGAGTTAAACTGATGTGTGTTTGCAGGAGTTTCTAAACCCTTTCTGTGAAGAAGCGCAAAACGCATTTTCCCAGGCAAAAGCCAGCATTTCCCAAATAGCTGTAAATCTTTGTCTGAAACACAAAACGAACGTATCCTTCAGACTGCTCTGCTGGGTGTTCGCTGACCTAAGGGAGTTGAATCTGCCTCTAGATTCAGAGAGTGAGAAGCACGTTGCTTCTCGGAGCTGCGTTTTGATATGCCAGAGTGAATGGGAGTAAACGCGGTTTGGAGAAATATCTGCTTCTAAAACCAAAACGGAGCAACCTAACAGAACGGCCTTCAATGTGTGCGTTCAACTTACAGAGTTAAACTGATGTGTGTTTGCAGGAGTTTCTAAACCCTTTCTGTGAAGAAGCGCAAAACGCATTTTTCCAGGCAAAAGCCAGCATTTCCCAAATAGCTGTAAATCTCCGTCTGAAACACAAAACGAACGTATCCTTCAGACTGCTCTGCTGGGTGTTCGCTGACCTAAGGGAGTTTAATCTGCCTCTAGATTCAGAGAGTGAGAAGCACGTTGCTTCTCGGAACTGCGTTTTGATATGCCAGAGTGAATGGGAGTAAACGCGGTTTGGAGAAATATCTGCTTCTAAAACCAAAACGGAGCAACCTAACAGAACGGCCTTCAATGTGTGCGTTCAACTTACAGAGTTAAACTGATGTGTGTTTGCAAGAGTTCCTAAACCCTTTCTGTGAAGAAGCCCAAAACGCATTTTCCCAGGCAAAAGCCAGCATTTTCCAAATAGCTGTAAATCTCCGTCCGAAACATAAAACGAACCTATTTTTCAGACTGCTCTTCTGGGTGTTCGCTGACCTAAGGGAGTTTAATCTGCCTCTAGATTCAGAGAGTGAGAAGCACGTTGCTTCTCGGAGCTGCGTTTTGATATGCCAGAGTGAATGGGAATAAACGCGGTTTGGAGAAATATCTGCTTCTAAAACCAAAACGGAGCAACCTAACAGAACGGCCTTCAATGTGTGCGTTCAACTTACAGAGTTAAACTGATGTGTGTTTGCAGGAGTTTCTAAACCCTTTCTGTGAAGAAGCGCAAAACGCATTTTTCCAGGCAAAAGCCAGCATTT
Organism: Callithrix jacchus; assembly: GCF_049354715.1. NCBI lineage: Eukaryota > Metazoa > Chordata > Mammalia > Primates > Cebidae > Callithrix > Callithrix jacchus. Next base: position 23,677,197 of record NC_133523.1, read on the forward strand.
CCCAAATAGCTGTAAATCTCCGTCTGAAACACAAAACGAACGTATCCTTCAGACTGCTCTGCTGGGTGTTCGCTGACCTAAGGGAGTTGAATCTGCCTCTAGATTCAGAGAGTGAGAAGCACGTTGCTTCTCGGAGCTGCGTTTTGATATGCCAGAGTGAATGGGAGTAAACGCGGTTTGGAGAAATATCTGCTTCTAAAACCAAAACGGAGCAACCTAACAGAACGGCCTTCAATGTGTGCGTTCAACTTACAGAGTTAAACTGATGTGTGTTTGCAGGAGTTTCTAAACTTTTTCTGTGAAGAAGCGCAAAACGCATTTTTCCAGGCAAAAGCCAGCATTTCCCAAATAGCTGTAAATCTCCGTCTGAAACACAAAACGAACGTATCCTTCAGACTGCTCTGCTGGGTGTTCGCTGACCTAAGGGAGTTGAATCTGCCTCTAGATTCAGAGAGTGAGAAGCACGTTGCTTCTCGGAACTGCGTTTTGATATGCCAGAGTGAATGGGAGTAAACGCGGTTTGGAGAAATATCTGCTTCTAAAACCAAAACGGAGCAACCTAACAGAACGGCCTTCAATGTGTGCTTTCAACTTACAGAGTTAAACTGATGTGTGTTTGCAGGAGTTTCTAAACCCTTTCTGTGAAGAAGCCCAAAACGCATTTTCCCAGGCAAAAGCCAGCATTTTCCAAGTAGCTGTAAATCTCCGTCTGAAACATAAAACGAACCTATCCTTCAGACTGCTCTTCTGGGTGTTCGCTGACCTAAGGGAGTTTAATCTGCCTCTAGATTCAGAGAGTGAGAAGCACGTTGCTTCTCGGATCTGCGTTTTGATATGCCAGAGTGAATGGGAGTAAACGCAGTTTGGAGAAATATCTGCTTCTAAAACCAAAACGGAGCAACCTAACAGAACGGCCTTCAATGTGTGCGTTCAACTTACAGAGTTAAACTGATGTGTGTTTGCAGGAGTTTCTAAACCCTTTCTGTGAAGAAGGGCAAAACTCATTTTCCCAGGCAAAAGCCAGCATTTCCCAAATAGCTGTAAATCTCCGTCTGAAACACAAAACGAACGTATCCTTCAGACTGCTCTGCTGGGTGTTCGCTGACCTAAGGGAGTTGAATCTGCCTCTAGATTCAGAGAGTGAGAAGCACGTTGCTTCTCGGAGCTGCGTTTTGATATGCCAGAGTGAATGGGAGTAAACTCGGTTTGGAGAAATATCTGCTTTTAAAACCAAAACGGAGCAACCTAACAGAACGGCCTTCAATGTGTGCGTTCAACTTACAGAGTTAAACTGATGTGTGTTTGCAGGAGTTTCTAAACCCTTTCTGTGAAAAAGCGCAAAACGCATTTTTCCAGGCAAAAGCCAGCATTTCCCAAATAGCTGTAAATCTCCGTCTGAAACACAAAACGAACGTATCCTTCAGACTGCTCTGCTGGGTGTTCGCTGACCTAAGGGAGTTGAATCTGCCTCTAGATTCAGAGAGTGAGAAGCACGTTGCTTCTCGGAACTGCGTTTTGATATGCCAGAGTGAATGGGAGTAAACGCGGTTTGGAGAAATATCTGCTTCTAAAACCAAAACGGAGCAACCTAACAGAACGGCCTTCAATGTGTGCGTTCAACTTACAGAGTTAAACTGATGTGTGTTTGCAGGAGTTTCTAAACCCTTTCTGTGAAGAAGCCCAAAACGCATTTTCCCAGGCAAAAGCCAGCATTTTCCAAACAGCTTTAAATCTCCGTCTGAAACATAAAACGAACCTATCCTTCAGACTGCTCTTCTGGGTGTTCGCTGACCTAAGGGAGTTTAATCTGCCTCTAGATTCAGAGAGTGAGAAGCACGTTGCTTCTCGGAGCTGCGTTTTGATATGCCAGAGTGAATGGGAGTAAACGCGGTTTGGAGAAATATCTGCTTCTAAAACCAAAACGGAGCAACCTAACAGAACGGCCTTCAATGTGTGCGTTCACCTTACAGAGTTAAACTGATGTGTGTTTGCAGGAGTTACTAAACCCTTTCTGTGAAGAAGTACAAAACGCATTTTCCCAGGCAAAAGCTAGCATTTCCCATATAGCTGTAAATCTCCGTCTGAAACACAAAACGAACGTATCCTTCAGACTGCTCTGCTGGGTGTTCGCTGACCTAAGGGAGTTGAATCTGCCTCTAGATTCAGAGAGTGAGAAGCACGTTGCTTCTCGGAGCTGCGTTTTGATATGCCAGAGTGAATGGGAGTAAACGCGGTTTTGAGAAATATCTGCTTCTAAAACCAAAACGGAGCAACCTAACAGAACGGCCTTCAATGTGTGCGTTCAACTTACAGAGTTAAACTGATGTGTGTTTGCAGGAGTTTCTAAACCCTTTCTGTGAAGAAGCCCAAAACGCATTTTCCCAGGCAAAAGCCAGCATTTTCCAAATAGCTGTAAATCTCCGTCTGAAACATAAAACGATCCTATCCTTCAGACTGCTCTTCTGGGTGTTCGCTGACCTAAGGGAGTTTAATCTGCCTCTAGATTCAGAGAGTGAGAAGCACGTTGCTTCTCGGAGCTGCGTTTTGATATGCCAGAGTGAATGGGAGTAAACGCGGTTTGGAGAAATATCTGCTTCTAAAACCAAAACGGAGCAACCTAACAGAACGGCCTTCAATGTGTGCGTTCAACTTACAGAGTTAAACTGATGTGTGTTTGCAGGAGTTTCTAAACCCTTTCTGTGAAGAAGTGCAAAACGCATTTTCCCAGGCAAAAGCCAGCATTTCCCAAATAGCTGTAAATCTCCGTCTGAAACACAAAACGAACGTATCCGTCAGACTGCTCTGCTGGGTGTTCGCTGACCTAAGAAAGTTGAATCTGCCTCTAGATTCAGAGAGTGAGAAGCACGTTGTTTCTCGGAGCTGCGTTTTGATATGCCAGAGTGAATGGGAGTAAACGCGGTTTGGAGAAATATCTGCTTCTAAAACCAAAACGGGGCAACCTAACAGAACGGCCTTCAATGTGTGCCTTCAACTTACAGAGTTAAACTGATGTGTGTTTGCAGGAGTTTCTAAACCCTTTCTGTGAAGAAGCCCAAAACGCATTTTCCCAGGCAAAAGCCAGCATTTTCCAAATAGCTGTAAATCTCCGTCTGAAACATAAAACGAACCTATTTTTCAGACTGCTCTTCTGGGTGTTCGCTGACCTAAGGGAGTTTAATCTGCCTCTAGATTCAGAGAGTGAGAAGCACGTTGCTTCTCGGATCTGCGTTTTGATATGCCAGAGTGAATGGGAGTAAACGCGGTTTGGAGAAATATCTGCTTCTAAAACCAAAACGGAGCAACCTAACAGAACGGCCTTCAATGTGTGCGTTCAACTTACAGAGTTAAACTGATGTGTGTTTGCAGGAGTTTCTAAACCCTTTCTGTGAAGAAGGGCAAAACTCATTTTCCCAGGCAAAAGCCAGCATTTCCCAAATAGCTGTAAATCTCCGTCTGAAACACAAAACGAACGTATCCTTCAGACTGCTCTGCTGGGTGTTCGCTGACCTAAGGGAGTTGAATCTGCCTCTAGATTCAGAGAGTGAGAAGCACGTTGCTTCTCGGATCTGCGTTTTGATATGCCAGAGTGAATGGGAGTAAACTCGGTTTGGAGAAATATCTGCTTCTAAAACCAAAACGGAGCAACCTAACAGAACGGCCTTCAATGTGTGCGTTCAACTTACAGAGTTAAACTGATGTGTGTTTGCAGGAGTTTCTAAACCCTTTCTGTGAAAAAGCGCAAAACGCATTTTTCCAGGCAAAAGCCAGCATTTCCCAAATAGCTGTAAATCTCCGTCTGAAACACAAAACGAACGTATCCTTCAGACTGCTCTGCTGGGTGTTCGCTGACCTAAGGGAGTTGAATCTGCCTCTAGATTCAGAGAGTGAGAAGCACGTTGCTTCTCGGAACTGCGTTTTGATATGCCAGAGTGAATGGGAGTAAACGCGGTTTGGAGAAATATCTGCTTCTAAAACCAAAACGGAGCAACCTAACAGAACGGCCTTCAATGTGTGCGTTCAACTTACAGAGTTAAACTGATGTGTGTTTGCAGGAGTTTCTAAACCCTTTCTGTGAAGAAGCCCAAAACGCATTTTCCCAGGCAAAAGCCAGCATTTTCCAAACAGCTTTAAATCTCCGTCTGAAACATAAAACGAACCTATCCTTCAGACTGCTCTTCTGGGTGTTCGCTGACCTAAGGGAGTTTAATCTGCCTCTAGATTCAGAGAGTGAGAAGCACGTTGCTTCTCGGAGCTGCGTTTTGATATGCCAGAGTGAATGGGAGTAAACGCGGTTTGGAGAAATATCTGCTTCTAAAACCAAAACGGAGCAACCTAACAGAACGGCCTTCAATGTGTGCGTTCACCTTACAGAGTTAAACTGATGTGTGTTTGCAGGAGTTACTAAACCCTTTCTGTGAAGAAGTACAAAACGCATTTTCCCAGGCAAAAGCTAGCATTTCCCAAATAGCTGTAAATCTCCGTCTGAAACACAAAACGAACGTATCCTTCAGACTGCTCTGCTGGGTGTTCGCTGACCTAAGGGAGTTGAATCTGCCTCTAGATTCAGAGAGTGAGAAGCACGTTGCTTCTCGGAGCTGCGTTTTGATATGCCAGAGTGAATGGGAGTAAACGCGGTTTGGAGAAATATCTGCTTCTAAAACCAAAACGGAGCAACCTAACAGAACGGCCTTCAATGTGTGCGTTCAACTTACAGAGTTAAACTGATGTGTGTTTGCAGGAGTTTCTAAACCCTTTCTGTGAAGAAGCCCAAAACGCATTTTCCCAGGCAAAAGCCAGCATTTTCCAAATAGCTGTAAATCTCCGTCTGAAACATAAAACGATCCTATCCTTCAGACTGCTCTTCTGGGTGTTCGCTGACCTAAGGGAGTTTAATCTGCCTCTAGATTCAGAGAGTGAGAAGCACGTTGCTTCTCGGAGCTGCGTTTTGATATGCCAGAGTGAATGGGAGTAAACGCGGTTTGGAGAAATATCTGCTTCTAAAACCAAAACGGAGCAACCTAACAGAACGGCCTTCAATGTGTGCGTTCAACTTACAGAGTTAAACTGATGTGTGTTTGCAGGAGTTTCTAAACCCTTTCTGTGAAGAAGTGCAAAACGCATTTTCCCAGGCAAAAGCCAGCATTTCCCAAATAGCTGTAAATCTCCGTCTGAAACACAAAACGAACGTATCCTTCAGACTGCTGTGCTGGGTGTTCGCTGACCTAAGAAAGTTGAATCTGCCTCTAGATTCAGAGAGTGAGAAGCACGTTGTTTCTCGGAGCTGCGTTTTGATATGCCAGAGTGAATGGGAGTAAACGCGGTTTGGAGAAATATCTGCTTCTAAAACCAAAACGGGGCAACCTAACAGAACGGCCTTCAATGTGTGCGTTCAACTTACAGAGTTAAACTGATGTGTGTTTGCAGGAGTTTCTAAACCCTTTCTGTGAAGAAGCGCAAAACGCATTTTCCCAGGCAAAAGCCAGCATTTCCCAAATAGCTGTAAATCTTTGTCTGAAACACAAAACGAACGTATCCTTCAGACTGCTCTGCTGGGTGTTCGCTGACCTAAGGGAGTTGAATCTGCCTCTAGATTCAGAGAGTGAGAAGCACGTTGCTTCTCGGAGCTGCGTTTTGATATGCCAGAGTGAATGGGAGTAAACGCGGTTTGGAGAAATATCTGCTTCTAAAACCAAAACGGAGCAACCTAACAGAACGGCCTTCAATGTGTGCGTTCAACTTACAGAGTTAAACTGATGTGTGTTTGCAGGAGTTTCTAAACCCTTTCTGTGAAGAAGCGCAAAACGCATTTTTCCAGGCAAAAGCCAGAATTTCCCAAATAGCTGTAAATCTCCGTCTGAAACACAAAACGAACGTATCCTTCAGACTGCTCTGCTGGGTGTTCGCTGACCTAAGGGAGTTGAATCTGCCTCTAGATTCAGAGAGTGAGAAGCACGTTGCTTCTCGGAACTGCGTTTTGATATGCCAGAGTGGGAGTAAACGCGGTTTGGAGAAATATCTGCTTCTAAAACCAAAACGGAGCAACCTAACAGAACGGCCTTCAATGTGTGCGTTCAACTTACAGAGTTAAACTGATGTGTGTTTGCAGGAGTTTCTAAACCCTTTCTGTGAAGAAGCGCAAAACGCATTTTCCCAGGCAAAAGCCAGCATTTCCCAAATAGCTGTAAATCTTTGTCTGAAACACAAAACGAACGTATCCTTCAGACTGCTCTGCTGGGTGTTCGCTGACCTAAGGGAGTTGAATCTGCCTCTAGATTCAGAGAGTGAGAAGCACGTTGCTTCTCGGAGCTGCGTTTTGATATGCCAGAGTGAATGGGAGTAAACGCGGTTTGGAGAAATATCTGCTTCTAAAACCAAAACGGAGCAACCTAACAGAACGGCCTTCAATGTGTGCGTTCAACTTACAGAGTTAAACTGATGTGTGTTTGCAGGAGTTTCTAAACCCTTTCTGTGAAGAAGCGCAAAACGCATTTTTCCAGGCAAAAGCCAGCATTTCCCAAATAGCTGTAAATCTCCGTCTGAAACACAAAACGAACGTATCCTTCAGACTGCTCTGCTGGGTGTTCGCTGACCTAAGGGAGTTTAATCTGCCTCTAGATTCAGAGAGTGAGAAGCACGTTGCTTCTCGGAACTGCGTTTTGATATGCCAGAGTGAATGGGAGTAAACGCGGTTTGGAGAAATATCTGCTTCTAAAACCAAAACGGAGCAACCTAACAGAACGGCCTTCAATGTGTGCGTTCAACTTACAGAGTTAAACTGATGTGTGTTTGCAGGAGTTTCTAAACCCTTTCTGTGAAGAAGCCCAAAACGCATTTTCCCAGGCAAAAGCCAGCATTTTCCAAATAGCTGTAAATCTCCGTCCGAAACATAAAACGAACCTATTTTTCAGACTGCTCTTCTGGGTGTTCGCTGACCTAAGGGAGTTTAATCTGCCTCTAGATTCAGAGAGTGAGAAGCACGTTGCTTCTCGGAGCTGCGTTTTGATATGCCAGAGTGAATGGGAGTAAACGCGGTTTGGAGAAATATCTGCTTCTAAAACCAAAACGGAGCAACCTAACAGAACGGCCTTCAATGTGTGCGTTCAACTTACAGAGTTAAACTGATGTGTGTTTGCAGGAGTTTCTAAACCCTTTCTGTGAAGAAGCCCAAAACGCATTTTCCCAGGCAAAAGCCAGCATTTCCCAAATAGCTGTAAATCTCCGTCTGAAACATAAAACGAACGTATCCTTCAGACTGCTCTGCTGGGTGTTCGCTGACCTAAGGGAGTTTAATCTGCCTCTAGATTCAGAGAGTGAGAAGCACGTTGCTTCTCGGAGCTGCGTTTTGATATGCCAGAGTGAATGGGAGTAAACGCGGTTTGGAGAAATATCTGCTTCTAAAACCAAAACGGAGCAACCTAACAGAACGGCCTTCAATGTGTGCGTTCAACTTACAGAGTTAAACTGATGTGTGTTTGCAGGAGTTTCTAAACCCTTTCTGTGAAGAAGCCCAAAACGCATTTTCCCAGGCAAAAGCCAGCATTTCCCAAATAGCTGTAAATCTCCGTCTGAAACACAAAACGAACGTATCCTTCAGACTGCTCTGCTCTGTTTTCGCTGACCTAAGGCAGTTGAATCTGCCTCTAGGTTCAGAGAGTGAGAAGCACGTTGCTTCTCGGAGCTGCGTTTTGATATGCCAGAGTGAATGGGAGGAAACGCGGTTTGGAGAAATATCTGCTTCTAAAACCAAAACGGAGCAACCTAACAGAACGGCCTTCAATGTGTGCGTTCAACTTACAGAGTTAAACTGATGGGTGTTTGCAGGAGTTTCTAAACCCTTTCTGTTAAGAAGCGCAAAACGCATTTTCCCAGGCAAAAGCCAGCATTTCCCAAATAGCTGTAAATCTTTGTCTGAAACACAAAACGAACGTATCCTTCAGACTGCTCTGCTGGGTGTTCGCTGACCTAAGGGAGTTGAATCTGCCTCTAGATTCAGAGAGTGAGAAGCACGTTGCTTCTCGGAACTGCGTTTTGATATGCCAGAGTGAATGGGAGTAAACGCGGTTTGGAGAAATATCTGCTTCTAAAACCAGAACGGAGCAACCTAACAGAACGGCCTTCAATGTGTGCGTTGAACTTACAGAGTTAAACTGATGTGTGTTTGCAGGAGTTTCTAAACCCTTTCTGTGAAGAAGCCCAAAACGCATTTTCCCAGGCAAAAGCCAGCATTTTCCAAATACCTGTAAATCTCCGTCTGGAACATAAAACGAACCTATCCTTCAGACTGCTCTTCTGGGTGTTCGCTGACCTAAGGGAGTTTAATCTGCCTCTAGATTCAGAGAGTGAGAAGCACGTTGCTTCTCGGATCTGCGTTTTGATATGCCAGAGTGAATGGGAGTAAACGCGGTTTGGAGAAATATCTGCTTCTAAAACCAAAACGGAGCAACCTAACAGAACGGCCTTCAATGTGTGCGTTCAACTTACAGAGTTAAACTGATGTGTGTTTGCAGGAGTTTCTAAACCCTTTCTGTGAAGAAGGGCAAAACGCATATTCCCAGGCAAAAGCCAGCATTTCCCAAATAGCTGTAAATCTCCGTCTGAAATACAAAACGAACGTATCCTTCAGACTGCTCTGCTGGGTGTTCGCTGACCTAAGGGAGTTGAATCTGCCTCTAGATTCAGAGAGTGAGAAGCACGTTGCTTCTCGGAGCTGCGTTTTGATATGCCAGAGTGAATGGGAGTAAACGCGGTTTGGAGAAATATCTGCTTCTAAAACCAAAACGGAGCAACCTAACAGAACGGCCTTCAATGTGTGCGTTCAACTTACAGAGGTAAACTGATGTGTGTTTGCAGGAGTTTCTAAACCCTTTCTGTGAAGAAGCGCAAAACGCATTTTTCCAGGCAAAAGCCAGCATTTCCCAAATAGCTGTAAATCTCCGTCTGAAACACAAAACGAACGTATCCTTCAGACTGCTCTGCTGGGTGTTCGCTGACCTAAGGGAGTTGAATCTGCCTCTAGATTCAGAGAGTGAGAAGCACGTTGCTTCTCGGAACTGCGTTTTGATATGCCAGAGTGAATGGGAGTAAACGCGGTTTGGAGAAATATCTGCTTCTAAAACCAAAACGGAGCAACCTAACAGAACGGCCTTCAATGTGTGCGTTCAACTTACAGAGTTAAACTGATGTGTGTTTGCAGGAGTTTCTAAACCCTTTCTGTGAAGAAGCCCAAAACGCATTTTCCCAGGCAAAAGCCAGCATTTTCCAAATAGCTGTAAATCTCCGTCCGAAACATAAAACGAACCTATTTTTCAGACTGCTCTTCTGGGTGTTCGCTGACCTAAGGGAGTTTAATCTGCCTCTAGATTCAGAGAGTGAGAAGCACGTTGCTTCTCGGAGCTGCGTTTTGATATGCCAGAGTGAATGGGAGTAAACGCGGTTTGGAGAAATATCTGCTTCTAAAACCAAAACGGAGCAACCTAACAGAACGGCCTTCAATGTGTGCGTTCAACTTACAGAGTTAAACTGATGTGTGTTTGCAGGAGTTTCTAAACCCTTTCTGTGAAGAAGCGCAAAACGCATTTTCCCAGGCAAAAGCCAGCATTTCCCAAATAGCTGTAAATCTTTGTCTGAAACACAAAACGAACGTATCCTTCAGACTGCTCTGCTGGTTGTTCGCTGACCTAAGGGAGTTGAATCTGCCTCTAGATTCAGAGAGTGAGAAGCACGTTGCTTCTCGGAGCTGCGTTTTGATATGCCAGAGTGAATGGGAGTAAACGCCGTTTGGAGAAATATCTGCTTCTAAAACCAAAACGGAGCAACCTAACAGAACGGCCTTCAATGTGTGCGTTCAACTTACAGAGTTAAACTGATGTGTGTTTGCAGGAGTTTCTAAACCCTTTCTGTGAAGAAGTGCAAAACGCATTTTCCCAGGCAAAAGCCAGCATTTCCCAAATAGCTGTAAATCTCCGTCTGAAACACAAAACGAACGTATCCTTCAGACTGCTCTGCTGGGTGTTCGCTGACCTAAGGGAGTTGAATCTGCCTCTAGATTCAGAGAGTGAGAAGCACGTTGCTTCTCGGAGCTGCGTTTTGATATGCCAGAGTGAATGGGAGTAAACGCGGTTTGGAGAAATATCTGCTTCTAAAACCAAAACGGAGCAACCTAACAGAACGGCCTTCAATGTGTGCGTTCAACTTACAGAGTTAAACTGATGTGTGTTTGCAGGAGTTTCTAAACCCTTTCTGTGAAGAAGCCCAAAACGCATTTTTCCAAACAAAAGCCAGCATTTCCCAAATAGCTGTAAATCTCCGTCTGAAACACAAAACGAACGTATCCTTCAGACTGCTCTGCTGGGTGTTCGCTGACCTAAGGGAGTTGAATCTGCCTCTAGATTCAGAGAGTGAGAAGCACGTTGCTTCTCGGAACTGCGTTTTGATATGCCAGAGTGAATGGGAGTAAACGCGGTTTGGAGAAATATCTGCTTCTAAAACCAAAACGGAGCAACCTAACAGAACGGCCTTCAATGTGTGCGTTCAACTTACAGAGTTAAACTGATGTGTGTTTGCAGGAGTTTCTAAACCCTTTCTGTGAAGAAGCCCAAAACGCATTTTCCCAGGCAAAAGCCAGCATTTTCCAAATAGCTGTAAATCTCCGTCCGAAACATAAAACGAACCTATTTTTCAGACTGCTCTTCTGGGTGTTCGCTGACCTAAGGGAGTTTAATCTGCCTCTAGATTCAGAGAGTGAGAAGCACGTTGCTTCTCGGAGCTGCGTTTTGATATGCCAGAGTGAATGGGAGTAAACGCGGTTTGGAGAAATATCTGCTTCTAAAACCAAAACGGAGCAACCTAACAGAACGGCCTTCAATGTGTGCGTTCAACTTACAGAGTTAAACTGATGTGTGTTTGCAGGAGTTTCTAAACCCTTTCTGTGAAGAAGCGCAAAACGCATTTTTCCAGGCAAAAGCCAGCATTTCCCAAATAGCTGTAAATCTCCGTCTGAAACACAAAACGAACGTATCCTTCAGACTGCTCTGCTGGGTGTTCGCTGACCTAAGGGAGTTGAATCTGCCTCTAGATTCAGAGAGTGAGAAGCACGTTGCTTCTCGGAGCTGCGTTTTGATATGCCAGAGTGAATGGGAGTAAACGCGGTTTGGAGAAATATCTGCTTCTAAAACCAAAACGGAGCAACCTAACAGAACGGCCTTCAATGTGTGCGTTCAACTTACAGAGTTAAACTGATGTGTGTTTGCAGGAGTTTCTAAACCCTTTCTGTGAAGAAGCGCAAAACGCATTTTTCCAGGCAAAAGCCAGCATTTCCCAAATAGCTGTAAATCTCCGTCTGAAACACAAAACGAACGTATCCTTCAGACTGCTCTGCTGGGTGTTCGCTGACCTAAGGGAGTTGAATCTGCCTCTAGATTCAGAGAGTGAGAAGCACGTTGCTTCTCGGAACTGCGTTTTGATATGCCAGAGTGAATGGGAGTAAACGCGGTTTGGAGAAATATCTGCTTCTAAAACCAAAACGGAGCAACCTAACAGAACGGCCTTCAATGTGTGCGTTCAACTTACAGAGTTAAACTGATGTGTGTTTGCAGGAGTTTCTAAACCCTTTCTGTGAAGAAGCCCAAAACGCATTTTCCCAGGCAAAAGCCAGCATTTTCCAAATAGCTGTAAATCTCTGTCTGAAACATAAAACGAACCTATCCTTCAGACTGCTCTTCTGGGTGTTCGCTGACCTAAGGGAGTTTAATCTGCCTCTAGATTCAGAGAGTGAGAAGCACGTTGCTTCTCGGAGCTGCGTTTTGATATGCCAGAGTGAATGGGAGTAAACGCGGTTTGGAGAAATATCTGCTTCTAAAACCAAAACGGAGCAACCTAACAGAACGGCCTTCAATGTGTGCGTTCAACTTACAGAGTTAAACTGATGTGTGTTTGCAGGAGTTTCTAAACCCTTTCTGTGAAGAAGCGCAAAACGCATTTTCCCAGGCAAAAGCCAGCATTTCCCAAATAGCTGTAAATCTTTGTCTGAAACACAAAACGAACGTATCCTTCAGACTGCTCTGCTGGGTGTTCGCTGACCTAAGGGAGTTGAATCTGCCTCTAGATTCAGAGAGTGAGAAGCACGTTGCTTCTCGGAGCTGCGTTTTGATATGCCAGAGTGAATGGGAGTAAACGCGGTTTGGAGAAATATCTGCTTCTAAAACCAAAACGGAGCAACCTAACAGAACGGCCTTCAATGTGTGCGTTCAACTTACAGAGTTAAACTGATGTGTGTTTGCAGGAGTTTCTAAACCCTTTCTGTGAAGAAGCCCAAAACGCATTTTCCCAGGCAAAAGCCAGCATTTTCCAAACAGCTTTAAATCTCCGTCTGAAACATAAAACGAACCTATCCTTCAGACTGCTCTTCTGGGTGTTCGCTGACCTAAGGGAGTTTAATCTGCCTCTAGATTCAGAGAGTGAGAAGCCCGTTGCTTCTCGGAGCTGCGTTTTGATATGCCAGAGTGAATGGGAGTAAACGCGGTTTGGAGAAATATCTGCTTCTAAAACCAGAACGGAGCAACCTAACAGAACGGCCTTCAATGTGTGCGTTCAACTTACAGAGTTAAACTGATGTGTGTTTGCAGGAGTTTCTAAACCCTTTCTGTGAAGAAGCCCAAAACGCATATTCCCAGGCAAAAGCCAGCATTTTCCAAATAGCTGTAAATCTCCGTCTGAAACATAAAACGAACCTATCCTTCAGACTGCTCTTCTGGGTGTTCGCTGACCTAAGGTAGTTTAATCTGCCTCTAGATTCAGAGAGTGAGAAGCACGTTGCTTCTCGGAGCTGCGTTTTGATATGCCAGAGTGAATGGGAGTAAACGCGGTTTGGAGAAATATCTGCTTCTAAAACCAAAACGGAGCAACCTTACAGAACGGCCTTCAATGTGTGCCTTCAACTTACAGAGTTAAACTGATGTGTGTTTGCAGGAGTTTCTAAACCCTTTCTGTGAAGAAGCCCAAAACGCATTTTCCCAGGCAAAAGCCAGCATTTTCCAAACAGCTTTAAATCTCCGTCTGAAACATAAAACGAACCTATCCTTCAGACTGCTCTTCTGGGTGTTCGCTGACCTAAGGGAGTTTAATCTGCCTCTAGATTCAGAGAGTGAGAAGCACGTTGCTTCTCGGAGCTGCGTTTTGATATGCCAGAGTGAATGGGAGTAAACGCGGTTTGGAGAAATATCTGCTTCTAAAACCAGAACGGAGCAACCTAACAGAACGGCCTTCAATGTGTGCGTTCAACTTACAGAGTTAAACTGATGTGTGTTTGCAGGAGTTTCTAAACCCTTTCTGTGAAGAAGCCCAAAACGCATTTTCCCAGGCAAAAGCCAGCATTTTCCAAATAGCTGTAAATCTCCGTCTGAAACATAAAACGAACCTATCCTTCAGACTGCTCTTCTGGGTGTTCGCTGACCTAAGGGAGTTTAATCTGCCTCTAGATTCAGAGAGTGAGAAGCACGTGGCTTCTCGGAGCTGCGTTTTAATATGCCAGAGTGAATGGGAGTAAACGCGGTTTGGAGAAATATCTGCTTCTAAAACCAAAACGGAGCAACCTAACAGAACGGCCTTCAATGTGTGCGTTCAACTTACAGAGTTAAACTGATGTGTGTTTGCAGGAGTTTCTAAACCCTTTCTGTGAAGAAGTGCAAAACGCATTTTCCCAGGCAAAAGCCAGCATTTCCCAAATAGCTGTAAATCTCCGTCTGAAACACAAAACGAACGTATCCTTCAGACTGCTCTGCTGGGTGTTCGCTGACCTAAGGGAGTTGAATCTGCCTCTAGATTCAGAGAGTGAGAAGCACGTTGCTTCTCGGAGCTGCGTTTTGATATGCCAGAGTGAATGGGAGTAAACGCGGTTTGGAGAAATATCTGCTTCTAAAACCAAAACGGAGCAACCTAACAGAACGGCCTTCAATGTGTGCGTTCAACTTACAGAGTTAAACTGATGTGTGTTTGCAGGAGTTTCTAAACCCTTTCTGTGAAGAAGCGCAAAACGCATTTTCCCAGGCAAAAGCCAGCATTTCCCAAATAGCTGTAAATCTCCGTCTGAAACACAAAACGAACGTATCCTTCAGACTGCTCTGCTGGGTGTTCGCTGACCTAAGGGAGTTGAATCTACCTCTAGATTCAGAGAGTGAGAAGCACGTTGCTTCTCGGAGCTGCGTTTTGATATGCCAGAGTGAATGGGAGTAAACACGGTTTGGAGAAATATCTGCTTCTAAAACCAGAACGGAGCAACCTAACAGAACGGCCTTCAATGTGTGCGTTCAACTTACAGAGTTAAACTGATGTGTGTTTGCAGGAGTTTCTAAACCCTTTCTGTGAAGAAGCCCAAAACGCATTTTCCCAGGCAAAAGCCAGCATTTTCCAAATAGCTGTAAATCTCCGTCTGAAACATAAAACGAACCTATCCTTCAGACTGCTCTTCTGGGTGTTCGCTGACCTAAGGGAGTTTAATCTGCCTCTAGATTCAGAGAGTGAGAAGCACGTTGCTTCTCGGAGCTGCGTTTTGATATGCCAGAGTGAATGGGAGTAAACGCGGTTTGGAGAAATATCTGCTTCTAAAACCAAAACGGAGCAACCTAACAGAACGGCCTTCAATGTGTGCGTTCAACTTACAGAGTTAAACTGATGTGTGTTTGCAGGAGTTTCTAAACCCTTTCTGTGAAGAAGTGCAAAACGCATTTTCCCAGGCAAAAGCCAGAATTTCCCAAATAGCTGTAAATCTCCGTCTGAAACACAAAACGAACGTATCCTTCAGACTGCTCTGCTGGGTGTTCGCTGACCTAAGGGAGTTGAATCTGCCTCTAGATTCAGAGAGTGAGAAGCACGTTGCTTCTCGGAGCTGCGTTTTGATATGCCAGAGTGAATGGGAGTAAACGCGGTTTGGAGAAATATCTGCTTCTAAAACCAAAACGGAGCAACCTAACAGAACGGCCTTCAATGTGTGCGTTCAACTTACAGAGTTAAACTGATGTGTGTTTGCAGGAGTTTCTAAACCCTTTCTGTGAAGAAGCGCAAAACGCATTTTCCCAGGCAAAAGCCAGCATTTCCCAAATAGCTGTAAATCTCCGTCTGAAACACAAAACGAACGTATCCTTCAGACTGCTCTGCTGGGTGTTCGCTGACCTAAGGGAGTTTAATCTGCCTCTAGATTCAGAGAGTGAGAAGCACGTTGCTTCTCGGAGCTGCGTTTTGATATGCCAGAGTGAATGGGAGTAAACGCGGTTTGGAGAAATATCTGCTTCTAAAACCAAAACGGAGCAACCTAACAGAACGGCCTTCAATGTGTGCGTTCAACTTACAGAGTTAAACTGATGTGTGTTTGCAGGAGTTTCTAAACCCTTTCTGTGCAGAAGTGCAAAACGCATTTTCCCAGGCAAAAGCCAGCATTTTCCAAATAGCTGTAAATCTCCGTGTGAAACATAAAACGAACCTATCCTTTAGACTTCTCTTCTGGGTGTTCGCTGACCTAAGGGAGTTTAATCTGCCTCTAGATTCAGAGAGTGAGAAGCACGTTGCTTCTCGGAGCTGCGTTTTGATATGCCAGAGTGAATGGGAGTAAACGCGGTTTGGAGAAATATCTGCTTCTAAAACCAGAACGGAGCAACCTAACAGAACGGCCTTCAATGTGTGCGTTCAACTTACAGAGTTAAACTGATGTGTGTTTGCAGGAGTTTCTAAACCCTTTCTGTGAAGAAGCCCAAAACGCATTTTCCCAGGCAAAAGCCAGCATTTTCCAAATAGCTGTAAATCTCCGTCTGAAACATAAAACGAACCTATTTTTCAGACTGCTCTTCTGGGTGTTCGCTGACCTAAGGGAGTTTAATCTGCCTCTAGATTCAGAGAGTGAGAAGCACGTTGCTTCTCGGAGCTGCGTTTTGATATGCCAGAGTGAATGGGAGTAAACGCGGTTTGGAGAAATATCTGCTTCTAAAACCAAAACGGAGCAACCTAACAGAACGGCCTTCAATGTGTGCGTTCAACTTACAGAGTGAAACTGATGTGTGTTTGCAGGAGTTTCTAAACCCTTTCTGTGAAGAAGCCCAAAACGCATTTTCCCAGGCAAAAGCCAGCATTTTCGAAATAGCTGTAAATCTCCGTCTGAAACATAAAACGAACCTATCCTTCAGACTGCTCTTCTGGGTGTTCGCTGACCTAAGGGAGTTTAATCTGCCTCTAGATTCAGAGAGTGAGAAGCCCGTTGCTTCTCGGAGCTGCGTTTTGATATGCCAGAGTGAATGGGAGTAAACGCGGTTTGGAGAAATATCTGCTTCTAAAACCAAAACGGAGCAACATAACAGAACGGCCTTCAATGTGTGCGTTCAACTTACAGAGTTAAACTGATGTGTGTTTGCAGGAGTTTCTAAACCCTTTCTGTGAAGAAGCGCAAAACGCATTTTCCCAGGCAAAAGCCAGCATTTCCCAAATAGCTGTAAATCTCCGTCTGAAACACAAAACGAACGTATCCTTCAGACTGCTCTGCTGGGTGTTCGCTGACCTAAGGGAGTTTAATCTGCCTCTAGATTCAGAGAGTGAGAAGCACGTTGCTTCTCGGAGCTGCGTTTTGATATGCCAGAGTGAATGGGAGTAAACGCGGTTTGGAGAAATATCTGCTTCTAAAACCAAAACGGAGCAACCTAACAGAACGGCCTTCAATGTGTGCGTTCAACTTACAGAGTTAAACTGATGTGTGTTTGCAGGAGTTTCTAAACCCTTTCTGTGCAGAAGTGCAAAACGCATTTTCCCAGGCAAAAGCCAGCATTTTCCAAATAGCTGTAAATCTCCGTGTGAAACATAAAACGAACCTATCCTTTAGACTTCTCTTCTGGGTGTTCGCTGACCTAAGGGAGTTTAATCTGCCTCTAGATTCAGAGAGTGAGAAGCACGTTGCTTCTCGGAGCTGCGTTTTGATATGCCAGAGTGAATGGGAGTAAACGCGGTTTGGAGAAATATCTGCTTCTAAAACCAGAACGGAGCAACCTAACAGAACGGCCTTCAATGTGTGCGTTCAACTTACAGAGTTAAACTGATGTGTGTTTGCAGGAGTTTCTAAACCCTTTCTGTGAAGAAGCCCAAAACGCATTTTCCCAGGCAAAAGCCAGCATTTTCCAAATAGCTGTAAATCTCCGTCTGAAACATAAAACGAACCTATTTTTCAGACTGCTCTTCTGGGTGTTCGCTGACCTAAGGGAGTTTAATCTGCCTCTAGATTCAGAGAGTGAGAAGCACGTTGCTTCTCGGAGCTGCGTTTTGATATGCCAGAGTGAATGGGAGTAAACGCGGTTTGGAGAAATATCTGCTTCTAAAACCAAAACGGAGCAACCTAACAGAACGGCCTTCAATGTGTGCGTTCAACTTACAGAGTGAAACTGATGTGTGTTTGCAGGAGTTTCTAAACCCTTTCTGTGAAGAAGCCCAAAACGCATTTTCCCAGGCAAAAGCCAGCATTTTCGAAATAGCTGTAAATCTCCGTCTGAAACATAAAACGAACCTATCCTTCAGACTGCTCTTCTGGGTGTTCGCTGACCTAAGGGAGTTTAATCTGCCTCTAGATTCAGAGAGTGAGAAGCCCGTTGCTTCTCGGAGCTGCGTTTTGATATGCCAGAGTGAATGGGAGTAAACGCGGTTTGGAGAAATATCTGCTTCTAAAACCAAAACGGAGCAACATAACAGAACGGCCTTCAATGTGTGCGTTCAACTTACAGAGTTAAACTGATGTGTGTTTGCAGGAGTTTCTAAACCCTTTCTGTGAAGAAGCGCAAAACGCATTTTCCCAGGCAAAAGCCAGCATTTCCCAAATAGCTGTAAATCTCCGTCTGAAACACAAAACGAACGTATCCTTCAGACTGCTCTGCTGGGTGTTCGCTGACCTAAGGGAGTTGAATCTGCCTCTAGATTCAGAGAGTGAGAAGCACGTTGCTTCTCGGAGCTGCGTTTTGATATGCCAGAGTGAATGGGAGTAAACGCGGTTTGGAGAAATATCTGCTTCTAAAACCAAAACGGAGCAACCTAACAGAACGGCCTTCAATGTGTGCGTTCAACTTACAGAGTTAAACTGATGTGTGTTTGCAGGAGTTTCTAAACCCTTTCTGTGAAGAAGCGCAAAACGCATTTTTCCAGGCAAAAGCCAGCATTTCCCAAATAGCTGTAAATCTCCGTCTGAAACACAAAACGAACGTATCCTTCAGACTGCTCTGCTGGGTGTTCGCTGACCTAAGGGAGTTGAATCTGCCTCTAGATTCAGAGAATGAGAAGCACGTTGCTTCTCGGAACTGCGTTTTGATATGCCAGAGTGAATGGGAGTAAACGCGGTTTGGAAAAATATCTGCTTCTAAAACCAAAACGGAGCAACCTAACAGAACAACCTTCAATGTGTGGGTTCAACTTCAAGAGTTAAACTGATGTGTGTTTGCAGGAGTTTCTAAACCCTTTCTGTGAAGAAGCCCAAAACGCATTTTCCCAGGCAAAAGCCAGCATTTTCGAAATAGCTGTAAATCTCCGTCTGAAACATAAAACGAACCTATCCTTCAGACTGCTCTTCTGGGTGTTCGCTGACCTAAGGGAGTTTAATCTGCCTCTAGATTCAGAGAGTGAGAAGCACGTTGCTTCTCGGAGCTGCGTTTTGATATGCCAGAGTGAATGGGAGTAAACGCGGTTTGGAGAAATATCTGCTTCTAAAACCAGAACGGAGCAACCTAACAGAACGGCCTTCAATGTGTGCGTTCAACTTACAGAGTTAAACTGATGTGTGTTTGCAGGAGTTTCTAAACCCTTTCTGTGAAGAAGCGCAAAACGCATTTTCCCAGGCAAAAGCCAGCATTTCCCAAATAGCTGTAAATCTTTGTCTGAAACACAAAACGAACGTATCCTTCAGACTGCTCTGCTGGGTGTTCGCTGACCTAAGGGAGTTGAATCTGCCTCTAGATTCAGAGAGTGAGAAGCACGTTGCTTCTCGGAGCTGCGTTTTGATATGCCAGAGTGAATGGGAGTAAACGCGGTTTGGAGAAATATCTGCTTCTAAAACCAAAACGGAGCAACCTAACAGAACGGCCTTCAATGTGTGCGTTCAACTTACAGAGTTAAACTGATGTGTGTTTGCAGGAGTTTCTAAACCCTTTCTGTGAAGAAGCGCAAAACGCATTTTTCCAGGCAAAAGCCAGCATTTCCCAAATAGCTGTAAATCTCCGTCTGAAACACAAAACGAACGTATCCTTCAGACTGCTCTGCTGGGTGTTCGCTGACCTAAGGGAGTTTAATCTGCCTCTAGATTCAGAGAGTGAGAAGCACGTTGCTTCTCGGAACTGCGTTTTGATATGCCAGAGTGAATGGGAGTAAACACGGTTTGGAGAAATATCTGCTTCTAAAACCAAAACGGAGCAACCTAACAGAACGGCCTTCAATGTGTGCGTTCAACTTACAGAGTTAAACTGATGTGTGTTTGCAGGAGTTTCTAAACCCTTTCTGTGAAGAAGCCCAAAACGCATTTTCCCAGGCAAAAGCCAGCATTTTCCAAATAGCTGTAAATCTCCGTCCGAAACATAAAACGAACCTATTTTTCAGACTGCTCTTCTGGGTGTTCGCTGACCTAAGGGAGTTTAATCTGCCTCTAGATTCAGAGAGTGAGAAGCACGTTGCTTCTCGGAGCTGCGTTTTGATATGCCAGAGTGAATGGGAGTAAACGCGGTTTGGAGAAATATCTGCTTCTAAAACCAAAACGGAGCAACCTAACAGAACGGCCTTCAATGTGTGCGTTCAACTTACAGAGTTAAACTGATGTGTGTTTGCAGGAGTTTCTAAACCCTTTCTGTGAAGAAGCGAAAACGCATTTTTCCAGGCAAAAGCCAGCATTTCCCAAATAGCTGTAAATCTCCGTCTGAAACACAAAACGAACGTATCCTTCAGACTGCTCTGCTGGGTGTTCGCTGACCTAAGGGAGTTGAATCTGCCTCTAGATTCAGAGAGTGAGAAGCACGTTGCTTCTCGGAGCTGCGTTTTGATATGCCAGAGTGAATGGGAGTAAAGGCGGTTTGGAGAAATATCTGCTTCTAAAACCAAAACGGAGCAACCTAACAGAACGGCCTTCAATGTGTGCGTTCAACTTACAGAGTTAAACTGATGTGTGTTTGCAGGAGTTTCTAAACCCTTTCTGTGAAGAAGCGCAAAACGCATTTTTCCAGGCAAAAGCCAGCATTTCCCAAATAGCTGTAAATCTCCGTCTGAAACACAAAACGAACGTATCCTTCAGACTGCTCTGCTGGGTGTTCGCTGACCTAAGGGAGTTGAATCTGCCTCTAGATTCAGAGAGTGAGAAGCACGTTGCTTCTCGGAACTGCGTTTTGATATGCCAGAGTGAATGGGAGTAAATGCGGTTTGGAGAAATATCTGCTTCTAAAACCAAAACGGAGCAACCTAACAGAACGGCCTTCAATGTGTGCGTTCAACTTACAGAGTTAAACTGATGTGTGTTTGCAGGAGTTTCTAAACCCTTTCTGTGAAGAAGCCCAAAACGCATTTTCCCAGGCAAAAGCCAGCATTTTCCAAATAGCTGTAAATCTCCGTCTGAAACATAAAACGAACCTATCCTTCAGACTGCTCTTCTGGGTGTTCGCTGACCTAAGGGAGTTTAATCTGCCTCTAGATTCAGAGAGTGAGAAGCACGTTGCTTCTCGGAGCTGCGTTTTGATATGCCAGAGTGAATGGGAGTAAACGCGGTTTGGAGAAATATCTGCTTCTAAAACCAAAACGGAGCAACCTAACAGAACGGCCTTCAATGTGTGCGTTCAACTTACAGAGTTA
Source organism: Callithrix jacchus (assembly GCF_049354715.1). Taxonomy (NCBI): domain Eukaryota; kingdom Metazoa; phylum Chordata; class Mammalia; order Primates; family Cebidae; genus Callithrix; species Callithrix jacchus. The sequence goes on from NC_133523.1 coordinate 23,698,032, forward strand.
AACTGATGTGTGTTTGCAGGAGTTTCTAAACCCTTTCTGTGAAGAAGCGCAAAACGCATTTTCCCAGGCAAAAGCCAGCATTTCCCAAATAGCTGTAAATCTTTGTCTGAAACACAAAACGAACGTATCCTTCAGACTGCTCTGCTGGGTGTTCGCTGACCTAAGGGAGTTGAATCTGCCTCTAGATTCAGAGAGTGAGAAGCACGTTGCTTCTCGGAGCTGCGTTTTGATATGCCAGAGTGAATGGGAGTAAACGCGGTTTGGAGAAATATCTGCTTCTAAAACCAAAACGGAGCAACCTAACAGAACGGCTTTCAATGTGTGCGTTCAACTTACAGAGTTAAACTGATGTGTGTTTGCAGGAGTTTCTAAACCCTTTCTGTGAAGAAGTGCAAAACGCATTTTCCCAGGCAAAAGCCAGCATTTCCCAAATAGCTGTAAATCTCCGTCTGAAACACAAAACGAACGTATCCTTCAGACTGCTCTGCTGGGTGTTCGCTGACCTAAGGGAGTTGAATCTGCCTCTAGATTCAGAGAGTGAGAAGCACGTTGCTTCTCGGAGCTGCGTTTTGATATGCCAGAGTGAATGGGAGTAAACGCGGTTTGGAGAAATATCTGCTTCTAAAACCAAAACGGAGCAACCTAACAGAACGGCCTTCAATGTGTGCGTTCAACTTACAGAGTTAAACTGATGTGTGTTTGCAGGAGTTTCTAAACCCTTTCTGTGAAGAAGCGCAAAACGCATTTTTCCAGGCAAAAGCCAGCATTTCCCAAATAGCTGTAAATCTCCGTCTGAAACACAAAACGAACGTATCCTACAGACTGCTCTGCTGGGTGTTCGCTGACCTAAGGGAGTTGAATCTGCCTCTAGATTCAGAGAGTGAGAAGCATGTTGCTTCTCGGAACTGCGTTTTGATATGCCAGAGTGAATGGGAGTAAACGCGGTTTGGAGAAATATCTGCTTCTAAAACCAAAACGGAGCAACCTAACAGAACGGCCTTCAATGTGTGCGTTCAACTTACAGAGTTAAACTGATGTGTGTTTGCAGGAGTTTCTAAACCCTTTCTGTGAAGAAGCCCAAAACGCATTTTCCCAGGCAAAAGCCAGCATTTTCCAAACAGCTTTAAATCTCCGTCTGAAACATAAAACGAACCTATCCTTCAGACTGCTCTTCTGGGTGTTCGCTGACCTAAGGGAGTTTAATCTGCCTCTAGATTCAGAGAGTGAGAAGCACGTTGCTTCTCGGAGCTGCGTTTTGATATGCCAGAGTGAATGGGAGTAAACGCGGTTTGGAGAAATATCTGCTTCTAAAACCAGAACGGAGCAACCTAACAAACAGCCTTCAATGTGTGCGTTCAACTTACAGAGTTAAACTGATGTGTGTTTGCAGGAGTTTCTAAACCCTTTCTGTGAAGAAGCCCAAAACGCATATTCCCAGGCAAAAGCCAGCATTTTCCAAATAGCTGTAAATCTCCGTCTGAAACATAAAACGAACCTATCCTTCAGACTGCTCTTCTGGGTGTTCGCTGACCTAAGGGAGTTTAATCTGCCTCTAGATTCAGAGAGTGAGAAGCACGTTGCTTCTCGGAGCTGCGTTTTGATATGCCAGAGTGAATGGGAGTAAACGCGGTTTGGAGAAATATCTGCTTCTAAAACCAAAACGGAGCAACCTAACAGAACGGCCTTCAATGTGTGCCTTCAACTTACAGAGTTAAACTGATGTGTGTTTGCAGGAGTTTCTAAACCCTTTCTGTGAAGAAGCCCAAAACGCATTTTCCCAGGCAAAAGCCAGCATTTTCCAAACAGCTTTAAATCTCCGTCTGAAACATAAAACGAACCTATCCTTCAGACTGCTCTTCTGGGTGTTCGCTGACCTAAGGGAGTTTAATCTGCCTCTAGATTCAGAGAGTGAGAAGCACGTTGCTTCTCGGAGCTGCGTTTTGATATGCCAGAGTGAATGGGAGTAAACGCGGTTTGGAGAAATATCTGCTTCTAAAACCAGAACGGAGCAACCTAACAGAACGGCCTTCAATGTGTGCGTTCAACTTACAGAGTTAAACTGATGTGTGTTTGCAGGAGTTTCTAAACCCTTTCTGTGAAGAAGCCCAAAACGCATTTTCCCAGGCAAAAGCCAGCATTTTCCAAATAGCTGTAAATCTCCGTCTGAAACATAAAACGAACCTATCCTTCAGACTGCTCTTCTGGGTGTTCGCTGACCTAAGGGAGTTTAATCTGCCTCTAGATTCAGAGAGTGAGAAGCACGTTGCTTCTCGGAGCTGCGTTTTAATATGCCAGAGTGAATGGGAGTAAACGCGGTTTGGAGAAATATCTGCTTCTAAAACCAAAACGGAGCAACCTAACAGAACGGCCTTCAATGTGTGCGTTCAACTTACAGAGTTAAACTGATGTGTGTTTGCAGGAGTTTCTAAACCCTTTCTGTGAAGAAGTGCAAAACGCATTTTCCCAGGCAAAAGCCAGCATTTCCCAAATAGCTGTAAATCTCCGTCTGAAACACAAAACGAACGTATCCTTCAGACTGCTCTGCTGGGTGTTCGCTGACCTAAGGGAGTTGAATCTGCCTCTAGATTCAGAGAGTGAGAAGCACGTTGCTTCTCGGAGCTGCGTTTTGATATGCCAGAGTGAATGGGAGTAAACGCGGTTTGGAGAAATATCTGCTTCTAAAACCAAAACGGAGCAACCTAACAGAACGGCCTTCAATGTGTGCGTTCAACTTACAGAGTTAAACTGATGTGTGTTTGCAGGAGTTTCTAAACCCTTTCTGTGAAGAAGCGCAAAACGCATTTTCCCAGGCAAAAGCCAGCATTTTCCAAATAGCTGTAAATCTCCGTCTGAAACATAAAACGAACCTATCCTTCAGACTGCTCTTCTGGGTGTTCGCTGACCTAAGGGAGTTTAATCTGCCTCTAGATTCAGAGAGTGAGAAGCACGTTGCTTCTCGGAGCTGCGTTTTGATATGCCAGAGTGAATGGGAGTAAATGCGGTTTGGAGAAATATCTGCTTCTAAAACCAAAACGGAGCAACCTAACAGAACGGCCTTCAATGTGTGCGTTCAACTTACAGAGTTAAACTGATGTGTGTTTGCAGGAGTTTCTAAACCCTTTCTGTGAAGAAGCCCAAAACGCATTTTCCCAGGCAAAAGCCAGCATTTTCCAAACAGCTTTAAATCTCCGTCTGAAACATAAAACGAACCTATCCTTCAGACTGCTCTTCTGGGTGTTCGCTGACCTAAGGGAGTTTAATCTGCCTCTAGATTCAGAGAGTGAGAAGCACGTTGCTTCTCGGAGCTGCGTTTTGATATGCCAGAGTGAATGGGAGTAAACGCGGTTTGGAGAAATATCTGCTTCTAAAACCAGAACGGAGCAACCTAACAGAACGGCTTTCAATGTGTGCGTTCAACTTACAGAGTTAAACTGATGTGTGTTTGCAGGAGTTTCTAAACCCTTTCTGTGAAGAAGCCCAAAACGCATTTTCCCAGGCAAAAGCCAGCATTTTCCAAATAGCTGTAAATCTCCGTCTGAAACATAAAACGAACCTATCCTTCAGACTGCTCTTCTGGGTGTTCGCTGACCTAAGGGAGTTTAATCTGCCTCTAGATTCAGAGAGTGAGAAGCACGTTGCTTCTCGGAGCTGCGTTTTGATATGCCAGAGTGAATGGGAGTAAACGCGGTTTGGAGAAATATCTGCTTCTAAAACCAAAACGGAGCAACCTAACAGAACGGCCTTCAATGTGTGCGTTCAACTTACAGAGTTAAACTGATGTGTGTTTGCAGGAGTTTCTAAACCCTTTCTGTGAAGAAGTGCAAAACGCATTTTCCCAGGCAAAAGCCAGAATTTCCCAAATAGCTGTAAATCTCCGTCTGAAACACAAAACGAACGTATCCTTCAGACTGCTCTGCTGGGTGTTCGCTGACCTAAGGGAGTTGAATCTGCCTCTAGATTCAGAGAGTGAGAAGCACGTTGCTTCTCGGAGCTGCGTTTTGATATGCCAGAGTGAATGGGAGTAAACGCGGTTTGGAGAAATATCTGCTTCTAAAACCAAAACGGAGCAACCTAACAGAACGGCCTTCAATGTGTGCGTTCAACTTACAGAGTTAAACTGATGTGTGTTTGCAGGAGTTTCTAAACCCTTTCTGTGAAGAAGCGCAAAACGCATTTTCCCAGGCAAAAGCCAGCATTTCCCAAATAGCTGTAAATCTCCGTCTGAAACACAAAACGAACGTATCCTTCAGACTGCTCTGCTGGGTGTTCGCTGACCTAAGGGAGTTGAATCTGCCTCTAGATTCAGAGAGTGAGAAGCACGTTGCTTCTCGGAGCTGCGTTTTGATATGCCAGAGTGAATGGGAGTAAACGCGGTTTGGAGAAATATCTGCTTCTAAAACCAAAACGGAGCAACCTAACAGAACGGCCTTCAATGTGTGCGTTCAACTTACAGAGTTAAACTGATGTGTGTTTGCAGGAGTTTCTAAACCCTTTCTGTGCAGAAGTGCAAAACGCATTTTCCCAGGCAAAAGCCAGCATTTTCCAAATAGCTGTAAATCTCCGTGTGAAACATAAAACGAACCTATCCTTTAGACTTCTCTTCTGGGTGTTCGCTGACCTAAGGGAGTTTAATCTGCCTCTAGATTCAGAGAGTGAGAAGCACGTTGCTTCTCGGAGCTGCGTTTTGATATGCCAGAGTGAATGGGAGTAAACGCGGTTTGGAGAAATATCTGCTTCTAAAACCAGAACGGAGCAACCTAACAGAACGGCCTTCAATGTGTGCGTTCAACTTACAGAGTTAAACTGATGTGTGTTTGCAGGAGTTTCTAAACCCTTTCTGTGAAGAAGCCCAAAACGCATTTTCCCAGGCAAAAGCCAGCATTTTCCAAATAGCTGTAAATCTCCGTCTGAAACATAAAACGAACCTATCCTTCAGACTGCTCTTCTGGGTGTTCGCTGACCTAAGGGAGTTTAATCTGCCTCTAGATTCAGAGAGTGAGAAGCACGTTGCTTCTCGGAGCTGCGTTTTGATATGCCAGAGTGAATGGGAGTAAACGCGGTTTGGAGAAATATCTGCTTCTAAAACCAAAACGGAGCAACCTAACAGAACGGCCTTCAATGTGTGCGTTCAACTTACAGAGTTAAACTGATGTGTGTTTGCAGGAGTTTCTAAACCCTTTCTGTGAAGAAGCCCAAAACGCATTTTCCCAGGCAAAACCCAGCATTTTCGAAATAGCTGTAAATCTCCGTCTGAAACATAAAACGAACCTATCCTTCAGACTGCTCTTCTGGGTGTTTGCTGACCTAAGGGAGTTTAATCTGCCTCTAGATTCAGAGAGTGAGAAGCCCGTTGCTTCTCGGAGCTGCGTTTTGATATGCCAGAGTGAATGGGAGTAAACGCGGTTTGGAGAAATATCTGCTTCTAAAACCAAAACGGAGCAACATAACAGAACGGCCTTCAATGTGTGCGTTCAACTTACAGAGTTAAACTGATGTGTGTTTGCAGGTGTTTCTAAAGCCTTTCTGTGAAGAAGTGCAAAACGCATTTTCCCAGGCAAAAGCCAGCATTTCCCAAATCGCTGTAAATCTCCGTCTGAAACATAAAACGAACGTATCCTTCAGACTGCTCTGCTGGGTGTTCGCTGACCTAAGGGAGTTGAATCTGCCTCTAGATTCAGAGAGTGAGAAGCACGTTGCTTCTCGGAGCTGCGTTTTGATATGCCAGAGTGAATGGGAGTAAACGCGGTTTGGAGAAATATCTGCTTCTAAAACCAAAACGGAGCAACCTAACAGAACGGCCTTCAATGTGTGCGTTCAACTTACAGAGTTAAACTGATGTGTGTTTGCAGGAGTTTCTAAACCCTTTCTGTGAAGAAGCGCAAAACGCATTTTCCCAGGCAAAAGCCAGCATTTCCCAAATAGCTGTAAACCTCCGTCTGAAACACAAAACGAACGTATCCTTCAGACTGCTCTGCTGGGTGTTCGCTGACCTAAGGGAGTTGAATCTGCCTCTAGATTCAGAGAGTGAGAAGCACGTTGCTTCTCGGAGCTGCGTTTTGATATGCCAGAGTGAATGGGAGTAAACGCGGTTTGGAAAAATATCTGCTTCTAAAACCAAAACGGAGCAACCTAACAGAACGGCCTTCAATGTGTGCGTTCAACTTACAGAGTTAAACTGATGTGTGTTTGCAGGAGTTTCTAAACCCTTTCTGTGAAGAAGTGCAAAACGCGTTTTCCCAGGCAAAAGCCAGCATTTCCCAAATAGCTGTAAATCTTTGTCTGAAACACAAAACGAACGTATCCTTCAGACTGCTCTGCTGAATGTTCGCTGACCTAAGGGAGTTGAATCTGCCTCTAGATTCAGAGAGTGAGAAGCACGTTGCTTCTCGGAGCTGCGTTTTGATATGCCAGAGTGAATGGGAGTAATCGCGGTTTGGAGAAATATCTGCTTCTAAAACCAAAACGGAGCAACCTAACAGAACGGCCTTCAATGTGTGCGTTCAACTTACAGAGTTAAACTGATGTGTGTTTGCAGGAGTTTCTAAACCCTTTCTGTGAAGAAGCGCAAAACGCATTTTCCCAGGCAAAAGCCAGCATTTCCCAAATAGCTGTAAATCTCCGTCTGAAACACAAAACGAACGTATCCTTCAGACTGCTCTGCTGGGTGTTCGCTGACCTAAGGGAGTTGAATCTGCCTCTAGATTCAGAGAGTGAGAAGCACGTTGCTTCTCGGAACTGCGTTTTGATATGCCAGAGTGAATGGGAGTAAACGCGGTTTGGAGAAATATCTGCTTCTAAAACCAAAACGGAGCAACCTAACAGAACGGCCTTCAATGTGTGCGTTCAACTTACAGAGTTAAACTGATGTGTGTTTGCAGGAGTTTCTAAACCCTTTCTGTGAAGAAGCCCAAAACGCATTTTCCCAGGCAAAAGCCAGCATTTTCCAAATAGCTGTAAATCTCCGTCTGAAACATAAAACGAACCTATCCTTCAGACTGCTCTTCTGGGTGTTCGCTGACCTAAGGGAGTTGAATCTGCCTCTAGATTCAGAGAGTGAGAAGCACGTTGCTTCTCGGAGCTGCGTTTTGATATGCCAGAGTGAATGGGAGTAAACGCGGTTTGGAGAAATATCTGCTTCTAAAACCAAAACGGAGCAACCTAACAGAACGGCCTTCAATGTGTGCGTTCAACTTACAGAGTTAAACTGATGTGTGTTTGCAGGAGTTTCTAAACCCTTTCTGTGAAGAAGCCCAAAACGCATTTTCCCAGGCAAAAGCCAGCATTTTCGAAATAGCTGTAAATCTCCGTCTGAAACATAAAACGAACCTATCCTTCAGACTGCTCTTCTGGGTGTTTGCTGACCTAAGGGAGTTTAATCTGCCTCTAGATTCAGAGAGTGAGAAGCCCGTTGCTTCTCGGAGCTGCGTTTTGATATGCCAGAGTGAATGGGAGTAAACGCGGTTTGGAGAAATATCTGCTTCTAAAACCAAAACGGAGCAACATAACAGAACGGCCTTCAATGTGTGCGTTCAACTTACAGAGTTAAACTGATGTGTGTTTGCAGGTGTTTCTAAAGCCTTTCTGTGAAGAAGTGCAAAACGCATTTTCCCAGGCAAAAGCCAGCATTTCCCAAATCGCTGTAAATCTCCGTCTGAAACATAAAACGAACGTATCCTTCAGACTGCTCTGCTGGGTGTTCGCTGACCTAAGGGAGTTGAATCTGCCTCTAGATTCAGAGAGTGAGAAGCACGTTGCTTCTCGGAGCTGCGTTTTGATATGCCAGAGTGAATGGGAGTAAACGCGGTTTGGAGAAATATCTGCTTCTAAAACCAAAACGGAGCAACCTAAAAGAACGGCCTTCAATGTGTGCGTTCAACTTACAGAGTTAAACTGATGTGTGTTTGCAGGAGTTTCTAAACCATTTCTGTGAAGAAGCGCAAAACGCATTTTCCCAGGCAAAAGCCAGCATTTCCCAAATAGCTGTAAATCTTTGTCTGAAACACAAAACGAACGTATCCTTCAGACTGCTCTGCTGGGTGTTCGCTGACCTAAGGGAGTTGAATCTGCCTCTAGATTCAGAGAGTGAGAAGCACGTTGCTTCTCGGAGCTGCGTTTTGATATGCCAGAGTGAATGGGAGTAAACGCGGTTTGGAGAAATATCTGCTTCTAAAACCAGAACGGAGCAACCTAACAGAACGGCCTTCAATGTGTGCGTTCAACTTACAGAGTTAAACTGATGTGTGTTTGCAGGAGTTTCTAAACCCTTTCTGTGAAGAAGCGCAAAACGCATTTTTCCAGGCAAAAGCCAGCATTTCCCAAATAGCTGTAAATCTCCGTCTGAAACACAAAACGAACGTATCCTTCAGACTGCTCTGCTGGGTGTTCGCTGACCTAAGGGAGTTGAATCTGCCTCTAGATTCAGAGAATGAGAAGCACGTTGCTTCTCGGAACTGCGTTTTGATATGCCAGAGTGAAAGGGAGTAAACGCGGTTTGGAAAAATATCTGCTTCTAAAACCAAAACGGAGCAACCTAACAGAACAACCTTCAATGTGTGCGTTCAACTTACAGAGTTAAACTGATGTGTGTTTGCAGGAGTTTCTAAACCCTTTCTGTGAAGAAGCCCAAAACGCATTTTCCCAGGCAAAAGCCAGCATTTTCGAAATAGCTGTAAATCTCCGTCTGAAACATAAAACGAACCTATCCTTCAGACTGCTCTTCTGGGTGTTCGCTGACCTAAGGGAGTTTAATCTGCCTCTAGATTCAGAGAGTGAGAAGCACGTTGCTTCTCGGAGCTGCGTTTTGATATGCCAGAGTGAATGGGAGTAAACGCGGTTTGGAGAAATATCTGCTTCTAAAACCAAAACGGAGCAACATAACAGAACGGCCTTCAATGTGTGCGTTCAACTTACAGAGTTAAACTGATGTGTGTTTGCAGGTGTTTCTAAAGCCTTTCTGTGAAGAAGTGCAAAACGCATTTTCCCAGGCAAAAGCCAGCATTTCCCAAATAGCTGTAAATCTCCGTCTGAAACATAAAACGAACGTATCCTTCAGACTGCTCTGCTGGGTGTTCGCTGACCTAAGGGAGTTGAATCTGCCTCTAGATTCAGAGAGTGAGAAGCACGTTGCTTCTCGGAGCTGCGTTTTGATATGCCAGAGTGAATGGGAGTAAACGCGGTTTGGAGAAATATCTGCTTCTAAAACCAAAACGGAGCAACCTATCAGAACGGCCTTCAATGTGTGCGTTCAACTTACAGAGTTAAACTGATGTGTGTTTGCAGGAGTTTCTAAACCCTTTCTGTGAAGAAGCGCAAAACGCATTTTCCCAGGCAAAAGCCAGCATTTTCCAAATAGCTGTAAATCTCCGTCTGAAACATAAAACGAACCTATCCTTCAGACTGCTCTTCTGGGTGTTCGCTGACCTAAGGGAGTTTAATCTGCCTCTAGATTCAGAGAGTGAGAAGCACGTTGCTTCTCGGAGCTGCGTTTTGATATGCCAGAGTGAATGGGAGTAAATGCGGTTTGGAGAAATATCTGCTTCTAAAACCAAAACGGAGCAACCTAACAGAACGGCCTTCAATGTGTGCGTTCAACTTACAGAGTTAAACTGATTTGTGTTTGCAGGAGTTTCTAAACCCTTTCTGTGAAGAAGCCCAAAACGCATTTTCCCAGGCAAAAGCCAGCATTTTCCAAACAGCTTTAAATCTCCGTCTGAAACATAAAACGAACCTATCCTTCAGACTGCTCTTCTGGGTGTTCGCTGACCTAAGGGAGTTTAATCTGCCTCTAGATTCAGAGAGTGAGAAGCACGTTGCTTCTCGGAGCTGCGTTTTGATATGCCAGAGTGAATGGGAGTAAACGCGGTTTGGAGAAATATCTGCTTCTAAAACCAGAACGGAGCAACCTAACAGAACGGCTTTCAATGTGTGCGTTCAACTTACAGAGTTAAACTGATGTGTGTTTGCAGGAGTTTCTAAACCCTTTCTGTGAAGAAGCCCAAAACGCATTTTCCCAGGCAAAAGCCAGCATTTTCCAAATAGCTGTAAATCTCCGTCTGAAACATAAAACGAACCTATCCTTCAGACTGCTCTTCTGGGTGTTCGCTGACCTAAGGGAGTTTAATCTGCCTCTAGATTCAGAGAGTGAGAAGCACGTTGCTTCTCGGAGCTGCGTTTTGATATGCCAGAGTGAATGGGAGTAAACGCGGTTTGGAGAAATATCTGCTTCTAAAACCAAAACGGAGCAACCTAACAGAACGGCCTTCAATGTGTGCGTTCAACTTACAGAGTTAAACTGATGTGTGTTTGCAGGAGTTTCTAAACCCTTTCTGTGAAGAAGTGCAAAACGCATTTTCCCAGGCAAAAGCCAGAATTTCCCAAATAGCTGTAAATCTCCGTCTGAAACACAAAACGAACGTATCCTTCAGACTGCTCTGCTGGGTGTTCGCTGACCTAAGGGAGTTGAATCTGCCTCTAGATTCAGAGAGTGAGAAGCACGTTGCTTCTCGGAGCTGCGTTTTGATATGCCAGAGTGAATGGGAGTAAACGCGGTTTGGAGAAATATCTGCTTCTAAAACCAAAACGGAGCAACCTAACAGAACGGCCTTCAATGTGTGCGTTCAACTTACAGAGTTAAACTGATGTGTGTTTGCAGGAGTTTCTAAACCCTTTCTGTGAAGAAGCGCAAAACGCATTTTCCCAGGCAAAAGCCAGCATTTCCCAAATAGCTGTAAATCTCCGTCTGAAACACAAAACGAACGTATCCTTCAGACTGCTCTGCTGGGTGTTCGCTGACCTAAGGGAGTTGAATCTGCCTCTAGATTCAGAGAGTGAGAAGCACGTTGCTTCTCGGAGCTGCGTTTTGATATGCCAGAGTGAATGGGAGTAAACGCGGTTTGGAGAAATATCTGCTTCTAAAACCAAAACGGAGCAACCTAACAGAACGGCCTTCAATGTGTGCGTTCAACTTACAGAGTTAAACTGATGTGTGTTTGCAGGAGTTTCTAAACCCTTTCTGTGCAGAAGTGCAAAACGCATTTTCCCAGGCAAAAGCCAGCATTTTCCAAATAGCTGTAAATCTCCGTGTGAAACATAAAACGAACCTATCCTTTAGACTTCTCTTCTGGGTGTTCGCTGACCTAAGGGAGTTTAATCTGCCTCTAGATTCAGAGAGTGAGAAGCACGTTGCTTCTCGGAGCTGCGTTTTGATATGCCAGAGTGAATGGGAGTAAACGCGGTTTGGAGAAATATCTGCTTCTAAAACCAGAACGGAGCAACCTAACAGAACGGCCTTCAATGTGTGCGTTCAACTTACAGAGTTAAACTGATGTGTGTTTGCAGGAGTTTCTAAACCCTTTCTGTGAAGAAGCCCAAAACGCATTTTCCCAGGCAAAAGCCAGCATTTTCCAAATAGCTGTAAATCTCCGTCTGAAACATAAAACGAACCTATCCTTCAGACTGCTCTTCTGGGTGTTCGCTGACCTAAGGGAGTTTAATCTGCCTCTAGATTCAGAGAGTGAGAAGCACGTTGCTTCTCGGAGCTGCGTTTTGATATGCCAGAGTGAATGGGAGTAAACGCGGTTTGGAGAAATATCTGCTTCTAAAACCAAAACGGAGCAACCTAACAGAACGGCCTTCAATGTGTGCGTTCAACTTACAGAGTTAAACTGATGTGTGTTTGCAGGAGTTTCTAAACCCTTTCTGTGAAGAAGCCCAAAACGCATTTTCCCAGGCAAAACCCAGCATTTTCGAAATAGCTGTAAATCTCCGTCTGAAACATAAAACGAACCTATCCTTCAGACTGCTCTTCTGGGTGTTTGCTGACCTAAGGGAGTTTAATCTGCCTCTAGATTCAGAGAGTGAGAAGCCCGTTGCTTCTCGGAGCTGCGTTTTGATATGCCAGAGTGAATGGGAGTAAACGCGGTTTGGAGAAATATCTGCTTCTAAAACCAAAACGGAGCAACATAACAGAACGGCCTTCAATGTGTGCGTTCAACTTACAGAGTTAAACTGATGTGTGTTTGCAGGTGTTTCTAAAGCCTTTCTGTGAAGAAGTGCAAAACGCATTTTCCCAGGCAAAAGCCAGCATTTCCCAAATCGCTGTAAATCTCCGTCTGAAACATAAAACGAACGTATCCTTCAGACTGCTCTGCTGGGTGTTCGCTGACCTAAGGGAGTTGAATCTGCCTCTAGATTCAGAGAGTGAGAAGCACGTTGCTTCTCGGAGCTGCGTTTTGATATGCCAGAGTGAATGGGAGTAAACGCGGTTTGGAGAAATATCTGCTTCTAAAACCAAAACGGAGCAACCTAACAGAACGGCCTTCAATGTGTGCGTTCAACTTACAGAGTTAAACTGATGTGTGTTTGCAGGAGTTTCTAAACCCTTTCTGTGAAGAAGCGCAAAACGCATTTTCCCAGGCAAAAGCCAGCATTTCCCAAATAGCTGTAAACCTCCGTCTGAAACACAAAACGAACGTATCCTTCAGACTGCTCTGCTGGGTGTTCGCTGACCTAAGGGAGTTGAATCTGCCTCTAGATTCAGAGAGTGAGAAGCACGTTGCTTCTCGGAGCTGCGTTTTGATATGCCAGAGTGAATGGGAGTAAACGCGGTTTGGAAAAATATCTGCTTCTAAAACCAAAACGGAGCAACCTAACAGAACAACCTTCAATGTGTGCGTTCAACTTACAGAGTTAAACTGATGTGTGTTTGCAGGAGTTTCTAAACCCTTTCTGTGAAGAAGCCCAAAACGCATTTTTCCAGGCAAAAGCCAGCATTTTCGAAATAGCTGTAAATCTCCGTCTGAAACATAAAACGAACCTATCCTTCAGACTGCTCTTCTGGGTGTTCGCTGACCTAAGGGAGTTTAATCTGCCTCTAGATTCAGAGAGTGAGAAGCACGTTGCTTCTCGGAGCTGCGTTTTGATATGCCAGAGTGAATGGGAGTAAACGCGGTTTGGAGAAATATCTGCTTCTAAAACCAAAACGGAGCAACATAACAGAACGGCCTTCAATGTGTGCGTTCAACTTACAGAGTTAAACTGATGTGTGTTTGCAAGTGTTTCTAAAGCCTTTCTGTGAAGAAGTGCAAAACGCATTTTCCCAGGCAAAAGCCAGCATTTCCCAAATAGCTGTAAATCTCCGTCTGAAACATAAAACGAACGTATCCTTCAGACTGCTCTGCTGGGTGTTCGCTGACCTAAGGGAGTTGAATCTGCCTCTAGATTCAGAGAGTGAGAAGCACGTTGCTTCTCGGAGCTGCGTTTTGATATGCCAGAGTGAATGGGAGTAAACGCGGTTTGGAGAAATATCTGCTTCTAAAACCAAAACGGAGCAACCTAACAGAACGGCCTTCAATGTGTGCGTTCAACTTACAGAGTTAAACTGATGTGTGTTTGCAGGAGTTTCTAAACCCTTTCTGTGAAGAAGCGCAAAACGCATTTTCCCAGGCAAAAGCCAGCATTTCACTAATAGCTGTAAATCTTTGTCTGAAACACAAAACGAACGTATCCTTCAGACTGCTCTGCTGGGTGTTCGCTGACCTAAGGGAGTTGAATCTGCCTCTAGATTCAGAGAGTGAGAAGCACGTTGCTTCTCGGAGCTGCGTTTTGATATGCCAGAGTGAATGGGAGTAATCGCGGTGTGGAGAAATATCTGCTTCTAAAACCAAAACGGAGCAACCTAACAGAACGGCCTTCAATGTGTGCGTTCAACTTACAGAGTTAAACTGATGTGTGTTTGCAGGAGTTTCTAAACCCTTTCTGTGAAGAAGTGCAAAACGCGTTTTCCCAGGCAAAAGCCAGCATTTCCCAAATAGCTGTAAATCTTTGTCTGAAACACAAAACGAACGTATCCTTCAGACTGCTCTGCTGAATGTTCGCTGACCTAAGGGAGTTGAATCTGCCTCTAGATTCAGAGAGTGAGAAGCACGTTGCTTCTCGGAGCTGCGTTTTGATATGCCAGAGTGAATGGGAGTAATCGCGGTTTGGAGAAATATCTGCTTCTAAAACCAAAACGGAGCAACCTAACAGAACGGCCTTCAATGTGTGCGTTCACCTTACAGAGTTAAACTGATGTGTGTTTGCAGGAGTTTCTAAACCCTTTCTGTGAAGAAGCGCAAAACGCATTTTCCCAGGCAAAAGCCAGCATTTCCCAAATAGCTGTAAATCTCCGTCTGAAACACAAAACGAACGTATCCTTCAGACTGCTCTGCTGGGTGTTCGCTGACCTAAGGGAGTTGAATCTGCCTCTAGATTCAGAGAGTGAGAAGCACGTTGCTTCTCGGAACTGCGTTTTGATATGCCAGAGTGAATGGGAGTAAACGCGGTTTGGAGAAATATCTGCTTCTAAAACCAAAACGGAGCAACCTAACAGAACGGCCTTCAATGTGTGCGTTCAACTTACAGAGTTAAACTGATGTGTGTTTGCAGGAGTTTCTAAACCCTTTCTGTGAAGAAGCCCAAAACGCATTTTCCCAGGCAAAAGCCAGCATTTTCCAAATAGCTGTAAATCTCCGTCTGAAACATAAAACGAACCTATCCTTCAGACTGCTCTTCTGGGTGTTCGCTGACCTAAGGGAGTTGAATCTGCCTCTAGATTCAGAGAGTGAGAAGCACGTTGCTTCTCGGAGCTGCGTTTTGATATGCCAGAGTGAATGGGAGTAAACGCGGTTTGGAGAAATATCTGCTTCTAAAACCAAAACGGAGCAACCTAACAGAACGGCCTTCAATGTGTGCGTTCAACTTACAGAGTTAAACTGATGTGTGTTTGCAGGAGTTTCTAAACCCTTTCTGTGAAGAAGCCCAAAACGCATTTTCCCAGGCAAAAGCCAGCATTTTCGAAATAGCTGTAAATCTCCGTCTGAAACATAAAACGAACCTATCCTTCAGACTGCTCTTCTGGGTGTTTGCTGACCTAAGGGAGTTTAATCTGCCTCTAGATTCAGAGAGTGAGAAGCCCGTTGCTTCTCGGAGCTGCGTTTTGATATGCCAGAGTGAATGGGAGTAAACGCGGTTTGGAGAAATATCTGCTTCTAAAACCAAAACGGAGCAACATAACAGAACGGCCTTCAATGTGTGCGTTCAACTTACAGAGTTAAACTGATGTGTGTTTGCAGGTGTTTCTAAAGCCTTTCTGTGAAGAAGTGCAAAACGCATTTTCCCAGGCAAAAGCCAGCATTTCCCAAATCGCTGTAAATCTCCGTCTGAAACATAAAACGAACGTATCCTTCAGACTGCTCTGCTGGGTGTTCGCTGACCTAAGGGAGTTGAATCTGCCTCTAGATTCAGAGAGTGAGAAGCACGTTGCTTCTCGGAGCTGCGTTTTGATATGCCAGAGTGAATGGGAGTAAACGCGGTTTGGAGAAATATCTGCTTCTAAAACCAAAACGGAGCAACCTAAAAGAACGGCCTTCAATGTGTGCGTTCAACTTACAGAGTTAAACTGATGTGTGTTTGCAGGAGTTTCTAAACCATTTCTGTGAAGAAGCGCAAAACGCATTTTCCCAGGCAAAAGCCAGCATTTCCCAAATAGCTGTAAATCTTTGTCTGAAACACAAAACGAACGTATCCTTCAGACTGCTCTGCTGGGTGTTCGCTGACCTAAGGGAGTTGAATCTGCCTCTAGATTCAGAGAGTGAGAAGCACGTTGCTTCTCGGAGCTGCGTTTTGATATGCCAGAGTGAATGGGAGTAAACGCGGTTTGGAGAAATATCTGCTTCTAAAACCAGAACGGAGCAACCTAACAGAACGGCCTTCAATGTGTGCGTTCAACTTACAGAGTTAAACTGATGTGTGTTTGCAGGAGTTTCTAAACCCTTTCTGTGAAGAAGCGCAAAACGCATTTTTCCAGGCAAAAGCCAGCATTTCCCAAATAGCTGTAAATCTCCGTCTGAAACACAAAACGAACGTATCCTTCAGACTGCTCTGCTGGGTGTTCGCTGACCTAAGGGAGTTGAATCTGCCTCTAGATTCAGAGAATGAGAAGCACGTTGCTTCTCGGAACTGCGTTTTGATATGCCAGAGTGAAAGGGAGTAAACGCGGTTTGGAAAAATATCTGCTTCTAAAACCAAAACGGAGCAACCTAACAGAACAACCTTCAATGTGTGCGTTCAACTTACAGAGTTAAACTGATGTGTGTTTGCAGGAGTTTCTAAACCCTTTCTGTGAAGAAGCCCAAAACGCATTTTCCCAGGCAAAAGCCAGCATTTTCGAAATAGCTGTAAATCTCCGTCTGAAACATAAAACGAACCTATCCTTCAGACTGCTCTTCTGGGTGTTCGCTGACCTAAGGGAGTTTAATCTGCCTCTAGATTCAGAGAGTGAGAAGCACGTTGCTTCTCGGAGCTGCGTTTTGATATGCCAGAGTGAATGGGAGTAAACGCGGTTTGGAGAAATATCTGCTTCTAAAACCAAAACGGAGCAACATAACAGAACGGCCTTCAATGTGTGCGTTCAACTTACAGAGTTAAACTGATGTGTGTTTGCAGGTGTTTCTAAAGCCTTTCTGTGAAGAAGTGCAAAACGCATTTTCCCAGGCAAAAGCCAGCATTTCCCAAATAGCTGTAAATCTCCGTCTGAAACATAAAACGAACGTATCCTTCAGACTGCTCTGCTGGGTGTTCGCTGACCTAAGGGAGTTGAATCTGCCTCTAGATTCAGAGAGTGAGAAGCACGTTGCTTCTCGGAGCTGCGTTTTGATATGCCAGAGTGAATGGGAGTAAACGCGGTTTGGAGAAATATCTGCTTCTAAAACCAAAACGGAGCAACCTAACAGAACGGCCTTCAATGTGTGCGTTCAACTTACAGAGTTAAACTGATGTGTGTTTGCAGGAGTTTCTAAACCCTTTCTGTGAAGAAGCGCAAAACGCATTTTCCCAGGCAAAAGCCAGCATTTCACTAATAGCTGTAAATCTTTGTCTGAAACACAAAACGAACGTATCCTTCAGACTGCTCTGCTGGGTGTTCGCTGACCTAAGGGAGTTGAATCTGCCTCTAGATTCAGAGAGTGAGAAGCACGTTGCTTCTCGGAGCTGCGTTTTGATATGCCAGAGTGAATGGGAGTAAACGCGGTTTGGAGAAATATCTGCTTCTAAAACCAAAACGGAGCAACCTAACAGAACGGCCTTCAATGTGTGCGTTCAACTTACAGAGTTAAACTGATGTGTGTTTGCAGGAGTTTCTAAACCCTTTCTGTGAAGAAGCGCAAAACGCATTTTTCCAGGCAAAAGCCAGCATTTCCCAAATAGCTGTAAATCTCCGTCTGAAACACAAAACGAACGTATCCTTCAGACTGCTCTGCTGGGTGTTCGCTGACCTAAGGGAGTTGAATCTGCCTCTAGATTCAGAGAGTGAGAAGCACGTTGCTTCTCGGAGCTGCGTTTTGATATGCCAGAGTGAATGGGAGTAATCGCGGTGTGGAGAAATATCTGCTTCTAAAACCAAAACGGAGCAACCTAACAGAACGGCCTTCAATGTGTGCGTTCAACTTACAGAGTTAAACTGATGTGTGTTTGTAGGAGTTTCTAAACCCTTTCTGTGAAGAAGCGCAAAACGCATTTTCCCAGGCAAAAGCCAGCATTTCCCAAATAGCTGTAAATCTTTGTCTGAAACACAAAACGAACGTATCCTTCAGACTGCTCTGCTGAATGTTCGCTGACCTAAGGGAGTTGAATCTGCCTCTAGATTCAGAGAGTGAGAAGCACGTTGCTTCTCGGAGCTGCGTTTTGATATGCCAGAGTGAATGGGAGTAATCGCGGTTTGGAGAAATATCTGCTTCTAAAACCAAAACGGAGCAACCTAACAGAACGGCCTTCAATGTGTGCGTTCAACTTACAGAGTTAAACTGATGTGTGTTTGCAGGAGTTTCTAAACCCTTTCTGTGAAGAAGCGCAAAACGCATTTTCCCAGGCAAAAGCCAGCATTTCCCAAATAGCTGTAAACCTCCGTCTGAAACACAAAACGAACGTATCCTTCAGACTGCTCTGCTGGGTGTTCGCTGACCTAAGGGAGTTGAATCTGCCTCTAGATTCAGAGAGTGAGAAGCACGTTGCTTCTCGGAGCTGCGTTTTGATATGCCAGAGTGAATGGGAGTAAACGCGGTTTGGAAAAATATCTGCTTCTAAAACCAAAACGGAGCAACCTAACAGAACAACCTTCAATGTGTGCGTTCAACTTACAGAGTTAAACTGATGTGTGTTTGCAGGAGTTTCTAAACCCTTTCTGTGAAGAAGCCCAAAACGCATTTTCCCAGGCAAAAGCCAGCATTTTCGAAATAGCTGTAAATCTCCGTCTGAAACATAAAACGAACCTATCCTTCAGACTGCTCTTCTGGGTGTTCGCTGACCTAAGGGAGTTTAATCTGCCTCTAGATTCAGAGAGTGAGAAGCACGTTGCTTCTCGGAGCTGCGTTTTGATATGCCAGAGTGAATGGGAGTAAACGCGGTTTGGAGAAATATCTGCTTCTAAAACCAAAACGGAGCAACATAACAGAACGGCCTTCAATGTGTGCGTTCAACTTACAGAGTTAAACTGATGTGTGTTTGCAGGTGTTTCTAAAGCCTTTCTGTGAAGAAGTGCAAAACGCATTTTCCCAGGCAAAAGACAGCATTTCCCAAATAGCTGTAAATCTCCGTCTGAAACATAAAACGAACGTATCCTTCAGACTGCTCTGCTGGGTGTTCGCTGACCTAAGGGAGTTGAATCTGCCTCTAGATTCAGAGAGTGAGAAGCACGTTGCTTCTCGGAGCTGCGTTTTGATATGCCAGAGTGAATGGGAGTAAACGCGGTTTGGAGAAATATCTGCTTCTAAAACCAAAACGGAGCAACCTAACAGAACGGCCTTCAATGTGTGCGTTCAACTTACAGAGTTAAACTGATGTGTGTTTGCAGGAGTTTCTAAACCCTTTCTGTGAAGAAGCGCAAAACGCATTTTCCCAGGCAAAAGCCAGCATTTCACTAATAGCTGTAAATCTTTGTCTGAAACACAAAACGAACGTATCCTTCAGACTGCTCTGCTGGGTGTTCGCTGACCTAAGGGAGTTGAATCTGCCTCTAGATTCAGAGAGTGAGAAGCACGTTGCTTCTCGGAGCTGCGTTTTGATATGCCAGAGTGAATGGGAGTAATCGCGGTGTGGAGAAATATCTGCTTCTAAAACCAAAACGGAGCAACCTAACAGAACGGCCTTCAATGTGTGCGTTCAACTTACAGAGTTAAACTGATGTGTGTTTGCAGGAGTTTCTAAACCCTTTCTGTGAAGAAGCGCAAAACGCATTTTTCCAGGCAAAAGCCAGCATTTCCCAAATAGCTGTAAATCTCCGTCTGAAACACAAAACGAACGTATCCTTCAGACTGCTCTGCTGGGTGTTCGCTGACCTAAGGGAGTTGAATCTGCCTCTAGATTCAGAGAGTGAGAAGCACGTTGCTTCTCGGAGCTGCGTTTTGATATGCCAGAGTGAATGGGAGTAATCGCGGTGTGGAGAAATATCTGCTTCTAAAACCAAAACGGAGCAACCTAACAGAACGGCCTTCAATGTGTGCGTTCAACTTACAGAGTTAAACTGATGTGTGTTTGCAGGAGTTTCTAAACCCTTTCTGTGAAGAAGTGCAAAACGCATTTTCCCAGGCAAAAGCCAGCATTTCCCAAATAGCTGTAAATCTTTGTCTGAAACACAAAACGAACGTATCCTTCAGACTGCTCTGCTGAATGTTCGCTGACCTAAGGGAGTTGAATCTGCCTCTAGATTCAGAGAGTGAGAAGCACGTTGCTTCTCGGAGCTGCGTTTTGATATGCCAGAGTGAATGGGAGTAATCGCGGTTTGGAGAAATATCTGCTTCTAAAACCAAAACGGAGCAACCTAACAGAACGGCCTTCAATGTGTGCGTTCAACTTACAGAGTTAAACTGATGTGTGTTTGCAGGAGTTTCTAAACCCTTTCTGTGAAGAAGCGCAAAACGCATTTTCCCAGGCAAAAGCCAGCATTTCCCAAATAGCTGTAAATCTCCGTCTGAAACACAAAACGAACGTATCCTTCAGACTGCTCTGCTGGGTGTTCGCTGACCTAAGGGAGTTGAATCTGCCTCTAGATTCAGAGAGTGAGAAGCACGTTGCTTCTCGGAACTGCGTTTTGATATGCCAGAGTGAATGGGAGTAAACGCGGTTTGGAGAAATATCTGCTTCTAAAACCAAAACGGAGCAACCTAACAGAACGGCCTTCAATGTGTGCGTTCAACTTACAGAGTTAAACTGATGTGTGTTTGCAGGAGTTTCTAAACCCTTTCTGTGAAGAAGCCCAAAACGCATTTTCCCAGGCAAAAGCCAGCATTTTCCAAATAGCTGTAAATCTCCGTCTGAAACATAAAACGAACCTATCCTTCAGACTGCTCTTCTGGGTGTTCGCTGACCTAAGGGAGTTGAATCTGCCTCTAGATTCAGAGAGTGAGAAGCACGTTGCTTCTCGGAGCTGCGTTTTGATATGCCAGAGTGAATGGGAGTAAACGCGGTTTGGAGAAATATCTGCTTCTAAAACCAGAACGGAGCAACCTAACAGAACGGCCTTCAATGTGTGCGTTCAACTTACAGAGTTAAACTGATGTGTGTTTGCAGGAGTTTCTAAACCCTTTCTGTGAAGAAGCCCAAAACGCATTTTCCCAGGCAAAAGCCAGCATTTTCCAAATAGCTGTAAATCACCGTCTGAAACATAAAACGAACCTATCCTTCAGACTGCTCTTCTGGGTGTTCGCTGACCTAAGGGAGTTTAATCTGCCTCTAGATTCAGAGAGTGAGAAGCACGTTGCTTCTCGGAGCTGCGTTTTGATATGCCAGAGTGAATGGGAGTAAACGCGGTTTGGAGAAATATCTGCTTCTAAAACCAAAACGGAGCAACCTAACAGAACGGCCTTCAATGTGTGCGTTCAACTTACAGAGTTAAACTGATGTGTGTTTGCAGGAGTTTCTAAACCCTTTCTGTGAAGAAGTGCAAAACGCATTTTCCCAGGCAAAAGGAAGCATTTCCCAAATAGCTGTAAATCTCCGTCTGAAACACAAAACGAACGTATCCTTCAGACTGCTCTGCTGGGTGTTCGCTGACCTAAGGGAGTTGAATCTGCCTCTAGATTCAGAGAGTGAGAAGCACGTTGCTTCTCGGAGCTGCGTTTTGATATGCCAGAGTGAATGGGAGTAAACGCGGTTTGGAGAAATATCTGCTTCTAAAACCAAAACGGAGCAACCTAACAGAACGGCCTTCAATGTGTGCGTTCAACTTACAGAGTTAAACTGATGTGTGTTTGCAGGAGTTTCTAAACCCTTTCTGTGAAGAAGCGCAAAACGCATTTTCCCAGGCAAAAGCCAGCATTTCCCAAATAGCTGTAAATCTCCGTCTGAAACACAAAACGAACGTATCCTTCAGACTGCTCTGCTGGGTGTTCGCTGACCTAAGGGAGTTGAAGCTGCCTCGAGATTCAGGAAGTGAGAAGCACGTTGCTTCTCGGAGCTGCGTTTTGATATGCCAGAGTGAATGGGAGTAATCGCGGTGTGGAGAAATATCTGCTTCTAAAACCAAAACGGAGCAACCTAACAGAACGGCCTTCAAAGTGTGCGTTCAACTTACAGAGTTAAACTGATGTGTGTTTGCAGGAGTTTCTAAACCCTTTCTGTGAAGAAGCGCAAAACGCATTTTCCCAGGCAAAAGCCAGCATTTCCCAAATAGCTGTAAATCTTTGTCTGAAACACAAAACGAACGTATCCTTCAGACTGCTCTGCTGAATGTTCGCTGACCTAAGGGAGTTGAATCTGCCTCTAGATTCAGAGAGTGAGAAGCACGTTGCTTCTCGGAGCTGCGTTTTGATATGCCAGAGTGAATGGGAGTAATCGCGGTTTGGAGAAATATCTGCTTCTAAAACCAAAACGGAGCAACCTAACAGAACGGCCTTCAATGTGTGCGTTCAACTTACAGAGTTAAACTGATGTGTGTTTGCAGGAGTTTCTAAACCCTTTCTGTGAAGAAGCGCAAAACGCATTTTCCCAGGCAAAAGCCAGCATTTCCCAAATAGCTGTAAATCTCCGTCTGAAACACAAAACGAACGTATCCTTCAGACTGCTCTGCTGGGTGTTCGCTGACCTAAGGGAGTTGAATCTGCCTCTAGATTCAGAGAGTGAGAAGCACGTTGCTTCTCGGAGCTGCGTTTTGATATGCCAGAGTGAATGGGAGTAAACGCGGTTTGGAAAAATATCTGCTTCTAAAACCAAAACGGAGCAACCTAACAGAACAACCTTCAGTGTGTGCGTTCAACTTACAGAGTTAAACTGATGTGTGTTTGCAGGAGTTTCTAAACCCTTTCTGTGAAGAAGCCCAAAACGCATTTTCCCAGGCAAAAGCCAGCATTTTCGAAATAGCTGTAAATCTCCGTCTGAAACATAAAACGAACCTATCCTTCAGACTGCTCTTCTGGGTGTTCGCTTACCTAAGGGAGTTTAATCTGCCTCTAGATTCAGAGAGTGAGAAGCACGTTGCTTCTCGGAGCTGCGTTTTGATATGCCAGAGTGAATGGGAGTAAACGCGGTTTGGAGAAATATCTGCTTCTAAAACCAAAACGGAGCAACATAACAGAACGGCCTTCAATGTGTGCGTTCAACTTACAGAGTTAAACTGATGTGTGTTTGCAGGTGTTTCTAAAGCCTTTCTGTGAAGAAGTGCAAAACGCATTTTCCCAGGCAAAAGCCAGCATTTCCCAAATAGCTGTAAATCTCCGTCTGAAACATAAAACGAACGTATCCTTCAGACTGCTCTGCTGGGTGTTCGCTGACCTAAGGGAGTTGAATCTGCCTCTAGATTCAGAGAGTGAGAAGCACGTTGCTTCTCGGAGCTGCGTTTTGATATGCCAGAGTGAATGGGAGTAAACGCGGTTTGGAGAAATATCTGCTTCTAAAACCAAAACGGAGCAACCTAACAGAACGGCCTTCAATGTGTGCGTTCAACTTACAGAGTTAAACTGATGTGTGTTTGCAGGAGTTTCTAAACCCTTTCTGTGAAGAAGCGCAAAACGCATTTTCCCAGGCAAAAGCCAGCATTTCACTAATAGCTGTAAATCTTTGTCTGAAACACAAAACGAACGTATCCTTCAGACTGCTCTGCTGGGTGTTCGCTGACCTAAGGGAGTTGAATCTGCCTCTAGATTCAGAGAGTGAGAAGCACGTTGCTTCTCGGAGCTGCGTTTTGATATGCCAGAGTGAATGGGAGTAAACGCGGTTTGGAGAAATATCTGCTTCTAAAACCAAAACGGAGCAACCTAACAGAACGGCCTTCAATGTGTGCGTTCAACTTACAGAGTTAAACTGATGTGTGTTTGCAGGAGTTTCTAAACCCTTTCTGTGAAGAAGCGCAAAACGCATTTTTCCAGGCAAAAGCCAGCATTTCCCAAATAGCTGTAAATCTCCGTCTGAAACACAAAACGAACGTATCCTTCAGACTGCTCTGCTGGGTGTTCGCTGACCTAAGGGAGTTGAATCTGCCTCTAGATTCAGAGAGTGAGAAGCACGTTGCTTCTCGGAGCTGCGTTTTGATATGCCAGAGTGAATGGGAGTAATCGCGGTGTGGAGAAATATCTGCTTCTAAAACCAAAACGGAGCAACCTAACAGAACGGCCTTCAATGTGTGCGTTCAACTTACAGAGTTAAACTGATGTGTGTTTGCAGGAGTTTCTAAACCCTTTCTGTGAAGAAGCGCAAAACGCATTTTCCCAGGCAAAAGCCAGCATTTCCCAAATAGCTGTAAATCTTTGTCTGAAACACAAAACGAACGTATCCTTCAGACTGCTCTGCTGAATGTTCGCTGACCTAAGGGAGTTGAATCTGCCTCTAGATTCAGAGAGTGAGAAGCACGTTGCTTCTCGGAGCTGCGTTTTGATATGCCAGAGTGAATGGGAGTAATCGCGGTTTGGAGAAATATCTGCTTCTAAAACCAAAACGGAGCAACCTAACAGAACGGCCTTCAATGTGTGCGTTCAACTTACAGAGTTAAACTGATGTGTGTTTGCAGGAGTTTCTAAACCCTTTCTGTGAAGAAGCGCAAAACGCATTTTCCCAGGCAAAAGCCAGCATTTCCCAAATAGCTGTAAATCTCCGTCTGAAACACAAAACGAACGTATCCTTCAGACTGCTCTGCTGGGTGTTCGCTGACCTAAGGGAGTTGAATCTGCCTCTAGATTCAGAGAGTGAGAAGCACGTTGCTTCTCGGAACTGCGTTTTGATATGCCAGAGTGAATGGGAGTAAACGCGGTTTGGAGAAATATCTGCTTCTAAAACCAAAACGGAGCAACCTAACAGAACAACCTTCAATGTGTGCGTTCAACTTACAGAGTTAAACTGATGTGTGTTTGCAGGAGTTTCTAAACCCTTTCTGTGAAGAAGCCCAAAACGCATTTTCCCAGGCAAAAGCCAGCATTTTCGAAATAGCTGTAAATCTCCGTCTGAAACATAAAACGAACCTATCCTTCAGACTGCTCTTCTGGGTGTTCGCTGACCTAAGGGAGTTTAATCTGCCTCTAGATTCAGAGAGTGAGAAGCACGTTGCTTCTCGGAGCTGCGTTTTGATATGCCAGAGTGAATGGGAGTAAACGCGGTTTGGAGAAATATCTGCTTCTAAAACCAAAACGGAGCAACATAACAGAACGGCCTTCAATGTGTGCGTTCAACTTACAGAGTTAAACTGATGTGTGTTTGCAGGTGTTTCTAAAGCCTTTCTGTGAAGAAGTGCAAAACGCATTTTCCCAGGCAAAAGACAGCATTTCCCAAATAGCTGTAAATCTCCGTCTGAAACATAAAACGAACGTATCCTTCAGACTGCTCTGCTGGGTGTTCGCTGACCTAAGGGAGTTGAATCTGCCTCTAGATTCAGAGAGTGAGAAGCACGTTGCTTCTCGGAGCTGCGTTTTGATATGCCAGAGTGAATGGGAGTAAACGCGGTTTGGAGAAATATCTGCTTCTAAAACCAAAACGGAGCAACCTAACAGAACGGCCTTCAATGTGTGCGTTCAACTTACAGAGTTAAACTGATGTGTGTTTGCAGGAGTTTCTAAACCCTTTCTGTGAAGAAGCGCAAAACGCATTTTCCCAGGCAAAAGCCAGCATTTCACTAATAGCTGTAAATCTTTGTCTGAAACACAAAACGAACGTATCCTTCAGACTGCTCTGCTGGGTGTTCGCTGACCTAAGGGAGTTGAATCTGCCTCTAGATTCAGAGAGTGAGAAGCACGTTGCTTCTCGGAGCTGCGTTTTGATATGCCAGAGTGAATGGGAGTAAACGCGGTTTGGAGAAATATCTGCTTCTAAAACCAAAACGGAGCAACCTAACAGAACGGCCTTCAATGTGTGCGTTCAACTTACAGAGTTAAACTGATGTGTGTTTGCAGGAGTTTCTAAACCCTTTCTGTGAAGAAGCGCAAAACGCATTTTTCCAGGCAAAAGCCAGCATTTCCCAAATAGCTGTAAATCTCCGTCTGAAACACAAAACGAACGTATCCTTCAGACTGCTCTGCTGGGTGTTCGCTGACCTAAGGGAGTTGAATCTGCCTCTAGATTCAGAGAGTGAGAAGCACGTTGCTTCTCGGAGCTGCGTTTTGATATGCCAGAGTGAATGGGAGTAATCGCGGTGTGGAGAAATATCTGCTTCTAAAACCAAAACGGAGCAACCTAACAGAACGGCCTTCAATGTGTGCGTTCAACTTACAGAGTTAAACTGATGTGTGTTTGCAGGAGTTTCTAAACCCTTTCTGTGAAGAAGTGCAAAACGCATTTTCCCAGGCAAAAGCCAGCATTTCCCAAATAGCTGTAAATCTTTGTCTGAAACACAAAACGAACGTATCCTTCAGACTGCTCTGCTGAATGTTCGCTGACCTAAGGGAGTTGAATCTGCCTCTAGATTCAGAGAGTGAGAAGCACGTTGCTTCTCGGAGCTGCGTTTTGATATGCCAGAGTGAATGGGAGTAATCGCGGTTTGGAGAAATATCTGCTTCTAAAACCAAAACGGAGCAACCTAACAGAACGGCCTTCAATGTGTGCGTTCAACTTACAGAGTTAAACTGATGTGTGTTTGCAGGAGTTTCTAAACCCTTTCTGTGAAGAAGCGCAAAACGCATTTTCCCAGGCAAAAGCCAGCATTTCCCAAATAGCTGTAAATCTCCGTCTGAAACACAAAACGAACGTATCCTTCAGACTGCTCTGCTGGGTGTTCGCTGACCTAAGGGAGTTGAATCTGCCTCTAGATTCAGAGAGTGAGAAGCACGTTGCTTCTCGGAACTGCGTTTTGATATGCCAGAGTGAATGGGAGTAAACGCGGTTTGGAGAAATATCTGCTTCTAAAACCAAAACGGAGCAACCTAACAGAACGGCCTTCAATGTGTGCGTTCAACTTACAGAGTTAAACTGATGTGTGTTTGCAGGAGTTTCTAAACCCTTTCTGTGAAGAAGCCCAAAACGCATTTTCCCAGGCAAAAGCCAGCATTTTCCAAATAGCTGTAAATCTCCGTCTGAAACATAAAACGAACCTATCCTTCAGACTGCTCTTCTGGGTGTTCGCTGACCTAAGGGAGTTTAATCTGCCTCTAGATTCAGAGAGTGAGAAGCACGTTGCTTCTCGGAGCTGCGTTTTGATATGCCAGAGTGAATAAGAGTAAACGCGGTTTGGAGAAATATCTGCTTCTAAAACCAGAACGGAGCAACCTAACAGAACGGCCTTCAATGTGTGCGTTCAACTTACAGAGTTAAACTGATGTGTGTTTGCAGGAGTTTCTAAACCCTTTCTGTGAAGAAGCCCAAAACGCATTTTCCCAGGCAAAAGCCAGCATTTTCCAAATAGCTGTAAATCACCGTCTGAAACATAAAACGAACCTATCCTTCAGACTGCTCTTCTGGGTGTTCGCTGACCTAAGGGAGTTTAATCTGCCTCTAGATTCAGAGAGTGAGAAGCACGTTGCTTCTCGGAGCTGCGTTTTGATATGCCAGAGTGAATGGGAGTAAACGCGGTTTGGAGAAATATCTGCTTCTAAAACCAAAACGGAGCAACCTAACAGAACGGCCTTCAATGTGTGCGTTCAACTTACAGAGTTAAACTGATGTGTGTTTGCAGGAGTTTCTAAACCCTTTCTGTGAAGAAGTGCAAAACGCATTTTCCCAGGCAAAAGGAAGCATTTCCCAAATAGCTGTAAATCTCCGTCTGAAACACAAAACGAACGTATCCTTCAGACTGCTCTGCTGGGTGTTCGCTGACCTAAGGGAGTTGAATCTGCCTCTAGATTCAGAGAGTGAGAAGCACGTTGCTTCTCGGAGCTGCGTTTTGATATGCCAGAGTGAATGGGAGTAAACGCGGTTTGGAGAAATATCTGCTTCTAAAACCAAAACGGAGCAACCTAACAGAACGGCCTTCAATGTGTGCGTTCAACTTACAGAGTTAAACTGATGTGTGTTTGCAGGAGTTTCTAAACCCTTTCTGTGAAGAAGCGCAAAACGCATTTTCCCAGGCAAAAGCCAGCATTTCCCAAATAGCTGTAAATCTCCGTCTGAAACACAAAACGAACGTATCCTTCAGACTGCTCTGCTGGGTGTTCGCTGACCTAAGGGAGTTGAATCTGCCTCGAGATTCAGGAAGTGAGAAGCACGTTGCTTCTCGGAGCTGCGTTTTGATATGCCAGAGTGAATGGGAGTAATCGCGGTGTGGAGAAATATCTGCTTCTAAAACCAAAACGGAGCAACCTAACAGAACGGCCTTCAAAGTGTGCGTTCAACTTACAGAGTTAAACTGATGTGTGTTTGCAGGAGTTTCTAAACCCTTTCTGTGAAGAAGCGCAAAACGCATTTTCCCAGGCAAAAGCCAGCATTTCCCAAATAGCTGTAAATCTTTGTCTGAAACACAAAACGAACGTATCCTTCAGACTGCTCTGCTGAATGTTCGCTGACCTAAGGGAGTTGAATCTGCCTCTAGATTCAGAGAGTGAGAAGCACGTTGCTTCTCGGAGCTGCGTTTTGATATGCCAGAGTGAATGGGAGTAATCGCGGTTTGGAGAAATATCTGCTTCTAAAACCAAAACGGAGCAACCTAACAGAACGGCCTTCAATGTGTGCGTTCAACTTACAGAGTTAAACTGATGTGTGTTTGCAGGAGTTTCTAAACCCTTTCTGTGAAGAAGCGCAAAACGCATTTTCCCAGGCAAAAGCCAGCATTTCCCAAATAGCTGTAAATCTCCGTCTGAAACACAAAACGAACGTATCCTTCAGACTGCTCTGCTGGGTGTTCGCTGACCTAAGGGAGTTGAATCTGCCTCTAGATTCAGAGAGTGAGAAGCACGTTGCTTCTCGGAGCTGCGTTTTGATATGCCAGAGTGAATGGGAGTAAACGCGGTTTGGAAAAATATCTGCTTCTAAAACCAAAACGGAGCAACCTAACAGAACAACCTTCAGTGTGTGCGTTCAACTTACAGAGTTAAACTGATGTGTGTTTGCAGGAGTTTCTAAACCCTTTCTGTGAAGAAGCCCAAAACGCATTTTCCCAGGCAAAAGCCAGCATTTTCGAAATAGCTGTAAATCTCCGTCTGAAACATAAAACGAACCTATCCTTCAGACTGCTCTTCTGGGTGTTCGCTTACCTAAGGGAGTTTAATCTGCCTCTAGATTCAGAGAGTGAGAAGCACGTTGCTTCTCGGAGCTGCGTTTTGATATGCCAGAGTGAATGGGAGTAAACGCGGTTTGGAGAAATATCTGCTTCTAAAACCAAAACGGAGCAACATAACAGAACGGCCTTCAATGTGTGCGTTCAACTTACAGAGTTAAACTGATGTGTGTTTGCAGGTGTTTCTAAAGCCTTTCTGTGAAGAAGTGCAAAACGCATTTTCCCAGGCAAAAGCCAGCATTTCCCAAATAGCTGTAAATCTCCGTCTGAAACATAAAACGAACGTATCCTTCAGACTGCTCTGCTGGGTGTTCGCTGACCTAAGGGAGTTGAATCTGCCTCTAGATTCAGAGAGTGAGAAGCACGTTGCTTCTCGGAGCTGCGTTTTGATATGCCAGAGTGAATGGGAGTAAACGCGGTTTGGAGAAATATCTGCTTCTAAAACCAAAACGGAGCAACCTAACAGAACGGCCTTCAATGTGTGCGTTCAACTTACAGAGTTAAACTGATGTGTGTTTGCAGGAGTTTCTAAACCCTTTCTGTGAAGAAGCGCAAAACGCATTTTCCCAGGCAAAAGCCAGCATTTCACTAATAGCTGTAAATCTTTGTCTGAAACACAAAACGAACGTATCCTTCAGACTGCTCTGCTGGGTGTTCGCTGACCTAAGGGAGTTGAATCTGCCTCTAGATTCAGAGAGTGAGAAGCACGTTGCTTCTCGGAGCTGCGTTTTGATATGCCAGAGTGAATGGGAGTAAACGCGGTTTGGAGAAATATCTGCTTCTAAAACCAAAACGGAGCAACCTAACAGAACGGCCTTCAATGTGTGCGTTCAACTTACAGAGTTAAACTGATGTGTGTTTGCAGGAGTTTCTAAACCCTTTCTGTGAAGAAGCGCAAAACGCATTTTTCCAGGCAAAAGCCAGCATTTCCCAAATAGCTGTAAATCTCCGTCTGAAACACAAAACGAACGTATCCTTCAGACTGCTCTGCTGGGTGTTCGCTGACCTAAGGGAGTTGAATCTGCCTCTAGATTCAGAGAGTGAGAAGCACGTTGCTTCTCGGAGCTGCGTTTTGATATGCCAGAGTGAATGGGAGTAATCGCGGTGTGGAGAAATATCTGCTTCTAAAACCAAAACGGAGCAACCTAACAGAACGGCCTTCAATGTGTGCGTTCAACTTACAGAGTTAAACTGATGTGTGTTTGCAGGAGTTTCTAAACCCTTTCTGTGAAGAAGCGCAAAACGCATTTTCCCAGGCAAAAGCCAGCATTTCCCAAATAGCTGTAAATCTTTGTCTGAAACACAAAACGAACGTATCCTTCAGACTGCTCTGCTGAATGTTCGCTGACCTAAGGGAGTTGAATCTGCCTCTAGATTCAGAGAGTGAGAAGCACGTTGCTTCTCGGAGCTGCGTTTTGATATGCCAGAGTGAATGGGAGTAATCGCGGTTTGGAGAAATATCTGCTTCTAAAACCAAAACGGAGCAACCTAACAGAACGGCCTTCAATGTGTGCGTTCAACTTACAGAGTTAAACTGATGTGTGTTTGCAGGAGTTTCTAAACCCTTTCTGTGAAGAAGCGCAAAACGCATTTTCCCAGGCAAAAGCCAGCATTTCCCAAATAGCTGTAAATCTCCGTCTGAAACACAAAACGAACGTATCCTTCAGACTGCTCTGCTGGGTGTTCGCTGACCTAAGGGAGTTGAATCTGCCTCTAGATTCAGAGAGTGAGAAGCACGTTGCTTCTCGGAACTGCGTTTTGATATGCCAGAGTGAATGGGAGTAAACGCGGTTTGGAGAAATATCTGCTTCTAAAACCAAAACGGAGCAACCTAACAGAACGGCCTTCAATGTGTGCGTTCAACTTACAGAGTTAAACTGATGTGTGTTTGCAGGAGTTTCTAAACCCTTTCTGTGAAGAAGCCCAAAACGCATTTTCCCAGGCAAAAGCCAGCATTTTCCAAATAGCTGTAAATCTCCGTCTGAAACATAAAACGAACCTATCCTTCAGACTGCTCTTCTGGGTGTTCGCTGACCTAAGGGAGTTTAATCTGCCTCTAGATTCAGAGAGTGAGAAGCACGTTGCTTCTCGGAGCTGCGTTTTGATATGCCAGAGTGAATGGGAGTAAACGCGGTTTGGAGAAATATCTGCTTCTAAAACCAGAACGGAGCAACCTAACAGAACGGCCTTCAATGTGTGCGTTCAACTTACAGAGTTAAACTGATGTGTGTTTGCAGGAGTTTCTAAACCCTTTCTGTGAAGAAGCCCAAAACGCATTTTCCCAGGCAAAAGCCAGCATTTTCCAAATAGCTGTAAATCTCCGTCTGAAACATAAAACGAACCTATCCTTCAGACTGCTCTTCTGGGTGTTCGCTGACCTAAGGGAGTTTAATCTGCCTCTAGATTCAGAGAGTGAGAAGCACGTTGCTTCTCGGAGCTGCGTTTTGATATGCCAGAGTGAATGGGAGTAAACGCGGTTTGGAGAAATATCTGCTTCTAAAACCAAAACGGAGCAACCTAACAGAACGGCCTTCAATGTGTGCGTTCAACTTACAGAGTTAAACTGATGTGTGTTTGCAGGAGTTTCTAAACCCTTTCTGTGAAGAAGTGCAAAACGCATTTTCCCAGGCAAAAGGAAGCATTTCCCAAATAGCTGTAAATCTCCGTCTGAAACACAAAACGAACGTATCCTTCAGACTGCTCTGCTGGGTGTTCGCTGACCTAAGGGAGTTGAATCTGCCTCTAGATTCAGAGAGTGAGAAGCACGTTGCTTCTCGGAGCTGCGTTTTGATATGCCAGAGTGAATGGGAGTAAACGCGGTTTGGAGAAATATCTGCTTCTAAAACCAAAACGGAGCAACCTAACAGAACGGCCTTCAATGTGTGCGTTCAACTTACAGAGTTAAACTGATGTGTGTTTGCAGGAGTTTCTAAACCCTTTCTGTGAAGAAGCCCAAAACGCATTTTCCCAGGCAAAAGCCAGCATTTTCCAAATAGCTGTAAATCTCCGTCTGAAACATAAAACGAACCTATCCTTCAGACTGCTCTTCTGGGTGTTCGCTGACCTAAGGGAGTTTAATCTGCCTCTAGATTCAGAGAGTGAGAAGCACGTTGCTTCTCGGATCTGCGTTTTGATATGCCAGAGTGAATGGGAGTAAACGCGGTTTGGAGAAATATCTGCTTCTAAAACCAAAACGGAGCAACCTAACAGAACGGCCTTCAATGTGTGCGTTCAACTTACAGAGTTAAACTGATGTGTGTTTGCAGGAGTTTCTAAACCCTTTCTGTGAAGAAGGGCAAAATGCATTTTCCCAGGCAAAAGCCAGCATTTCCCAAATAGCTGTAAATCTCCGTCTGAAACACAAAACGAACGTATCCTTCAGACTGCTCTGCTGGGTGTTCGCTGACCTAAGGGAGTTGAATCTGCCTCTAGATTCAGAGAGTGAGAAGCACGTTGCTTCTCGGAGCTGCGTTTTGATATGCCAGAGTGAATGGGAGTAAACGCGGTTTGGAGAAATATCTGCTTCTAAAACCAAAACGGAGCAACCTAACAGAACGGCCTTCAATGTGTGCGTTCAACTTACAGAGTTAAACTGATGTGTGTTTGCAGGAGTTTCTAAACCCTTTCTGTGAAGAAGCGCAAAACGCATTTTCCCAGGCAAAAGCCACCATTTCCCAAATAGCTGTAAATCTTTGTCTGAAACACAAAACGAACGTATCCTTCAGACTGCTCTGCTGGGTGTTCGCTGACCTAAGGGAGTTGAATCTGCCTCTAGATTCAGAGAGTGAGAAGCACGTTGCTTCTCGGAGCTGCGTTTTGATATGCCAGAGTGAATGGGAGTAAACGCGGTTTGGAGAAATATCTGCTTCTAAAACCAAAACGGAGCAACCTAACAGAACGGCCTTCAATGTGTGCGTTCAACTTACAGAGTTAAACTGATGTGTGTTTGCAGGAGTTTCTAAACCCTTTCTGTGAAGAAGCGCAAAACGCATTTTCCCAGGCAAAAGCCAGCATTTCCCAAATAGCTGTAAATCTCCGTCTGAAACACAAAACGAACGTATCCTTCAGACTGCTCTGCTGGGTGTTCGCTGACCTAAGGGAGTTGAATCTGCCTCGAGATTCAGGAAGTGAGAAGCACGTTGCTTCTCGGAGCTGCGTTTTGATATGCCAGAGTGAATGGGAGTAATCGCGGTGTGGAGAAATATCTGCTTCTAAAACCAAAACGGAGCAACCTAACAGAACGGCCTTCAATGTGTGCGTTCAACTTACAGAGTTAAACTGATGTGTGTTTGCAGGAGTTTCTAAACCCTTTCTGTGAAGAAGCGCAAAACGCATTTTCCCAGGCAAAAGCCAGCATTTCCCAAATAGCTGTAAATCTTTGTCTGAAACACAAAACGAACGTATCCTTCAGACTGCTCTGCTGAATGTTCGCTGACCTAAGGGAGTTGAATCTGCCTCTAGATTCAGAGAGTGAGAAGCACGTTGCTTCTCGGAGCTGCGTTTTGATATGCCAGAGTGAATGGGAGTAATCGCGGTTTGGAGAAATATCTGCTTCTAAAACCAAAACGGAGCAACCTAACAGAACGGCCTTCAATGTGTGCGTTCAACTTACAGAGTTAAACTGATGTGTGTTTGCAGGAGTTTCTAAACCCTTTCTGTGAAGAAGCGCAAAACGCATTTTCCCAGGCAAAAGCCAGCATTTCCCAAATAGCTGTAAATCTCCGTCTGAAACACAAAACGAACGTATCCTTCAGACTGCTCTGCTGGGTGTTCGCTGACCTAAGGGAGTTGAATCTGCCTCTAGATTCAGAGAGTGAGAAGCACGTTGCTTCTCGGAGCTGCGTTTTGATATGCCAGAGTGAATGGGAGTAAACGCGGTTTGGAAAAATATCTGCTTCTAAAACCAAAACGGAGCAACCTAACAGAACAACCTTCAGTGTGTGCGTTCAACTTACAGAGTTAAACTGATGTGTGTTTGCAGGAGTTTCTAAACCCTTTCTGTGAAGAAGCCCAAAACGCATTTTCCCAGGCAAAAGCCAGCATTTTCGAAATAGCTGTAAATCTCCGTCTGAAACATAAAACGAACCTATCCTTCAGACTGCTCTTCTGGGTGTTCGCTTACCTAAGGGAGTTTAATCTGCCTCTAGATTCAGAGAGTGAGAAGCACGTTGCTTCTCGGAGCTGCGTTTTGATATGCCAGAGTGAATGGGAGTAAACGCGGTTTGGAGAAATATCTGCTTCTAAAACCAAAACGGAGCAACATAACAGAACGGCCTTCAATGTGTGCGTTCAACTTACAGAGTTAAACTGATGTGTGTTTGCAGGTGTTTCTAAAGCCTTTCTGTGAAGAAGTGCAAAACGCATTTTCCCAGGCAAAAGCCAGCATTTCCCAAATAGCTGTAAATCTCCGTCTGAAACATAAAACGAACGTATCCTTCAGACTGCTCTGCTGGGTGTTCGCTGACCTAAGGGAGTTGAATCTGCCTCTAGATTCAGAGAGTGAGAAGCACGTTGCTTCTCGGAGCTGCGTTTTGATATGCCAGAGTGAATGGGAGTAAACGCGGTTTGGAGAAATATCTGCTTCTAAAACCAAAACGGAGCAACCTAACAGAACGGCCTTCAATGTGTGCGTTCAACTTACAGAGTTAAACTGATGTGTGTTTGCAGGAGTTTCTAAACCCTTTCTGTGAAGAAGCGCAAAACGCATTTTCCCAGGCAAAAGCCAGCATTTCACTAATAGCTGTAAATCTTTGTCTGAAACACAAAACGAACGTATCCTTCAGACTGCTCTGCTGGGTGTTCGCTGACCTAAGGGAGTTGAATCTGCCTCTAGATTCAGAGAGTGAGAAGCACGTTGCTTCTCGGAGCTGCGTTTTGATATGCCAGAGTGAATGGGAGTAAACGCGGTTCTGAGAAATATCTGCTTCTAAAACCAAAACGGAGCAACCTAACAGAACGGCCTTCAATGTGTGCGTTCAACTTACAGAGTTAAACTGATGTGTGTTTGCAGGAGTTTCTAAACCCTTTCTGTGAAGAAGCGCAAAACGCATTTTTCCAGGCAAAAGCCAGCATTTCCCAAATAGCTGTAAATCTCCGTCTGAAACACAAAACGAACGTATCCTTCAGACTGCTCTGCTGGGTGTTCGCTGACCTAAGGGAGTTGAATCTGCCTCTAGATTCAGAGAGTGAGAAGCACGTTGCTTCTCGGAGCTGCGTTTTGATATGCCAGAGTGAATGGGAGTAATCGCGGTGTGGAGAAATATCTGCTTCTAAAACCAAAACGGAGCAACCTAACAGAACGGCCTTCAATGTGTGCGTTCAACTTACAGAGTTAAACTGATGTGTGTTTGCAGGAGTTTCTAAACCCTTTCTGTGAAGAAGCGCAAAACGCATTTTCCCAGGCAAAAGCCAGCATTTCCCAAATAGCTGTAAATCTTTGTCTGAAACACAAAACGAACGTATCCTTCAGACTGCTCTGCTGAATGTTCGCTGACCTAAGGGAGTTGAATCTGCCTCTAGATTCAGAGAGTGAGAAGCACGTTGCTTCTCGGAGCTGCGTTTTGATATGCCAGAGTGAATGGGAGTAATCGCGGTTTGGAGAAATATCTGCTTCTAAAACCAAAACGGAGCAACCTAACAGAACGGCCTTCAATGTGTGCGTTCAACTTACAGAGTTAAACTGATGTGTGTTTGCAGGAGTTTCTAAACCCTTTCTGTGAAGAAGCGCAAAACGCATTTTCCCAGGCAAAAGCCAGCATTTCCCAAATAGCTGTAAATCTCCGTCTGAAACACAAAACGAACGTATCCTTCAGACTGCTCTGCTGGGTGTTCGCTGACCTAAGGGAGTTGAATCTGCCTCTAGATTCAGAGAGTGAGAAGCACGTTGCTTCTCGGAACTGCGTTTTGATATGCCAGAGTGAATGGGAGTAAACGCGGTTTGGAGAAATATCTGCTTCTAAAACCAAAACGGAGCAACCTAACAGAACGGCCTTCAATGTGTGCGTTCAACTTACAGAGTTAAACTGATGTGTGTTTGCAGGAGTTTCTAAACCCTTTCTGTGAAGAAGCCCAAAACGCATTTTCCCAGGCAAAAGCCAGCATTTTCCAAATAGCTGTAAATCTCCGTCTGAAACATAAAACGAACCTATCCTTCAGACTGCTCTTCTGGGTGTTCGCTGACCTAAGGGAGTTTAATCTGCCTCTAGATTCAGAGAGTGAGAAGCACGTTGCTTCTCGGAGCTGCGTTTTGATATGCCAGAGTGAATGGGAGTAAACGCGGTTTGGAGAAATATCTGCTTCTAAAACCAGAACGGAGCAACCTAACAGAACGGCCTTCAATGTGTGCGTTCAACTTACAGAGTTAAACTGATGTGTGTTTGCAGGAGTTTCTAAACCCTTTCTGTGAAGAAGCCCAAAACGCATTTTCCCAGGCAAAAGCCAGCATTTTCCAAATAGCTGTAAATCTCCGTCTGAAACATAAAACGAACCTATCCTTCAGACTGCTCTTCTGGGTGTTCGCTGACCTAAGGGAGTTTAATCTGCCTCTAGATTCAGAGAGTGAGAAGCACGTTGCTTCTCGGAGCTGCGTTTTGATATGCCAGAGTGAATGGGAGTAAACGCGGTTTGGAGAAATATCTGCTTCTAAAACCAAAACGGAGCAACCTAACAGAACGGCCTTCAATGTGTGCGTTCAACTTACAGAGTTAAACTGATGTGTGTTTGCAGGAGTTTCTAAACCCTTTCTGTGAAGAAGTGCAAAACGCATTTTCCCAGGCAAAAGGAAGCATTTCCCAAATAGCTGTAAATCTCCGTCTGAAACACAAAACGAACGTATCCTTCAGACTGCTCTGCTGGGTGTTCGCTGACCTAAGGGAGTTGAATCTGCCTCTAGATTCAGAGAGTGAGAAGCACGTTGCTTCTCGGAGCTGCGTTTTGATATGCCAGAGTGAATGGGAGTAAACGCGGTTTGGAGAAATATCTGCTTCTAAAACCAAAACGGAGCAACCTAACAGAACGGCCTTCAATGTGTGCGTTCAACTTACAGAGTTAAACTGATGTGTGTTTGCAGGAGTTTCTAAACCCTTTCTGTGAAGAAGCCCAAAACGCATTTTCCCAGGCAAAAGCCAGCATTTTCCAAATAGCTGTAAATCTCCGTCTGAAACATAAAACGAACCTATCCTTCAGACTGCTCTTCTGGGTGTTCGCTGACCTAAGGGAGTTTAATCTGCCTCTAGATTCAGAGAGTGAGAAGCACGTTGCTTCTCGGATCTGCGTTTTGATATGCCAGAGTGAATGGGAGTAAACGCGGTTTGGAGAAATATCTGCTTCTAAAACCAAAACGGAGCAACCTAACAGAACGGCCTTCAATGTGTGCGTTCAACTTACAGAGTTAAACTGATATGTGTTTGCAGGAGTTTCTAAACCCTTTCTGTGAAGAAGGGCAAAATGCATTTTCCCAGGCAAAAGCCAGCATTTCCCAAATAGCTGTAAATCTCCGTCTGAAACACAAAACGAACGTATCCTTCAGACTGCTCTGCTGGGTGTTCGCTGACCTAAGGGAGTTGAATCTGCCTCTAGATTCAGAGAGTGAGAAGCACGTTGCTTCTCGGAGCTGCGTTT
This sequence comes from Callithrix jacchus, assembly GCF_049354715.1. Lineage (NCBI taxonomy): Eukaryota > Metazoa > Chordata > Mammalia > Primates > Cebidae > Callithrix > Callithrix jacchus. Next base: position 23,735,302 of record NC_133523.1, read on the forward strand.
TGATATGCCAGAGTGAATGGGAGTAAACGCGGTTTGGAGAAATATCTGCTTCTAAAACCAAAACGGAGCAACCTAACAGAACGGCCTTCAATGTGTGCGTTCAACTTACAGAGTTAAACTGATGTGTGTTTGCAGGAGTTTCTAAACCCTTTCTGTGAAGAAGCGCAAAACGCATTTTCCCAGGCAAAAGCCACCATTTCCCAAATAGCTGTAAATCTTAGTCTGAAACACAAAACGAACGTATCCTTCAGACTGCTCTGCTGGGTGTTCGCTGACCTAAGGGAGTTGAATCTGCCTCTAGATTCAGAGAGTGAGAAGCACGTTGCTTCTCGGAGCTGCGTTTTGATATGCCAGAGTGAATGGGAGTAAACGCGGTTTGGAGAAATATCTGCTTCTAAAACCAAAACGGAGCAACCTAACAGAACGGCCTTCAATGTGTGCGTTCAACTTACAGAGTTAAACTGATGTGTGTTTGCAGGAGTTTCTAAACCCTTTCTGTGAAGAAGCGCAAAACGCATTTTTCCAGGCAAAAGCCAGCATTTCCCAAATAGCTGTAAATCTCCGTCTGAAACACAAAACGAACATATCCTTCAGACTGCTCTGCTGGGTGTTCGCTGACCTAAGGGAGTTTAATCTGCCTCTAGATTCAGAGAGTGAGAAGCACGTTGCTTCTCGGAACTGCGTTTTGATATGCCAGAGTGAATGGGAGTAAACGCGGTTTGGAGAAATATCTGCTTCTAAAACCAAAACGGAGCAACCTAACAGAACGGCCTTCAATGTGTGCGTTCAACTTACAGAGTTAAACTGATGTGTGTTTGCAGGAGTTTCTAAACCCTTTCTGTGAAGAAGCCCAAAACGCATTTTCCCAGGCAAAAGCCAGCATTTTCCAAATAGTTGTAAATCTCCGTCCGAAACATAAAACGAACCTATTTTTCAAACTGCTCTTCTGGGTGTTCGCTGACCTAAGGGAGTTTAATCTGCCTCTAGATTCAGAGAGTGAGAAGCACGTTGCTTCTCGGATCTGCGTTTTGATATGCCAGAGTGAATGGGAGTAAACGCGGTTTGGAGAAATATCTGCTTCTAAAACCAAAACGGAGCAACCTAACAGAACGGCCTTCAATGTGTGCGTTCAACTTACAGAGTTAAACTGATGTGTGTTTGCAGGAGTTTCTAAACCCTTTCTGTGAAGAAGGGCAAAATGCATTTTCCCAGGCAAAAGCCAGCATTTCCCAAATAGCTGTAAATCTCCGTCTGAAACACAAAACGAACGTATCCTTCAGACTGCTCTGCTGGGTGTTCGCTGACCTAAGGGAGTTGAATCTGCCTCTAGATTCAGAGAGTGAGAAGCACGTTGCTTCTCGGAGCTGCGTTTTGATATGCCAGAGTGAATGGGAGTAAACGCGGTTTGGAGAAATATCTGCTTCTAAAACCAAAACGGAGCAACCTAACAGAACGGCCTTCAATGTGTGCGTTCAACTTACAGAGGTAAACTGATGTGTGTTTGCAGGAGTTTCTAAACCCTTTCTGTGAAGAAGCGCAAAACGCATTTTCCCAGGCAAAAGCCAGCATTTCCCAAATAGCTGTAAATCTTTGTCTGAAACACAAAACGAACGTATCCTTCAGACTGCTCTGCTGGGTGTTCGCTGACCTAAGGGAGTTGAATCTGCCTCTAGATTCAGAGAGTGAGAAGCACGTTGCTTCTCGGAGCTGCGTTTTGATATGCCAGAGTGAATGGGAGTAAACGCGGTTTGGAGAAATATCTGCTTCTAAAACCAAAACGGAGCAACCTAACAGAACGGCCTTCAATGTGTGCGTTCAACTTACAGAGTTAAACTGATGTGTGTTTGCAGGAGTTTCTAAACCCTTTCTGTGAAGAAGCGCAAAACGCATTTTTCCAGGCAAAAGCCAGCATTTCCCAAATAGCTGTAAATCTCCGTCTGAAACACAAAACGAACATATCCTTCAGACTGCTCTGCTGGGTGTTCGCTGACCTAAGGGAGTTTAATCTGCCTCTAGATTCAGAGAGTGAGAAGCACGTTGCTTCTCGGAACTGCGTTTTGATATGCCAGAGTGAATGGGAGTAAACGCGGTTTGGAGAAATATCTGCCTCTAAAACCAAAACGGAGCAACCTAACAGAACGGCCTTCAATGTGTGCGTTCAACTTACAGAGTTAAACTGATGTGTGTTTGCAGGAGTTTCTAAACCCTTTCTGTGAAGAAGCCCAAAACGCATTTTCCCAGGCAAAAGCCAGCATTTTCCAAATAGCTGTAAATCTCCGTCCGAAACATAAAACGAACCTATTTTTCAGACTGCTCTTCTGGGTGTTCGCTGACCTAAGGGAGTTTAATCTGCCTCTAGATTCAGAGAGTGAGAAGCACGTTGCTTCTCGGAGCTGCGTTTTGATATGCCAGAGTGAATGGGAGTAAACGCGGTTTGGAGAAATATCTGCTTCTAAAACCAAAACGGAGCAACCTAACAGAACGGCCTTCAATGTGTGCGTTCAACTTACAGAGTTAAACTGATGTGTGTTTGCAGGAGTTTCTAAACCCTTTCTGTGAAGAAGCGCAAAACGCATTTTTCCAGGCAAAAGCCAGCATTTCCCAAATAGCTGTAAATCTCCGTCTGAAACACAAAACGAACGTATCCTTCAGACTGCTCTGCTGGGTGTTCGCTGACCTAAGGGAGTTGAATCTGCCTCTAGATTCAGAGAGTGAGAAGCACGTTGCTTCTCGGAGCTGCGTTTTGATATGCCAGAGTGAATGGGAGTAAACGCGGTTTGGAGAAATATCTGCTTCTAAAACCAAACGGAGCAACCTAACAGAACGGCCTTCAATGTGTGCGTTCAACTTACAGAGTTAAACTGATGTGTGTTTGCAGGAGTTTCTAAACCCTTTCTGTGAAGAAGCGCAAAACGCATTTTTCCAGGCAAAAGCCAGCATTTCCCAAATAGCTGTAAATCTCCGTCTGAAACACAAAACGAACGTATCCTTCAGACTGCTCTGCTGGGTGTTCGCTGACCTAAGGGAGTTGAATCTGCCTCTAGATTCAGAGAGTGAGAAGCACGTTGCTTCTCGGAACTGAGTTTTGATATGCCAGAGTGAATGGGAGTAAACGCGGTTTGGAGAAATATCTGCTTCTAAAACCAAAACGGAGCAACCTAACAGAACGGCCTTCAATGTGTGCGTTCAACTTACAGAGTTAAACTGATGTGTGTTTGCAGGAGTTTCTAAACCCTTTCTGTGAAGAAGCCCAGAACGCATTTTCCCAGGCAAAAGCCAGCATTTTCCAAATAGCTGTAAATCTCCGTCTGAAACATAAAACGAACCTATCCTTCAGACTGCTCTTCTGGGTGTTCGCTGACCTAAGGGAGTTTAATCTGCCTCTAGATTCAGAGAGTGAGAAGCACGTTGCTTCTCGGAGCTGCGTTTTGATATGCCAGAGTGAATGGGAGTAAACGCGGTTTGGAGAAATATCTGCTTCTAAAACCAAAACGGAGCAACCTAACAGAACGGCCTTCAATGTGTGCGTTCAACTTACAGAGTTAAACTGATGTGTGTTTGCAGGAGTTTCTAAACCCTTTCTGTGAAGAAGCGCAAAACGCATTTTCCCAGGCAAAAGCCAGCATTTCCCAAATAGCTGTAAATCTTTGTCTGAAACACAAAACGAACGTATCCTTCAGACTGCTCTGCTGGGTGTTCGCTGACCTAAGGGAGTTGAATCTGCCTCTAGATTCAGAGAGTGAGAAGCACGTTGCTTCTCGGAGCTGCGTTTTGATATGCCAGAGTGAATGGGAGTAAACGCGGTTTGGAGAAATATCTGCTTCTAAAACCAAAACGGAGCAACCTAACAGAACGGCCTTCAATGTGTGCGTTCAACTTACAGAGTTAAACTGATGTGTGTTTGCAGGAGTTTCTAAACCCTTTCTGTGAAGAAGCCCAAAACGCATTTTCCCAGGCAAAAGCCAGCATTTTCCAAATAGTTGTAAATCTCCGTCCGAAACATAAAACGAACCTATTTTTCAGACTGCTCTTCTGGGTGTTCGCTGACCTAAGGGAGTTTAATCTGCCTCTAGATTCAGAGAGTGAGAAGCACGTTGCTTCTCGGATCTGCGTTTTGATATGCCAGAGTGAATGGGAGTAAACGCGGTTTGGAGAAATATCTGCTTCTAAAACCAAAACGGAGCAACCTAACAGAACGGCCTTCAATGTGTGCGTTCAACTTACAGAGTTAAACTGATGTGTGTTTGCAGGAGTTTCTAAACCCTTTCTGTGAAGAAGGGCAAAATGCATTTTCCCAGGCAAAAGCCAGCATTTCCCAAATAGCTGTAAATCTCCGTCTGAAACACAAAACGAACGTATCCTTCAGACTGCTCTGCTGGGTGTTCGCTGACCTAAGGGAGTTGAATCTGCCTCTAGATTCAGAGAGTGAGAAGCACGTTGCTTCTCGGAGCTGCGTTTTGATATGCCAGAGTGAATGGGAGTAAACGCGGTTTGGAGAAATATCTGCTTCTAAAACCAAAACGGAGCAACCTAACAGAACGGCCTTCAATGTGTGCGTTCAACTTACAGAGTTAAACTGATGTGTGTTTGCAGGAGTTTCTAAACCCTTTCTGTGAAGAAGCGCAAAACGCATTTTCCCAGGCAAAAGCCAGCATTTCCCAAATAGCTGTAAATCTTTGTCTGAAACACAAAACGAACGTATCCTTCAGACTGCTCTGCTGGGTGTTCGCTGACCTAAGGGAGTTGAATCTGCCTCTAGATTCAGAGAGTGAGAAGCACGTTGCTTCTCGGAGCTGCGTTTTGATATGCCAGAGTGAATGGGAGTAAACGCGGTTTGGAGAAATATCTGCTTCTAAAACCAAAACGGAGCAACCTAACAGAACGGCCTTCAATGTGTGCGTTCAACTTACAGAGTTAAACTGATGTGTGTTTGCAGGAGTTTCTAAACCCTTTCTGTGAAGAAGCGCAAAACGCATTTTTCCAGGCAAAAGCCAGCATTTCCCAAATAGCTGTAAATCTCTGTCTGAAACACAAAACGAACATATCCTTCAGACTGCTCTGCTGGGTGTTCGCTGACCTAAGGGAGTTTAATCTGCCTCTAGATTCAGAGAGTGAGAAGCACGTTGCTTCTCGGAACTGCGTTTTGATATGCCAGAGTGAATGGGAGTAAACGCGGTTTGGAGAAATATCTGCCTCTAAAACCAAAACGGAGCAACCTAACAGAACGGCCTTCAATGTGTGCGTTCAACTTACAGAGTTAAACTGATGTGTGTTTGCAGGAGTTTCTAAACCCTTTCTGTGAAGAAGCCCAAAACGCATTTTCCCAGGCAAAAGCCAGCATTTTCCAAATAGCTGTAAATCTCCGTCCGAAACATAAAACGAACCTATTTTTCAGACTGCTCTTCTGGGTGTTCGCTGACCTAAGGGAGTTTAATCTGCCTCTAGATTCAGAGAGTGAGAAGCACGTTGCTTCTCGGAGCTGCGTTTTGATATGCCAGAGTGAATGGGAGTAAACGCGGTTTGGAGAAATATCTGCTTCTAAAACCAAAACGGAGCAACCTAACAGAACGGCCTTCAATGTGTGCGTTCAACTTACAGAGTTAAACTGATGTGTGTTTGCAGGAGTTTCTAAACCCTTTCTGTGAAGAAGCGCAAAACGCATTTTTCCAGGCAAAAGCCAGCATTTCCCAAATAGCTGTAAATCTCCGTCTGAAACACAAAACGACCGTATCCTTCAGACTGCTCTGCTGGGTGTTCGCTGACCTAAGGGAGTTGAATCTGCCTCTAGATTCAGAGAGTGAGAAGCACGTTGCTTCTCGGAGCTGCGTTTTGATATGCCAGAGTGAATGGGAGTAAACGCGGTTTGGAGAAATATCTGCTTCTAAAACCAAAACGGAGCAACCTAACAGAACGGCCTTCAATGTGTCCGTTCAACTTACAGAGTTAAACTGATGTGTGTTTGCAGGAGTTTCTAAACCCTTTCTGTGAAGAAGCACAAAACGCATTTTCCGAGGCCAAGGAAGCATTACCCAAAGAGCTGTAAATCTCCGTCTGAAAAACAAAACGAACGTATCCTTCAGACTGCTCTGCTGGGTGGTCGCTGACCTAAGGGAGTTGAATCTGCCTCTAGATTCAGAGAGTGAGAAGCACGTTGCTTCTCGGAGCTGCGTTTTGATATGCCAGAGTGAATGGGAGTAAACGCGGTTTGGAGAAATATCTGCTTCTAAAACCAAAACGGAGCAACCTAACAGAACGGCCTTCAATGTGTGCGTTCAACTTACAGAGTTAAACTGATTTGTGTTTGCAGGAGTTTCTAAACCCTTTCTGTGAAGATGCGCAAAACGCATTTTCCCAGGCAAAAGCCAGCATTTCCCAAATAGCTGTAAATCTCCGTCTGAAACACAAAACGAACGTATCCTTCAGACTGCTCTGCTGGGTGTTCGCTGACCTAAGGGAGTTGAATCTGCCTCTAGATTCAGAGAGTGAGAAGCACGTTGCTTCTCGGAGCTGCGTTTTGATATGCCAGAGTGAATGGGAGTAAACGCGGTTTGGAGAAATATCTGCTTCTAAAACCAAAACGGAGCAACCTAACAGAACGGCTTTCAATGTGTGCGTTCAACTTACAGAGTTAAACTGATGTGTGTTTACAGGAGTTTCTAAACCCTTTCTGTGAAGAAGCCCAAAACGCATTTTCCCAGGCAAAAGCCAGCATTTTCCAAATAGCTGTAAATCTCCGTCTGAAACATAAAACGAACCTATCCTTCAGACTGCTCTTCTGGGTGTTCGCTGACCTAAGGGAGTTTAATCTGCCTCTAGATTCAGAGAGTGAGAAGCACGTTGCTTCTCGGAGCTGCGTTTTGATATGCCAGAGTGAATGGGAGTAAACGCGGTTTGGAGAAATATCTGCTTCTAAAACCAAAACGGAGCAACCTAACAGAACGGCCTTCAATGTGTGCGTTCAACTTACAGAGTTAAACTGATGTGTGTTTGCAGGAGTTTCTAAACCCTTTCTGTGAAGAAGTGCAAAACGCATTTTCCCAGGCAAAAGCCAGAATTTCCCAAATAGCTGTAAATCTCCGTCTGAAACACAAAACGAACGTATCCTTCAGACTGCTCTGCTGGGTGTTCGCTGACCTAAGGGAGTTGAATCTGCCTCTAGATTCAGAGAGTGAGAAGCACGTTGCTTCTCGGAGCTGCGTTTTGATATGCCAGAGTGAATGGGAGTAAACGCGGTTTGGAGAAATATCTGCTTCTAAAACCAAAACGGAGCAACCTAACAGAACGGCCTTCAATGTGTGCGTTCAACTTACAGAGTTAAACTGATGTGTGTTTGCAGGAGTTTCTAAACCCTTTCTGTGAAGAAGCGCAAAACGCATTTTCCCAGGCAAAAGCCAGCATTTCCCAAATAGCTGTAAATCTCCGTCTGAAACACAAAACGAACGTATCCTTCAGACTGCTCTGCTGGGTGTTCGCTGACCTAAGGGAGTTGAATCTGCCTCTAGATTCAGAGAGTGAGAAGCACGTTGCTTCTCGGAGCTGCGTTTTGATATGCCAGAGTGAATGGGAGTAAACGCGGTTTGGAGAAATATCTGCTTCTAAAACCAAAACGGAGCAACCTAACAGAACGGCCTTCAATGTGTGCGTTCAACTTACAGAGTTAAACTGATGTGTGTTTGCAGGAGTTTCTAAACCCTTTCTGTGCAGAAGTGCAAAACGCATTTTCCCAGGCAAAAGCCAGCATTTTCCAAATAGCTGTAAATCTCCGTGTGAAACATAAAACGAACCTATCCTTTAGACTTCTCTTCTGGGTGTTCGCTGACCTAAGGGAGTTTAATCTGCCTCTAGATTCAGAGAGTGAGAAGCACGTTGCTTCTCGGAGCTGCGTTTTGATATGCCAGAGTGAATGGGAGTAAACGCGGTTTGGAGAAATATCTGCTTCTAAAACCAGAACGGAGCAACCTAACAGAACGGCCTTCAATGTGTGCGTTCAACTTACAGAGTTAAACTGATGTGTGTTTGCAGGAGTTTCTAAACCCTTTCTGTGAAGAAGCCCAAAACGCATTTTCCCAGGCAAAAGCCAGCATTTTCCAAATAGCTGTAAATCTCCGTCTGAAACATAAAACGAACCTATCCTTCAGACTGCTCTTCTGGGTGTTCGCTGACCTAAGGGAGTTTAATCTGCCTCTAGATTCAGAGAGTGAGAAGCACGTTGCTTCTCGGAGCTGCGTTTTGATATGCCAGAGTGAATGGGAGTAAACGCGGTTTGGAGAAATATCTGCTTCTAAAACCAAAACGGAGCAACCTAACAGAACGGCCTTCAATGTGTGCGTTCAACTTACAGAGTTAAACTGATGTGTGTTTGCAGGAGTTTCTAAACCCTTTCTGTGAAGAAGCCCAAAACGCATTTTCCCAGGCAAAAGCCAGCATTTTCGAAATAGCTGTAAATCTCCGTCTGAAACATAAAACGAACCTATCCTTCAGACTGCTCTTCTGGGTGTTTGCTGACCTAAGGGAGTTTAATCTGCCTCTAGATGCAGAGAGTGAGAAGCCCGTTGCTTCTCGGAGCTGCGTTTTGATATGCCAGAGTGAATGGGAGTAAACGCGGTTTGGAGAAATATCTGCTTCTAAAACCAAAACGGAGCAACATAACAGAACGGCCTTCAATGTGTGCGTTCAACTTACAGAGTTAAACTGATGTGTGTTTGCAGGTGTTTCTAAAGCCTTTCTGTGAAGAAGTGCAAAACGCATTTTCCCAGGCAAAAGCCAGCATTTCCCAAATCGCTGTAAATCTCCGTCTGAAACATAAAACGAACGTATCCTTCAGACTGCTCTGCTGGGTGTTCGCTGACCTAAGGGAGTTGAATCTGCCTCTAGATTCAGAGAGTGAGAAGCACGTTGCTTCTCGGAGCTGCGTTTTGATATGCCAGAGTGAATGGGAGTAAACGCGGTTTGGAGAAATATCTGCTTCTAAAACCAAAACGGAGCAACCTAAAAGAACGGCCTTCAATGTGTGCGTTCAACTTACAGAGTTAAACTGATGTGTGTTTGCAGGAGTTTCTAAACCATTTCTGTGAAGAAGCGCAAAACGCATTTTCCCAGGCAAAAGCCAGCATTTCCCAAATAGCTGTAAATCTTTGTCTGAAACACAAAACGAACGTATCCTTCAGACTGCTCTGCTGGGTGTTCGCTGACCTAAGGGAGTTGAATCTGCCTCTAGATTCAGAGAGTGAGAAGCACGTTGCTTCTCGGAGCTGCGTTTTGATATGCCAGAGTGAATGGGAGTAAACGCGGTTTGGAGAAATATCTGCTTCTAAAACCAGAACGGAGCAACCTAACAGAACGGCCTTCAATGTGTGCGTTCAACTTACAGAGTTAAACTGATGTGTGTTTGCAGGAGTTTCTAAACCCTTTCTGTGAAGAAGTGCAAAACGCATTTTCCCAGGCAAAAGGAAGCATTTCCCAAATAGCTGTAAATCTCCGTCTGAAACACAAAACGAACGTATCCTTCAGACTGCTCTGCTGGGTGTTCGCTGACCTAAGGGAGTTGAATCTGCCTCTAGATTCAGAGAGTGAGAAGCACGTTGCTTCTCGGAGCTGCGTTTTGATATGCCAGAGTGAATGGGAGTAAACGCGGTTTGGAGAAATATCTGCTTCTAAAACCAAAACGGAGCAACCTAACAGAACGGCCTTCAATGTGTGCGTTCAACTTACAAAGTTAAACTGATGTGTGTTTGCAGGAGTTTCTAAACCCTTTCTGTGAAGAAGCGCAAAACGCATTTTCCCAGGCAAAAGCCAGCATTTCCCAAATAGCTGTAAATCTCCGTCTGAAACACAAAACGAACGTATCCTTCAGACTGCTCTGCTGGGTGTTCGCTGACCTAAGGGAGTTGAATTTGCCTCGAGATTCAGAGAGTGAGAAGCACGTTGCTTCTCGGAGCTGCGTTTTGATATGCCAGAGTGAATGGGAGTAAACGCGGTTTGGAGAAATATCTGCTTCTAAAACCAAAACGGAGCAACCTAACAGAACGGCCTTCAATGTGTGCGTTCAACTTACAGAGTTAAACTGATGTGTGTTTGCAGGAGTTTCTAAACCCTTTCTGTGAAGAAGCGCAAAACGCATTTTCCCAGGCAAAAGCCAGCATTTCCCAAATAGCTGTAAATCTCCGTCTGAAACACAAAACGAACGTATCCTTCAGACTGCTCTGCTGGGTGTTCGCTGACCTAAGGGAGTTGAATCTGCCTCTAGATTCAGAGAGTGAGAAGCACGTTGCTTCTCGGAGCTGCGTTTTGATATGCCAGAGTGAATGGGAGTAAACGCGGTTTGGAAAAATATCTGCTTCTAAAATTAAAACGGAGCAACCTAACAGAACAACCTTCAGTGTGTGCGTTCAACTTACAGAGTTAAACTGATGTGTGTTTGCAGGAGTTTCTAAACCCTTTCTGTGAAGAAGCCCAAAACGCATTTTCCCAGGCAAAAGCCAGCATTTTCGAAATAGCTGTAAATCTCCGTCTGAAACATAAAACGAACCTATCCTTCAGACTGCTCTTCTGGGTGTTCGCTGACCTAAGGGAGTTTAATCTGCCTCTAGATTCAGAGAGTGAGAAGCACGTTGCTTCTCGGAGCTGCGTTTTGATATGCCAGAGTGAATGGGAGTAAACGCGGTTTGGAGAAATATCTGCTTCTAAAACCAAAACGGAGCAACATAACAGAACGGCCTTCAATGTGTGCGTTCAACTTACAGAGTTAAACTGATGTGTGTTTGCAGGTGTTTCTAAAGCCTTTCTGTGAAGAAGTGCAAAACGCATTTTCCCAGGCAAAAGCCAGCATTTCCCAAATAGCTGTAAATCTCCGTCTGAAACATAAAACGAACGTATCCTTCAGACTGCTCTGCTGGGTGTTCGCTGACCTAAGGGAGTTGAATCTGCCTCTAGATTCAGAGAGTGAGAAGCACGTTGCTTCTCGGAGCTGCGTTTTGATATGCCAGAGTGAATGGGAGTAAACGCGGTTTGGAGAAATATCTGCTTCTAAAACCAAAACGGAGCAACCTAACAGAACGGCCTTCAATGTGTGCGTTCAACTTACAGAGTTAAACTGATGTGTGTTTGCAGGAGTTTCTAAACCCTTTCTGTGAAGAAGCGCAAAACGCATTTTCCCAGGCAAAAGCCAGCATTTCACTAATAGCTGTAAATCTTTGTCTGAAACACAAAACGAACGTATCCTTCAGACTGCTCTGCTGGGTGTTCGCTGACCTAAGGGAGTTGAATCTGCCTCTAGATTCAGAGAGTGAGAAGCACGTTGCTTCTCGGAGCTGCGTTTTGATATGCCAGAGTGAATGGGAGTAAACGCGGTTTGGAGAAATATCTGCTTCTAAAACCAAAACGGAGCAACCTAACAGAACGGCCTTCAATGTGTGCGTTCAACTTACAGAGTTAAACTGATGTGTGTTTGCAGGAGTTTCTAAACCCTTTCTGTGAAGAAGCGCAAAACGCATTTTTCCAGGCAAAAGCCAGCATTTCCCAAATAGCTGTAAATCTCCGTCTGAAACACAAAACGAACGTATCCTTCAGACTGCTCTGCTGGGTGTTCGCTGACCTAAGGGAGTTGAATCTGCCTCTAGATTCAGAGAGTGAGAAGCACGTTGCTTCTCGGAGCTGCGTTTTGATATGCCAGAGTGAATGGGAGTAATCGCGGTGTGGAGAAATATCTGCTTCTAAAACCAAAACGGAGCAACCTAACAGAACGGCCTTCAATGTGTGCGTTCAACTTACAGAGTTAAACTGATGTGTGTTTGCAGGAGTTTCTAAACCCTTTCTGTGAAGAAGCGCAAAACGCATTTTCCCAGGCAAAAGCCAGCATTTCCCAAATAGCTGTAAATCTTTGTCTGAAACACAAAACGAACGTATCCTTCAGACTGCTCTGCTGAATGTTCGCTGACCTAAGGGAGTTGAATCTGCCTCTAGATTCAGAGAGTGAGAAGCACGTTGCTTCTCGGAGCTGCGTTTTGATATGCCAGAGTGAATGGGAGTAATCGCGGTTTGGAGAAATATCTGCTTCTAAAACCAAAACGGAGCAACCTAACAGAACGGCCTTCAATGTGTGCGTTCAACTTACAGAGTTAAACTGATGTGTGTTTGCAGGAGTTTCTAAACCCTTTCTGTGAAGAAGCGCAAAACGCATTTTCCCAGGCAAAAGCCAGCATTTCCCAAATAGCTGTAAATCTCCGTCTGAAACACAAAACGAACGTATCCTTCAGACTGCTCTGCTGGGTGTTCGCTGACCTAAGGGAGTTGAATCTGCCTCTAGATTCAGAGAGTGAGAAGCACGTTGCTTCTCGGAACTGCGTTTTGATATGCCAGAGTGAATGGGAGTAAACGCGGTTTGGAGAAATATCTGCTTCTAAAACCAAAACGGAGCAACCTAACAGAACGGCCTTCAATGTGTGCGTTCAACTTACAGAGTTAAACTGATGTGTGTTTGCAGGAGTTTCTAAACCCTTTCTGTGAAGAAGCCCAAAACGCATATTCCCAGGCAAAAGCCAGCATTTTCCAAATAGCTGTAAATCTCCGTCTGAAACATAAAACGAACCTATCCTTCAGACTGCTCTTCTGGGTGTTCGCTGACCTAAGGGAGTTTAATCTGCCTCTAGATTCAGAGAGTGAGAAGCACGTTGCTTCTCGGAGCTGCGTTTTGATATGCCAGAGTGAATGGGAGTAAACGCGGTTTGGAGAAATATCTGCTTCTAAAACCAGAACGGAGCAACCTAACAGAACGGCCTTCAATGTGTGCGTTCAACTTACAGAGTTAAACTGATGTGTGTTTGCAGGAGTTTCTAAACCCTTTCTGTGAAGAAGCCCAAAACGCATTTTCCCAGGCAAAAGCCAGCATTTTCCAAATAGCTGTAAATCTCCGTCTGAAACATAAAACGAACCTATCCTTCAGACTGCTCTTCTGGGTGTTCGCTGACCTAAGGGAGTTTAATCTGCCTCTAGATTCAGAGAGTGAGAAGCACGTTGCTTCTCGGAGCTGCGTTTTGATATGCCAGAGTGAATGGGAGTAAACGCGGTTTGGAGAAATATCTGCTTCTAAAACCAAAACGGAGCAACCTAACAGAACGGCCTTCAATGTGTGCGTTCAACTTACAGAGTTAAACTGATGTGTGTTTGCAGGAGTTTCTAAACCCTTTCTGTGAAGAAGCGCAAAACGCATTTTCCCAGGCAAAAGCCAGCATTTCCCAAATAGCTGTAAATCTCCGTCTGAAACACAAAACGAACGTATCCTTCAGACTGCTCTGCTGGGTGTTCGCTGACCTAAGGGAGTTGAATCTGCCTCTAGATTCAGAGAGTGAGAAGCACGTTGCTTCTCGGAACTGCGTTTTGATATGCCAGAGTGAATGGGAGTAAACGCGGTTTGGAGAAATATCTGCTTCTAAAACCAAAACGGAGCAACCTAACAGAACGGCCTTCAATGTGTGCGTTCAACTTACAGAGTTAAACTGATGTGTGTTTGCAGGAGTTTCTAAACCCTTTCTGTGAAGAAGCCCAAAACGCATTTTCCCAGGCAAAAGCCAGCATTTTCCAAATAGCTGTAAATCTCCGTCTGAAACATAAAACGAACCTATCCTTCAGACTGCTCTTCTGGGTGTTCGCTGACCTAAGGGAGTTTAATCTGCCTCTAGATTCAGAGAGTGAGAAGCACGTTGCTTCTCGGAGCTGCGTTTTGATATGCCAGAGTGAATGGGAGTAAACGCGGTTTGGAGAAATATCTGCTTCTAAAACCAGAACGGAGCAACCTAACAGAACGGCCTTCAATGTGTGCGTTCAACTTACAGAGTTAAACTGATGTGTGTTTGCAGGAGTTTCTAAACCCTTTCTGTGAAGAAGCCCAAAACGCATTTTCCCAGGCAAAAGCCAGCATTTTCCAAATAGCTGTAAATCTCCGTCTGAAACATAAAACGAACCTATCCTTCAGACTGCTCTTCTGGGTGTTCGCTGACCTAAGGGAGTTTAATCTGCTTCTAGATTCAGAGAGTGAGAAGCACGTTGCTTCTCGGAGCTGCGTTTTGATATGCCAGAGTGAATGGGAGTAAACGCGGTTTGGAGAAATATCTGCTTCTAAAACCAAAACGGAGCAACCTAACAGAACGGCCTTCAATGTGTGCGTTCAACTTACAGAGTTAAACTGATGTGTGTTTGCAGGAGTTTCTAAACCCTTTCTGTGAAGAAGTGCAAAACGCATTTTCCCAGGCAAAAGGAAGCATTTCCCAAATAGCTGTAAATCTCCGTCTGAAACACAAAACGAACGTATCCTTCAGACTGCTCTGCTGGGTGTTCGCTGACCTAAGGGAGTTGAATCTGCCTCTAGATTCAGAGAGTGAGAACCACGTTGCTTCTCGGAGCTGCGTTTTGATATGCCAGAGTGAATGGGAGTAAACGCGGTTTGGAGAAATATCTGCTTCTAAAACCAAAACGGAGCAACCTAACAGAACGGCCTTCAATGTGTGCGTTCAACTTACAGAGTTAAACTGATGTGTGTTTGCAGGAGTTTCTAAACCCTTTCTGTGAAGAAGCCCAAAACGCATTTTCCCAGGCAAAAGCCAGCATTTTCCAAATAGCTGTAAATCTCCGTCTGAAACATAAAACGAACCTATCCTTCAGACTGCTCTTCTGGGTGTTCGCTGACCTAAGGGAGTTTAATCTGCCTCTAGATTCAGAGAGTGAGAAGCACGTTGCTTCTCGGATCTGCGTTTTGATATGCCAGAGTGAATGGGAGTAAACGCGGTTTGGAGAAATATCTGCTTCTAAAACCAAAACGGAGCAACCTAACAGAACGGCCTTCAATGTGTGCGTTCAACTTACAGAGTTAAACTGATGTGTGTTTGCAGGAGTTTCTAAACCCTTTCTGTGAAGAAGGGCAAAATGCATTTTCCCAGGCAAAAGCCAGCATTTCCCAAATAGCTGTAAATCTCCGTCTGAAACACAAAACGAACGTATCCTTCAGACTGCTCTGCTGGGTGTTCGCTGACCTAAGGGAGTTGAATCTGCCTCTAGATTCAGAGAGTGAGAAGCACGTTGCTTCTCGGAGCTGCGTTTTGATATGCCAGAGTGAATGGGAGTAAACGCGGTTTGGAGAAATATCTGCTTCTAAAACCAAAACGGAGCAACCTAACAGAACGGCCTTCAATGTGTGCGTTCAACTTACAGAGTTAAACTGATGTGTGTTTGCAGGAGTTTCTAAACCCTTTCTGTGAAGAAGCGCAAAACGCATTTTCCCAGGCAAAAGCCAGCATTTCCCAAATAGCTGTAAATCTTTGTCTGAAACACAAAACGAACGTATCCTTCAGACTGCTCTGCTGGGTGTTCGCTGACCTAAGGGAGTTGAATCTGCCTCTAGATTCAGAGAGTGAGAAGCACGTTGCTTCTCGGAGCTGCGTTTTGATATGCCAGAGTGAATGGGAGTAAACGCGGTTTGGAGAAATATCTGCTTCTAAAACCAAAACGGAGCAACCTAACAGAACGGCCTTCAATGTGTGCGTTCAACTTACAGAGTTAAACTGATGTGTGTTTGCAGGAGTTTCTAAACCCTTTCTGTGAAGAAGCGCAAAACGCATTTTTCCAGGCAAAAGCCAGCATTTCCCAAATAGCTGTAAATCTCCGTCTGAAACACAAAACGAACATATCCTTCAGACTGCTCTGCTGGGTGTTCGCTGACCTAAGGGAGTTGAATCTGCCTCTAGATTCAGAGAGTGAGAAGCACGTTGCTTCTCGGAACTGCGTTTTGATATGCCAGAGTGAATGGGAGTAAACGCGGTTTGGAGAAATATCTGCTTCTAAAACCAAAACGGAGCAACCTAACAGAACGGCCTTCAATGTGTGCGTTCAACTTACAGAGTTAAACTGATGTGTGTTTGCAGGAGTTTCTAAACCCTTTCTGTGAAGAAGCCCAAAACGCATTTTCCCAGGCAAAAGCCAGCATTTTCCAAATAGTTGTAAATCTCCGTCCGAAACATAAAACGAACCTATTTTTCAGACTGCTCTTCTGGGTGTTCGCTGACCTAAGGGAGTTTAATCTGCCTCTAGATTCAGAGAGTGAGAAGCACGTTGCTTCTCGGATCTGCGTTTTGATATGCCAGAGTGAATGGGAGTAAACGCGGTTTGGAGAAATATCTGCTTCTAAAACCAAAACGGAGCAACCTAACAGAACGGCCTTCAATGTGTGCGTTCAACTTACAGAGTTAAACTGATGTGTGTTTGCAGGAGTTTCTAAACCCTTTCTGTGAAGAAGGGAAAAATGCATTTTCCCAGGCAAAAGCCAGCATTTCCCAAATAGCTGTAAATCTCCGTCTGAAACACAAAACGAACGTATCCTTCAGACTGCTCTGCTGGGTGTTCGCTGACCTAAGGGAGTTGAATCTGCCTCTAGATTCAGAGAGTGAGAAGCACGTTGCTTCTCGGAGCTGCGTTTTGATATGCCAGAGTGAATGGGAGTAAACGCGGTTTGGAGAAATATCTGCTTCTAAAACCAAAACGGAGCAACCTAACAGAACGGCCTTCAATGTGTGCGTTCAACTTACAGAGTTAAACTGATGTGTCTTTGCAGGAGTTTCTAAACTTTTTCTGTGAAGAAGCGCAAAACGCATTTTCCCAGGCAAAAGCCAGCATTTCCCAAATAGCTGTAAATCTTTGTCTGAAACACAAAACGAACGTATCCTTCAGACTGCTCTGCTGGGTGTTCGCTGACCTAAGGGAGTTGAATCTGCCTCTAGATTCAGAGAGTGAGAAGCACGTTGCTTCTCGGAGCTGCGTTTTGATATGCCAGAGTGAATGGGAGTAAACGCGGTTTGGAGAAATATCTGCTTCTAAAACCAAAACGGAGCAACCTAACAGAACGGCCTTCAATGTGTGCGTTCAACTTACAGAGTTAACTGATGTGTGTTTGCAGGAGTTTCTAAACCCTTTCTGTGAAGAAGCCCAAAACGCATTTTCCCAGGCAAAAGCCAGCATTTTCCAAATAGTTGTAAATCTCCGTCCGAAACATAAAACGAACCTATTTTTCAGACTGCTCTTCTGGGTGTTCGCTGACCTAAGGGAGTTTAATCTGCCTCTAGATTCAGAGAGTGAGAAGCACGTTGCTTCTCGGATCTGCGTTTTGATATGCCAGAGTGAATGGGAGTAAACGCGGTTTGGAGAAATATCTGCTTCTAAAACCAAAACGGAGCAACCTAACAGAACGGCCTTCAATGTGTGCGTTCAACTTACAGAGTTAAACTGATGTGTGTTTGCAGGAGTTTCTAAACCCTTTCTGTGAAGAAGGGCAAAATGCATTTTCCCAGGCAAAAGCCAGCATTTCCCAAATAGCTGTAAATCTCCGTCTGAAACACAAAACGAACGTATCCTTCAGATTGCTCTGCTGGGTGTTCGCTGACCTAAGGGAGTTGAATCTGCCTCTAGATTCAGAGAGTGAGAAGCACGTTGCTTCTCGGAGCTGCGTTTTGATATGCCAGAGTGAATGGGAGTAAACGCGGTTTGGAGAAATATCTGCTTCTAAAACCAAAACGGAGCAACCTAACAGAACGGCCTTCAATGTGTGCGTTCAACTTACAGAGTTAAACTGATGTGTGTTTGCAGGAGTTTCTAAACCCTTTCTGTGAAGAAGCGCAAAACGCATTTTCCCAGGCAAAAGCCAGCATTTCCCAAATAGCTGTAAATCTTTGTCTGAAACACAAAACGAACGTATCCTTCAGACTGCTCTGCTGGGTGTTCGCTGACCTAAGGGAGTTGAATCTGCCTCTAGATTCAGAGAGTGAGAAGCACGTTGCTTCTCGGAGCTGCGTTTTGATATGCCAGAGTGAATGGGAGTAAACGCGGTTTGGAGAAATATCTGCTTCTAAAACCAAAACGGAGCAACCTAACAGAACGGCCTTCAATGTGTGCGTTCAACTTACAGAGTTAAACTGATGTGTGTTTGCAGGAGTTTCTAAACCCTTTCTGTGAAGAAGCGCAAAACGCATTTTTCCAGGCAAAAGCCAGCATTTCCCAAATAGCTGTAAATCTCCGTCTGAAACACAAAACGAACATATCCTTCAGACTGCTCTGCTGGGTGTTCGCTGACCTAAGGGAGTTTAATCTGCCTCTAGATTCAGAGAGTGAGAAGCACG
Source organism: Callithrix jacchus (assembly GCF_049354715.1). NCBI lineage: Eukaryota > Metazoa > Chordata > Mammalia > Primates > Cebidae > Callithrix > Callithrix jacchus. The sequence continues at coordinate 23,753,457 of NC_133523.1, forward strand.
TTGCTTCTCGGAACTGCGTTTTGATATGCCAGAGTGAATGGGAGTAAACGCGGTTTGGAGAAATATCTGCCACTAAAACCAAAACGGAGCAACCTAACAGAACGGCCTTCAATGTGTGCGTTCAACTTACAGAGTTAAACTGATGTGTGTTTGCAGGAGTTTCTAAACCCTTTCTGTGAAGAAGCCCAAAACGCATTTTCCCAGGCAAAAGCCAGCATTTTCCAAATAGCTGTAAATCTCCGTCCGAAACATAAAACGAACCTATTTTTCAGACTGCTCTTCTGGGTGTTCGCTGACCTAAGGGAGTTTAATCTGCCTCTAGATTCAGAGAGTGAGAAGCACGTTGCTTCTCGGAGCTGCGTTTTGATATGCCAGAGTGAATGGGAGTAAACGCGGTTTGGAGAAATATCTGCTTCTAAAACCAAAACGGAGCAACCTAACAGAACGGCCTTCAATGTGTGCGTTCAACTTACAGAGTTAAACTGATGTGTGTTTGCAGGAGTTTCTAAACCCTTTCTGTGAAGAAGCGCAAAACGCATTTTTCCAGGCAAAAGCCAGCATTTCCCAAATAGCTGTAAATCTCCGTCTGAAACACAAAACGAACGTATCCTTCAGACTGCTCTGCTGGGTGTTCGCTGACCTAAGGGAGTTGAATCTGCCTCTAGATTCAGAGAGTGAGAAGCACGTTGCTTCTCGGAGCTGCGTTTTGATATGCCAGAGTGAATGGGAGTAAACGCGGTTTGGAGAAATATCTGCTTCTAAAACCAAAACGGAGCAACCTAACAGAACGGCCTTCAATGTGTCCGTTCAACTTACAGAGTTAAACTGATGTGTGTTTGCAGGAGTTTCTAAACCCTTTCTGTGAAGAAGCGCAAAACGCATTTTTCCAGGCAAAAGCCAGCATTTCCCAAATAGCTGTAAATCTCCGTCTGAAACACAAAACGAACGTATCCTTCAGACTGCTCTGCTGGGTGTTCGCTGACCTAAGGGAGTTGAATCTGCCTCTAGATTCAGAGAGTGAGAAGCACGTTGCTTCTCGGAACTGCGTTTTGATATGCCAGAGTGAATGGGAGTAAACGCGGTTTGGAGAAATATCTGCTTCTAAAACCAAAACGGAGCAACCTAACAGAACGGCCTTCAATGTGTGCGTTCAACTTACAGAGTTAAACTGATGTGTGTTTGCAGGAGTTTCTAAACCCTTTCTGTGAAGAAGCCCAGAACGCATTTTCCCAGGCAAAAGCCAGCATTTTCCAAATAGCTGTAAATCTCCGTCTGAAACATAAAACGAACCTATCCTTCAGACTGCTCTTCTGGGTGTTCGCTGACCTAAGGGAGTTTAATCTGCCTCTAGATTCAGAGAGTGAGAAGCACGTTGCTTCTCGGAGCTGCGTTTTGATATGCCAGAGTGAATGGGAGTAAACGCGGTTTGGAGAAATATCTGCTTCTAAAACCAAAACGGAGCAACCTAACAGAACGGCCTTCAATGTGTGCGTTCAACTTACAGAGTTAAACTGATGTGTGTTTGCAGGAGTTTCTAAACCCTTTCTGTGAAGAAGCGCAAAACGCATTTTCCCAGGCAAAAGCCAGCATTTCCCAAATAGCTGTAAATCTTTGTCTGAAACACAAAACGAACGTATCCTTCAGACTGCTCTGCTGGGTGTTCGCTGACCTAAGGGAGTTGAATCTGCCTCTAGATTCAGAGAGTGAGAAGCACGTTGCTTCTCGGAGCTGCGTTTTGATATGCCAGAGTGAATGGGAGTAATCGCGGTTTGGAGAAATATCTGCTTCTAAAACCAAAACGGAGCAACCTAACAGAACGGCCTTCAATGTGTGCGTTCAACTTACAGAGTTAAACTGATGTGTGTTTGCAGGAGTTTCTAAACCCTTTCTGTGAAGAAGCGCAAAACGCATTTTCCCAGGCAAAAGCCAGCATTTCCCAAATAGCTGTAAATCTCCGTCTGAAACACAAAACGAACGTATCCTTCAGACTGCTCTGCTGGGTGTTCGCTGACCTAAGGGAGTTGAATCTGCCTCTAGATTCAGAGAGTGAGAAGCACGTTGCTTCTCGGAGCTGCGTTTTGATATGCCAGAGTGAATGGGAGTAAACGCGGTTTGGAGAAATATCTGCTTCTACAACCAAAACGGAGCAACCTAACAGAACGGCCTTCAATGTGTCCGTTCAACGTACAGAGTTAAACTGATGTGTGTTTGCAGGAGTTTCTAAACCCTTTCTGTGAAGAAGCGCAAAACGCATTTTCCCAGGCAAAAGACAGCATTTCCCAAATAGCTGTAAATCTCCGTCTGAAACATAAAACGAACGTATCCTTCAGACTGCTCTGCTGGGTGTTCGCTGACCTAAGGGAGTTGAATCTGCCTCTAGATTCAGAGAGTGAGAAGCACGTTGCTTCTCGGAGCTGCGTTTTGATATGCCAGAATGAATGGGAGTAAACGCGGTTTGGAGAAATATCTGCTTCTAAAACCAAAACGGAGCAACCTAACAGAATGGCCTTCAATGTGTGCGTTCAACGTACAGAGTTAAACTGATGTGTGTTTGCAGGAGTTTCTAAACCCTTTCTGTGAAGAAGCACAAAACGCATTTTCCGAGGCCAAGGAAGCATTACCCAAAGAGCTGTAAATCTCCGTCTGAAAAACAAAACGAACGTATCCTTCAGACTGCTCTGCTGGGTGGTCGCTGACCTAAGGGAGTTGAATCTGCCTCTAGATTCAGAGAGTGAGAAGCACGTTGCTTCTCGGAGCTGCGTTTTGATATGCCAGAGTGAATGGGAGTAAACGCGGTTTGGAGAAATATCTGCTTCTAAAACCAAAACGGAGCAACCTAACAGAACGGCCTTCAATGTGTGCGTTCAACTTACAGAGTTAAACTGATTTGTGTTTGCAGGAGTTTCTAAACCCTTTCTGTGAAGATGCGCAAAACGCATTTTCCCAGGCAAAAGCCAGCATTTCCCAAATAGCTGTAAATCTCCGTCTGAAACACAAAACGAACGTATCCTTCAGACTGCTCTGCTGGGTGTTCGCTGACCTAAGGGAGTTGAATCTGCCTCTAGATTCAGAGAGTGAGAAGCACGTTGCTTCTCGGAGCTGCGTTTTGATATGCCAGAGTGAATGGGAGTAAACGCGGTTTGGAGAAATATCTGCTTCTAAAACCAAAACGGAGCAACCTAACAGAACGGCCTTCAATGTGTCCGTTCAACTTACAGAGTTAAACTGACGTGTGTTTGCAGGAGTTTCTAAACCCTTTCTGTGAAGAAGCGCAAAACGCATTTTCCCAGGCAAAAGCCAGCATTTCCCAAATAGCTGTAAATCTCCGTCTGAAACATAAAACGAACGTATCCTTCAGACTGCTCTGCTGGGTGTTCGCTGACCTAAGGGAGTTGAATCTGCCTCTAGATTCAGAGAGTGAGAAGCACGTTGCTTCTCGGAGCTGCGTTTTGATATGCCAGAGTGAATGGGAGTAAACGCGGTTTGGAGCAATATCTGCTTCTAAAACCAAAACGGAGCAACCTAACAGAACGGCCTTCAATGTGTGCGTTCAACTTACAGAGTTAAGCTGACGTGTGTTTGCAGGAGTTTCTAAACCCTTTCTGTGAAGACGCGCAGAACGCATTTTCCCAGGCAAAAGCCAGCATTTCCCAAATAGCTGTAAATCTCCGTCTGAAACATAAAACGAACGTATCCTTCAGACTGCTCTGCTGGGTGTTCGCTGACCTAAGGGAGTTGAATCTGCCTCTAGATTCAGAGAGTGAGAAGCACGTTGCTTCTCGGAGCTGCGTTTTGATATGCCAGAGTGAATGGGAGTAAACGCGGTTTGGAGAAATATCTGCTTCTAAAACCAAAACGGAGCAACCTAACAGAACGGCCTTCAATGTGTGCGTTGCACTTACAGAGTTAAACTGATGTGTGTTTGCAGGAGTTTCTAAACCCTTTCTGTGAAGAAGCGCAAAACGCATTTTCCCAGGCAAAAGCAAGCATTTCCCAAATAGCTGTAAATCTCTGTCTGAAACACGAAACGAACGTATCCTTCAGACTGCTCTGCTGGGTGTTCTCTGACCTAAGGGAGTTGAATCTGCCTCTGTATTCAGAGAGTGACAAGCACGTTTTTTCTCGGAGCTGCGTTTTGATATGCCAGAGTGAATGGGAGTAAACGCGGTTTGGAGAAATATCTGCTTCTAAAACCAAAACGGAGCAACCTAACAGAACGGCCTTCAATGTGTCCGTTCAACTTACAGAGTTAAACTGATGTGTGTTTGCAGGAGTTTCTAAACCCTTTCTGTGAAGAAGCGCAAAACGCATTTTCCCAGGCAAAAGCCAGCATTTCCCAAATAGCTGTAAATCTCCGTCAGAAACACAAAACGAACGTATCCTTCAGACTGCTCTGCTGAGTGTTCACTGACCAAAGGGAGTTGAATCTGCCTCTAGATTCAGAGAGTGAGAAGCACGTTGCTTCTCGGAGCTGCGTTTTGATATGCCAGAGTGAAAGGGAGTAAACGCGGTTTGAAGAAATATCTGCTCCTAAAACCAAAACGGAGCAACCTAACAGAACGGCCTTCAATGTGTGCGTTCAACTTACAGAGTTAAACTGATGTGTGTTTGCAGGAGTTTCTAAACCCTTTCTGTGAAGAAGCGCAAAACGCATTTTCCCAGGCAAAAGCCAGCATTTCCCAAATAGCTGTAAATCTCTGTCTGAAACACAAAACGAACGTATCCTTCAGACTGCTCTGCTGGGTGGTCGCTGACCTAAGGGAGTTGAATCGGCCTCTAGATTCAGAGAGTGAGAAGCACGTTGCTTCTCGGAGCTGCATTTTGATATGGCAGAGTGAATGGGAGTAAACGCGGTTTGGAGAAATATCTGCTTCTAAAACCAAAACGGAGCAACCTAACAGAACGGCGTTCAATGTGTGCGTTCAACTTACAGAGTTAAACTGATGTGTGTTTGCAGGAGTTTCTAAACCCTTTCTGTGAAGAAGCGCAAAACGCATTTTCCCAGGCAAAAGCCAGCATTTCCCAAATAGCTGTAAATCTCCGTGTGAAACACAAAACGAACGTATCCTTCAGACTGCTCTGCTGGGTGTTCGCTGACCTAAGGGAGTTTAATCTGCCTCTAGATTCAGAGAGTGAGAAGCACGTTGCTTCTCGGAGCTGCGTTTTGATATGCCAGAGTGAATGGGAGTAAACGCGGTTTGGAGAAATATCTGCTTCTAAAACCAAAACGGAGCAACCTAACAGAACGGCCTTCAATGTGTCCGTTCAACTTACAGAGTTAAACTGACGTGTGTTTGCAGGAGTTTCTAAACCCTTTCTGTGAAGAAGCGCAAAACGCATTTTCCCAGGCAAAAGCCAGCATTTCCCAAATAGCTGTAAATCTCCGTCTGAAACATAAAACGAACGTATCCTTCAGACTGCTCTGCTGGGTGTTCGCTGACCTAAGGGAGTTGAATCTTCCTCTAGATTTAGAGAGTGAGAAGCACGTTGCTTCTCGGAGCTGCGTTTTGATATGCCAGAGTGAAAGGGAGTAAACGCGGTTTGGAGCAATATCTGCTTCTAAAACCAAAACGGAGCAACCTAACAGAACGGCCTTCAATGTGTGCGTTCAACTTACAGAGTTAAACTGATGTGTGTTTGCAGGAGTTTCTAAACCCTTTCTGTGAAGAAGCGCAAAACGCATTTTCCCAGGCAAAGCCAGCATTTCCCAAATAGCTGTAAATCTCCGTCTGAAACACAAAACGAACGTATCCTTCAGACTGCTCTGCTGGGTGTTCGCTGACCTAAGGGAGTTGAATCTGCATCTAGATTCAGAGAGTGAGAAGCACGTTGCTTCTCGGAGCTGCGTTTTGATATGCCAGAGTGAATGGGAGTAAACGCGGTTTGGAGAAATATCTGCTTCTAAAACCAAAACGGAGCAACCTAACAGAACGGCCTTCAATGTGTGCGTTCAACTTACAGAGTTAAACTGATGTGTGTTTGCAGGAGTTTCTAAACCCTTTCTGTGAAGAAGCGCAAAACGCATTTTCCCAGGCAAAAGCCAGCATTTCCCAAATAGCTGTAAATCTCCGTCTGAAACACAAAACGAACGTATCCTTCAGACTGCTCTGCTGGGTGTTCGCTGACCTAAGGGAGTTGAATCTGCCTCTAGATTCAGAGATTGAGAAGCACGTTGCTTCTCGGAGCTGCGTTTTGATATGCCAGAGTTAATGGGAGTAAACGCGGTTTGGAGAAATATCTGCTTCTAAAACCAAAACGGAGCAACCTAACAGAACGGCCTTCAATGTGTGCGTTGCACTTACAGAGTTAAACTGATGTGTGTTTGCAGGAGTTTCTAAACTTTTTCTGTGAAGAAGCGCAAAACGCATTTTCCCAGGCAAAAGCAAGCATTTCCCAAATAGCTGTAAATCTCTGTCTGAAACACAAAACGAACGTATCCTTCAGACTGCTCTGCTGGGTGTTCTCTGACCTAAGGGAGTTGAATCTGCCTCTAGATTCAGAGAGTGACAAGCACGTTTCTTCTTGGAGCTGCGTTTTGATATGCCAGAGTGAATGGGAGTAAACGCGGTTTGGAGAAATATCTGCTTCTAAAACCAAAACGGAGCAACCTAACAGAACGGCCTTCAATGTGTGCGTTCAACTTACAGAGTTAAACTGATGTGTGTTTGCAGGAGTTTCTAAACCCTTTCTGTGAAGAAGCGCAAAACGCATTTTCCCAGGCAAAAGCCAGCATTTCCCAAATAGCTGTAAATCTCCGTCTGAAACACAAAACGAACATATCCTTCAGACTGCTCTGCTGGGTGTTCGCTGACCTAAGGGAGTTGAATCTGCCTCTAGATTCAGAGAGTGAGAAGCACGTTGCTTCTCGGAGCTGCGTTTTGATATGCCAGAGTGAATGGGAGTAAACGCGGTTTGGAGAAATATCTGCTTCTAAAACCAGAACGGAGCAACCTAGCAGAACGGCCTTCAATGTGTGCGTTCAACTTACAGATTTAAACTGATGTGTGTTTGCAGGAGTTTCTAAACCCTTTCTGTGAAGATGCGCAAAACGCATTTTCCCAGGCAAAAGCCAGCATTTCCCAAATAGCTGTAAATCTCCGTCTGTAACACAAAACGAACGTATCCTTCAGACTGCTCTGCTGGGTGTTCGCTGACCTAAGGGAGTTGAATCTGCCTCTAGATTCAGAGAGTGAGAAGCACGTTGCTTCTCGGAGCTGCGTTTTGATATGCCAGAGTGAATGGGAGTAAACGCGGTTTGGAGAAATATCTGCTTCTACAACCAAAACGGAGCAACCTAACAGAACGGCCTTCAATGTGTCCGTTCAACGTACAGAGTTAAACTGACGTGTGTTTGCAGGAGTTTCTAAACCCTTTCTGTGAAGAAGCGCAAAACGCATTTTCCCAGGCAAAAGCCAGCATTTCCCAAATAGCTGTAAATCTCCGTCTGAAACACAAAACGAACGTATCCTTCAGACTGCTCTGCTGGGTGTTCGCTGACCTAAGGGAGTTGAATCTGCCTCTAGATTCAGAGAGTGAGAAGCACGTTGCTTCTCGGAGCTGCGTTTTGATATGCCAGAGTGAATGGGAGTAAACGCGGTTTGGAGAAATATCTGCTTCTACAACCAAAACGGAGCAACCTAACAGAACGGCCTTCAATGTGTCCGTTCAACGTACAGAGTTAAACTGATGTGTGTTTGCAGGAGTTTCTAAACCCTTTCTGTGAAGAAGCGCAAAACGCATTTTCCCAGGCAAAAGACAGCATTTCCCAAATAGCTGTAAATCTCCGTCTGAAACATAAAACGAACGTATCCTTCAGACTGCTCTGCTGGGTGTTCGCTGACCTAAGGGAGTTGAATCTGCCTCTAGATTCAGAGAGTGAGAAGCACGTTGCTTCTCGGAGCTGCGTTTTGATATGCCAGAATGAATGGGAGTAAACGCGGTTTGGAGAAATATCTGCTTCTAAAACCAAAACGGAGCAACCTAACAGAATGGCCTTCAATGTGTGCGTTCAACGTACAGAGTTAAACTGATGTGTGTTTGCAGGAGTTTCTAAACCCTTTCTGTGAAGAAGCACAAAACGCATTTTCCGAGGCCAAGAAAGCATTACCCAAAGAGCTGTAAATCTCCGTCTGAAAAACAAAACGAACGTATCCTTCAGACTGCTCTGCTGGGTGGTCGCTGACCTAAGGGAGTTGAATCTGCCTCTAGATTCAGAGAGTGAGAAGCACGTTGCTTCTCGGAGCTGCGTTTTGATATGCCAGAGTGAATGGGAGTAAACGCGGTTTGAAGAAATATCTTCTTCTAAAACCAAAACGGAGCAACCTAACAGAACGGCCTTCAATGTGTGCGTTCAACTTACAGAGTTAAACTGATGTGTGTTTGCAGGAGTTTCTAAACCCTTTCTGTGAAGATGCGCAAAACGCATTTTCCCAGGCAAAAGCCAGCATTTCCCAAATAGCTGTAAATCTCCGTCTGACACACAAAACGAACGTATCCTTCAGACTGCTCTGCTGGGTGTTCGCTGACCTAAGGGAGTTGAATCTGCCTCTAGATTCAGAGAGTGAGAAGCACGTTGCTTCTCGGAGCTGCGTTTTGATATGCCAGAGTGAATGGGAGTAAACGCGGTTTGGAGAAATATCTGCTTCTAAAACCAAAACGGAGCAACCTAACAGAACGGCCTTCAATGTGTCCGTTCAACTTACAGAGTTAAACTGACGTGTGTTTGCAGGAGTTTCTAAACCCTTTCTGTGAAGAAGCGCAAAACGCATTTTCCCAGGCAAAAGCCAGCATTTCCCAAATAGCTGTAAATCTCCGTCTGAAACATAAAACGAACGTATCCTTCAGACTGCTCTGCTGGGTGTTCGCTGACCTAAGGGAGTTGAATCTGCCTCTAGATTCAGAGAGTGAGAAGCACGTTGCTTCTCGGAGCTGCGTTTTGATATGCCAGAGTGAATGGGAGTAAACGCGGTTTGGAGCAATATCTGCTTCTAAAACCAAAACGGAGCAACCTAACAGAACGGCCTTCAATGTGTGCGTTCAACTTACAGAGTTAAACTGATGTGTGTTTGCAGGAGTTTCTAAACCCTTTCTGTAAAGAAGCACAAAACGCATTTTCCCAGGCAAAAGCCAGCATTTCCCATATAGCTGTAAATCTTTGTCTGAAACACAAAACGAACGTATCCTTCAGACTGCTCTGCTGGGTGTTCGCTGACCTAAGAAAGTTGAGTCTGCCTCTAGATTCAGAGAGTTAGAAGCACGTTGCTTCTCGGAGCTGCGTTTTGATATGCCAGAGTGAATGGGATTAAACGCCGTTTGGAGAAATATCTGCTTCTAAAACCAAAACGAAGCAACCTAACAGAACGGCCTTCAATGTGTGCGTTCAACTTTCAGAGTTAAACTGATGTGTGTTTGCAGGAGTTTCTAAACCCTTTCTGTGAAGAAGCGCAAAACGCATTTTCCCAGGCAAAGCCAGCATTTCCCAAATAGCTGTAAATCTCCGTCTGAAACACAAAACGAACGTATCCTTCAGACTGCTCTGCTGGGTGTTCGCTGACCTAAGGGAGTTGAATCTGCCTCTAGATTCAGAGAGTGAGAAGCACGTTGCTTCTCGGAGCTGCGTTTTGATATGCCAGAGTGAATGGGAGTAAACGCGGTTTGGAGAAATATCTGCTTCTAAAACCAGAACGGAGCAACCTAACAGAACGCCCTTCAATGTGTGCGTTCAACTTACAGAGTTAAACTGATGTGTGTTTGCAGGAGTTTCTAAACCCTTTCTGTGAAGATGCGCAAAACGCATTTTCCCAGGCAAAAGCCAGCATTTCCCAAATAGCTGTAAATCTCCGTCTGAAACACAAAACGAACGTATCCTTCAGACTGCTCTGCTGGGTGTTCGCTGACCTAAGGGAGTTGAATCTGCCTCTAGATTCATAGAGTGAGAAGCACGTTGCTTCTCGGAGCTGCGTTTTGATATGCCAGACTGAATGGGAGTAAACGCGGTTTGGAGAAATATCTGCTTCTAAAACCAAAACGGAGCAACCTAACAGAACGGCCTTCAATGTGTCCGTTCAACTTACAGAGTTAAACTGACGTGTGTTTGCAGGAGTTTCTAAACCCTTTCTGTGAAGAAGCGCAAAACGCATTTTCCCAGGCAAAAGCCAGCATTTCCCATATAGCTGTAAATCTTTGTCTGAAACACAAAACGAACGTATCCTTCAGACTGCTCTGCTGGGTGTTCGCTGACCTAAGAAAGTTGAGTCTGCCTCAAGATTCAGAGAGTGAGAAGCACGTTGCTTTTCGGAGCTGCCTTTTGATATGCCAGAGTGAATGGGATTAAACGCGGTTTGGAGAAATATCTGCTTCTAAAACCAAAACGAAACAACCTAACAGAACGGCCTTCAATGTGTGCGTTCAACTTTCAGAGTTAAACTGACGTGTGTTTGCAGGAGTTTCTAAACCCTTTCTGTGAAGAAGCGCAAAACGCAATTTCCCAGGCAAAGCCAGCATTTCCCAAATAGCTGTAAATCTCCGTCTGAAACACAAAACTAACGTATCCTTCAGACTGCTCTGCTGGGTGTTCGCTGACCTAAGGGAGTTGAATCTGCCTCTAGATTCAGAGAGTGAGAAGCACGTTGCTTCTCGGAGCTGCGTTTTGATATGCCAGAGTGAATGGGAGTAAACGCGGTTTGGAGAAATATCTGCTTCTAAAACCAAAACGGAGCAACCTAACAGAACGGCCTTCAATGTGTGCGTTCAACTTACAGAGTTAAACTGATGTGTGTTTGCAGGAGTTTCTAAACCCTTTCTGTGAAGAAGCGCAAAACGCATTTTCCCAGGCAAAAGCCAGCATTTCACTAATAGCTGTAAATCTTTGTCTGAAACACAAAACGAACGTATCCTTCAGACTGCTCTGCTGGGTGTTCGCTGACCTAAGGGAGTTGAATCTGCCTCTAGATTCAGAGAGTGAGAAGCACGTTGCTTCTCGGAGCTGCGTTTTGATATGCCAGAGTGAATGGGAGTAAACGCGGTTTGGAGAAATATCTGCTTCTAAAACCAAAACGGAGCAACCTAACAGAACGGCCTTCAATGTGTGCGTTCAACTTACAGAGTTAAACTGATGTGTGTTTGCAGGAGTTTCTAAACCCTTTCTGTGAAGAAGCGCAGAACGCATTTTTCCAGGCAAAATCCAGCATTTCCCAAATAGCTGTAAATCTCCGTCTGAAACACAAAACGAACGTATCCTTCAGACTGCTCTGCTGGGTGTTCGCTGACCTAAGGGAGTTGAATCTGCCTCTAGATTCAGAGAGTGAGAAGCACGTTGCTTCTCGGAGCTGCGTTTTGATATGCCAGAGTGAATGGGAGTAATCGCGGTGTGGAGAAATATCTGCTTCTAAAACCAAAACGGAGCAACCTAACAGAACGGCCTTCAATGTGTGCGTTCAACTTACAGAGTTAAACTGATGTGTGTTTGCAGGAGTTTCTAAACCCTTTCTGTGAAGAAGTGCAAAACGCATTTTCCCAGGCAAAAGCCAGCATTTCCCAAATAGCTGTAAATCTTTGTCTGAAACACAAAACGAACGTATCCTTCAGACTGCTCTGCTGAATGTTCGCTGACCTAAGGGAGTTGAATCTGCCTCTAGATTCAGAGAGTGAGAAGCACGTTGCTTCTCGGAGCTGCGTTTTGATATGCCAGAGTGAATGGGAGTAATCGCGGTTTGGAGAAATATCTGCTTCTAAAACCAAAACGGAGCAACCTAACAGAACGGCCTTCAATGTGTGCGTTCAACTTACAGAGTTAAACTGATGTGTGTTTGCAGGAGTTTCTAAACCCTTTCTGTGAAGAAGCGCAAAACGCATTTTCCCAGGCAAAAGCCAGCATTTCCCAAATAGCTGTAAATCTCCGTCTGAAACACAAAACGAACGTATCCTTCAGACTGCTCTGCTGGGTGTTCGCTGACCTAAGGGAGTTGAATCTGCCTCTAGATTCAGAGAGTGAGAAGCACGTTGCTTCTCGGAACTGCGTTTTGATATGCCAGAGTGAATGGGAGTAAACGCGGTTTGGAGAAATATCTGCTTCTAAAACCAAAACGGAGCAACCTAACAGAACGGCCTTCAATGTGTGCGTTCAACTTACAGAGTTAAACTGATGTGTGTTTGCAGGAGTTTCTAAACCCTTTCTGTGAAGAAGCCCAAAACGCATTTTCCCAGGCAAAAGCCAGCATTTTCCAAATAGCTGTAAATCTCCGTCTGAAACATAAAACGAACCTATCCTTCAGACTGCTCTTCTGGGTGTTCGCTGACCTAAGGGAGTTTAATCTGCCTCTAGATTCAGAGAGTGAGAAGCACGTTGCTTCTCGGAGCTGCGTTTTGATATGCCAGAGTGAATGGGAGTAAACGCGGTTTGGAGAAATATCTGCTTCTAAAACCAGAACGGAGCAACCTAACAGAACGGCCTTCAATGTGTGCGTTCAACTTACAGAGTTAAACTGATGTGTGTTTGCAGGAGTTTCTAAACCCTTTCTGTGAAGAAGCCCAAAACGCATTTTCCCAGGCAAAAGCCAGCATTTTCCAAATAGCTGTAAATCTCCGTCTGAAACATAAAACGAACCTATCCTTCAGACTGCTCTTCTGGGTGTTCGCTGACCTAAGGGAGTTTAATCTGCCTCTAGATTCAGAGAGTGAGAAGCACGTTGCTTCTCGGAGCTGCGTTTTGATATGCCAGAGTGAATGGGAGTAAACGCGGTTTGGAGAAATATCTGCTTCTAAAACCAAAACGGAGCAACCTAACAGAACGGCCTTCAATGTGTGCGTTCAACTTACAGAGTTAAACTGATGTGTGTTTGCAGGAGTTTCTAAACCCTTTCTGTGAAGAAGTGCAAAACGCATTTTCCCAGGCAAAAGGAAGCATTTCCCAAATAGCTGTAAATCTCCGTCTGAAACACAAAACGAACGTATCCTTCAGACTGCTCTGCTGGGTGTTCGCTGACCTAAGGGAGTTGAATCTGCCTCTAGATTCAGAGAGTGAGAAGCACGTTGCTTCTCGGAGCTGCGTTTTGATATGCCAGAGTGAATGGGAGTAAACGCGGTTTGGAGAAATATCTGCTTCTAAAACCAAAACGGAGCAACCTAACAGAACGGCCTTCAATGTGTGCGTTCAACTTACAAAGTTAAACTGATGTGTGTTTGCAGGAGTTTCTAAACCCTTTCTGTGAAGAAGCGCAAAACGCATTTTCCCAGGCAAAAGCCAGCATTTCCCAAATAGCTGTAAATCTCCGTCTGAAACACAAAACGAACGTATCCTTCAGACTGCTCTGCTGGGTGTTCGCTGACCTAAGGGAGTTGAATTTGCCTCGAGATTCAGAGAGTGAGAAGCACGTTGCTTCTCGGAGCTGCGTTTTGATATGCCAGAGTGAATGGGAGTAAACGCGGTTTGGAGAAATATCTGCTTCTAAAACCAAAACGGAGCAACCTAACAGAACGGCCTTCAATGTGTGCGTTCAACTTACAGAGTTAAACTGATGTGTGTTTGCAGGAGTTTCTAAACCCTTTCTGTGAAGAAGCGCAAAACGCATTTTCCCAGGCAAAAGCCAGCATTTCCCAAATAGCTGTAAATCTCCGTCTGAAACACAAAACGAACGTATCCTTCAGACTGCTCTGCTGGGTGTTCGCTGACCTAAGGGAGTTGAATCTGCCTCTAGATTCAGAGAGTGAGAAGCACGTTGCTTCTCGGAGCTGCGTTTTGATATGCCAGAGTGAATGGGAGTAAACGCGGTTTGGAAAAATATCTGCTTCTAAAATTAAAACGGAGCAACCTAACAGAACAACCTTCAGTGTGTGCGTTCAACTTACAGAGTTAAACTGATGTGTGTTTGCAGGAGTTTCTAAACCCTTTCTGTGAAGAAGCCCAAAACGCATTTTCCCAGGCAAAAGCCAGCATTTTCGAAATAGCTGTAAATCTCCGTCTGAAACATAAAACGAACCTATCCTTCAGACTGCTCTTCTGGGTGTTCGCTGACCTAAGGGAGTTTAATCTGCCTCTAGATTCAGAGAGTGAGAAGCACGTTGCTTCTCGGAGCTGCGTTTTGATATGCCAGAGTGAATGGGAGTAAACGCGGTTTGGAGAAATATCTGCTTCTAAAACCAAAACGGAGCAACATAACAGAACGGCCTTCAATGTGTGCGTTCAACTTACAGAGTTAAACTGATGTGTGTTTGCAGGTGTTTCTAAAGCCTTTCTGTGAAGAAGTGCAAAACGCATTTTCCCAGGCAAAAGCCAGCATTTCCCAAATAGCTGTAAATCTCCGTCTGAAACATAAAACGAACGTATCCTTCAGACTGCTCTGCTGGGTGTTCGCTGACCTAAGGGAGTTGAATCTGCCTCTAGATTCAGAGAGTGAGAAGCACGTTGCTTCTCGGAGCTGCGTTTTGATATGCCAGAGTGAATGGGAGTAAACGCGGTTTGGAGAAATATCTGCTTCTAAAACCAAAACGGAGCAACCTAACAGAACGGCCTTCAATGTGTGCGTTCAACTTACAGAGTTAAACTGATGTGTGTTTGCAGGAGTTTCTAAACCCTTTCTGTGAAGAAGCGCAAAACGCATTTTCCCAGGCAAAAGCCAGCATTTCACTAATAGCTGTAAATCTTTGTCTGAAACACAAAACGAACGTATCCTTCAGACTGCTCTGCTGGGTGTTCGCTGACCTAAGGGAGTTGAATCTGCCTCTAGATTCAGAGAGTGAGAAGCACGTTGCTTCTCGGAGCTGCGTTTTGATATGCCAGAGTGAATGGGAGTAAACGCGGTTTGGAGAAATATCTGCTTCTAAAACCAAAACGGAGCAACCTAACAGAACGGCCTTCAATGTGTGCGTTCAACTTACAGAGTTAAACTGATGTGTGTTTGCAGGAGTTTCTAAACCCTTTCTGTGAAGAAGCGCAAAACGCATTTTTCCAGGCAAAAGCCAGCATTTCCCAAATAGCTGTAAATCTCCGTCTGAAACACAAAACGAACGTATCCTTCAGACTGCTCTGCTGGGTGTTCGCTGACCTAAGGGAGTTGAATCTGCCTCTAGATTCAGAGAGTGAGAAGCACGTTGCTTCTCGGAGCTGCGTTTTGATATGCCAGAGTGAATGGGAGTAATCGCGGTGTGGAGAAATATCTGCTTCTAAAACCAAAACGGAGCAACCTAACAGAACGGCCTTCAATGTGTGCGTTCAACTTACAGAGTTAAACTGATGTGTGTTTGCAGGAGTTTCTAAACCCTTTCTGTGAAGAAGCGCAAAACGCATTTTCCCAGGCAAAAGCCAGCATTTCCCAAATAGCTGTAAATCTTTGTCTGAAACACAAAACGAACGTATCCTTCAGACTGCTCTGCTGAATGTTCGCTGACCTAAGGGAGTTGAATCTGCCTCTAGATTCAGAGAGTGAGAAGCACGTTGCTTCTCGGAGCTGCGTTTTGATATGCCAGAGTGAATGGGAGTAATCGCGGTTTGGAGAAATATCTGCTTCTAAAACCAAAACGGAGCAACCTAACAGAACGGCCTTCAATGTGTGCGTTCAACTTACAGAGTTAAACTGATGTGTGTTTGCAGGAGTTTCTAAACCCTTTCTGTGAAGAAGCGCAAAACGCATTTTCCCAGGCAAAAGCCAGCATTTCCCAAATAGCTGTAAATCTCCGTCTGAAACACAAAACGAACGTATCCTTCAGACTGCTCTGCTGGGTGTTCGCTGACCTAAGGGAGTTGAATCTGCCTCTAGATTCAGAGAGTGAGAAGCACGTTGCTTCTCGGAACTGCGTTTTGATATGCCAGAGTGAATGGGAGTAAACGCGGTTTGGAGAAATATCTGCTTCTAAAACCAAAACGGAGCAACCTAACAGAACGGCCTTCAATGTGTGCGTTCAACTTACAGAGTTAAACTGATGTGTGTTTGCAGGAGTTTCTAAACCCTTTCTGTGAAGAAGCCCAAAACGCATATTCCCAGGCAAAAGCCAGCATTTTCCAAATAGCTGTAAATCTCCGTCTGAAACATAAAACGAACCTATCCTTCAGACTGCTCTTCTGGGTGTTCGCTGACCTAAGGGAGTTTAATCTGCCTCTAGATTCAGAGAGTGAGAAGCACGTTGCTTCTCGGAGCTGCGTTTTGATATGCCAGAGTGAATGGGAGTAAACGCGGTTTGGAGAAATATCTGCTTCTAAAACCAGAACGGAGCAACCTAACAGAACGGCCTTCAATGTGTGCGTTCAACTTACAGAGTTAAACTGATGTGTGTTTGCAGGAGTTTCTAAACCCTTTCTGTGAAGAAGCCCAAAACGCATTTTCCCAGGCAAAAGCCAGCATTTTCCAAATAGCTGTAAATCTCCGTCTGAAACATAAAACGAACCTATCCTTCAGACTGCTCTTCTGGGTGTTCGCTGACCTAAGGGAGTTTAATCTGCCTCTAGATTCAGAGAGTGAGAAGCACGTTGCTTCTCGGAGCTGCGTTTTGATATGCCAGAGTGAATGGGAGTAAACGCGGTTTGGAGAAATATCTGCTTCTAAAACCAAAACGGAGCAACCTAACAGAACGGCCTTCAATGTGTGCGTTCAACTTACAGAGTTAAACTGATGTGTGTTTGCAGGAGTTTCTAAACCCTTTCTGTGAAGAAGCGCAAAACGCATTTTCCCAGGCAAAAGCCAGCATTTCCCAAATAGCTGTAAATCTCCGTCTGAAACACAAAACGAACGTATCCTTCAGACTGCTCTGCTGGGTGTTCGCTGACCTAAGGGAGTTGAATCTGCCTCTAGATTCAGAGAGTGAGAAGCACGTTGCTTCTCGGAACTGCGTTTTGATATGCCAGAGTGAATGGGAGTAAACGCGGTTTGGAGAAATATCTGCTTCTAAAACCAAAACGGAGCAACCTAACAGAACGGCCTTCAATGTGTGCGTTCAACTTACAGAGTTAAACTGATGTGTGTTTGCAGGAGTTTCTAAACCCTTTCTGTGAAGAAGCCCAAAACGCATTTTCCCAGGCAAAAGCCAGCATTTTCCAAATAGCTGTAAATCTCCGTCTGAAACATAAAACGAACCTATCCTTCAGACTGCTCTTCTGGGTGTTCGCTGACCTAAGGGAGTTTAATCTGCCTCTAGATTCAGAGAGTGAGAAGCACTTTGCTTCTCGGAGCTGCGTTTTGATATGCCAGAGTGAATGGGAGTAAACGCGGTTTGGAGAAATATCTGCTTCTAAAACCAGAACGGAGCAACCTAACAGAACGGCCTTCAATGTGTGCGTTCAACTTACAGAGTTAAACTGATGTGTGTTTGCAGGAGTTTCTAAACCCTTTCTGTGAAGAAGCCCAAAACGCATTTTCCCAGGCAAAAGCCAGCATTTTCCAAATAGCTGTAAATCTCCGTCTGAAACATAAAACGAACCTATCCTTCAGACTGCTCTTCTGGGTGTTCGCTGACCTAAGGGAGTTTAATCTGCTTCTAGATTCAGAGAGTGAGAAGCACGTTGCTTCTCGGAGCTGCGTTTTGATATGCCA
Organism: Callithrix jacchus; assembly: GCF_049354715.1. NCBI lineage: Eukaryota > Metazoa > Chordata > Mammalia > Primates > Cebidae > Callithrix > Callithrix jacchus. Next base: position 23,770,976 of record NC_133523.1, read on the forward strand.
GAGTGAATGGGAGTAAACGCGGTTTGGAGAAATATCTGCTTCTAAAACCAAAACGGAGCAACCTAACAGAACGGCCTTCAATGTGTGCGTTCAACTTACAGAGTTAAACTGATGTGTGTTTGCAGGAGTTTCTAAACCCTTTCTGTGAAGAAGTGCAAAACGCATTTTCCCAGGCAAAAGGAAGCATTTCCCAAATAGCTGTAAATCTCCGTCTGAAACACAAAACGAACGTATCCTTCAGACTGCTCTGCTGGGTGTTCGCTGACCTAAGGGAGTTGAATCTGCCTCTAGATTCAGAGAGTGAGAACCACGTTGCTTCTCGGAGCTGCGTTTTGATATGCCAGAGTGAATGGGAGTAAACGCGGTTTGGAGAAATATCTGCTTCTAAAACCAAAACGGAGCAACCTAACAGAACGGCCTTCAATGTGTGCGTTCAACTTACAGAGTTAAACTGATGTGTGTTTGCAGGAGTTTCTAAACCCTTTCTGTGAAGAAGCCCAAAACGCATTTTCCCAGGCAAAAGCCAGCATTTTCCAAATAGCTGTAAATCTCCGTCTGAAACATAAAACGAACCTATCCTTCAGACTGCTCTTCTGGGTGTTCGCTGACCTAAGGGAGTTTAATCTGCCTCTAGATTCAGAGAGTGAGAAGCACGTTGCTTCTCGGATCTGCGTTTTGATATGCCAGAGTGAATGGGAGTAAACGCGGTTTGGAGAAATATCTGCTTCTAAAACCAAAACGGAGCAACCTAACAGAACGGCCTTCAATGTGTGCGTTCAACTTACAGAGTTAAACTGATGTGTGTTTGCAGGAGTTTCTAAACCCTTTCTGTGAAGAAGGGCAAAATGCATTTTCCCAGGCAAAAGCCAGCATTTCCCAAATAGCTGTAAATCTCCGTCTGAAACACAAAACGAACGTATCCTTCAGACTGCTCTGCTGGGTGTTCGCTGACCTAAGGGAGTTGAATCTGCCTCTAGATTCAGAGAGTGAGAAGCACGTTGCTTCTCGGAGCTGCGTTTTGATATGCCAGAGTGAATGGGAGTAAACGCGGTTTGGAGAAATATCTGCTTCTAAAACCAAAACGGAGCAACCTAACAGAACGGCCTTCAATGTGTGCGTTCAACTTACAGAGTTAAACTGATGTGTGTTTGCAGGAGTTTCTAAACCCTTTCTGTGAAGAAGCGCAAAACGCATTTTCCCAGGCAAAAGCCAGCATTTCCCAAATAGCTGTAAATCTTTGTCTGAAACACAAAACGAACGTATCCTTCAGACTGCTCTGCTGGGTGTTCGCTGACCTAAGGGAGTTGAATCTGCCTCTAGATTCAGAGAGTGAGAAGCACGTTGCTTCTCGGAGCTGCGTTTTGATATGCCAGAGTGAATGGGAGTAAACGCGGTTTGGAGAAATATCTGCTTCTAAAACCAAAACGGAGCAACCTAACAGAACGGCCTTCAATGTGTGCGTTCAACTTACAGAGTTAAACTGATGTGTGTTTGCAGGAGTTTCTAAACCCTTTCTGTGAAGAAGCGCAAAACGCATTTTTCCAGGCAAAAGCCAGCATTTCCCAAATAGCTGTAAATCTCCGTCTGAAACACAAAACGAACATATCCTTCAGACTGCTCTGCTGGGTGTTCGCTGACCTAAGGGAGTTTAATCTGCCTCTAGATTCAGAGAGTGAGAAGCACGTTGCTTCTCGGAACTGCGTTTTGATATGCCAGAGTGAATGGGAGTAAACGCGGTTTGGAGAAATATCTGCTTCTAAAACCAAAACGGAGCAACCTAACAGAACGGCCTTCAATGTGTGCGTTCAACTTACAGAGTTAAACTGATGTGTGTTTGCAGGAGTTTCTAAACCCTTTCTGTGAAGAAGCCCAAAACGCATTTTCCCAGGCAAAAGCCAGCATTTTCCAAATAGTTGTAAATCTCCGTCCGAAACATAAAACGAACCTATTTTTCAGACTGCTCTTCTGGGTGTTCGCTGACCTAAGGGAGTTTAATCTGCCTCTAGATTCAGAGAGTGAGAAGCACGTTGCTTCTCGGATCTGCGTTTTGATATGCCAGAGTGAATGGGAGTAAACGCGGTTTGGAGAAATATCTGCTTCTAAAACCAAAACGGAGCAACCTAACAGAACGGCCTTCAATGTGTGCGTTCAACTTACAGAGTTAAACTGATGTGTGTTTGCAGGAGTTTCTAAACCCTTTCTGTGAAGAAGGGAAAAATGCATTTTCCCAGGCAAAAGCCAGCATTTCCCAAATAGCTGTAAATCTCCGTCTGAAACACAAAACGAACGTATCCTTCAGACTGCTCTGCTGGGTGTTCGCTGACCTAAGGGAGTTGAATCTGCCTCTAGATTCAGAGAGTGAGAAGCACGTTGCTTCTCGGAGCTGCGTTTTGATATGCCAGAGTGAATGGGAGTAAACGCGGTTTGGAGAAATATCTGCTTCTAAAACCAAAACGGAGCAACCTAACAGAACGGCCTTCAATGTGTGCGTTCAACGTACAGAGTTAAACTGATGTGTCTTTGCAGGAGTTTCTAAACCCTTTCTGTGAAGAAGCGCAAAACGCATTTTCCCAGGCAAAAGCCAGCATTTCCCAAATAGCTGTAAATCTTTGTCTGAAACACAAAACGAACGTATCCTTCAGACTGCTCTGCTGGGTGTTCGCTGACCTAAGGGAGTTGAATCTGCCTCTAGATTCAGAGAGTGAGAAGCACGTTGCTTCTCGGAGCTGCGTTTTGATATGCCAGAGTGAATGGGAGTAAACGCGGTTTGGAGAAATATCTGCTTCTACAACCAAAACGGAGCAACCTAACAGAACGGCCTTCAATGTGTCCGTTCAACGTACAGAGTTAAACTGATGTGTGTTTGCAGGAGTTTCTAAACCCTTTCTGTGAAGAAGCGCAAAACGCATTTTCCCAGGCAAAAGACAGCATTTCCCAAATAGCTGTAAATCTCCGTCTGAAACATAAAACGAACGTATCCTTCAGACTGCTCTGCTGGGTGTTCGCTGACCTAAGGGAGTTGAATCTGCCTCTAGATTCAGAGAGTGAGAAGCACGTTGCTTCTCGGAGCTGCGTTTTGATATGCCAGAATGAATGGGAGTAAACGCGGTTTGGAGAAATATCTGCTTCTAAAACCAAAACGGAGCAACCTAACAGAATGGCCTTCAATGTGTGCGTTCAACGTACAGAGTTAAACTGATGTGTGTTTGCAGGAGTTTCTAAACCCTTTCTGTGAAGAAGCACAAAACGCATTTTCCGAGGCCAAGAAAGCATTACCCAAAGAGCTGTAAATCTCCGTCTGAAAAACAAAACGAACGTATCCTTCAGACTGCTCTGCTGGGTGGTCGCTGACCTAAGGGAGTTGAATCTGCCTCTAGATTCAGAGAGTGAGAAGCACGTTGCTTCTCGGAGCTGCGTTTTGATATGCCAGAGTGAATGGGAGTAAACGCGGTTTGAAGAAATATCTTCTTCTAAAACCAAAACGGAGCAACCTAACAGAACGGCCTTCAATGTGTGCGTTCAACTTACAGAGTTAAACTGATGTGTGTTTGCAGGAGTTTCTAAACCCTTTCTGTGAAGATGCGCAAAACGCATTTTCCCAGGCAAAAGCCAGCATTTCCCAAATAGCTGTAAATCTCCGTCTGACACACAAAACGAACGTATCCTTCAGACTGCTCTGCTGGGTGTTCGCTGACCTAAGGGAGTTGAATCTGCCTCTAGATTCAGAGAGTGAGAAGCACGTTGCTTCTCGGAGCTGCGTTTTGATATGCCAGAGTGAATGGGAGTAAACGCGGTTTGGAGAAATATCTGCTTCTAAAACCAAAACGGAGCAACCTAACAGAACGGCCTTCAATGTGTCCGTTCAACTTACAGAGTTAAACTGACGTGTGTTTGCAGGAGTTTCTAAACCCTTTCTGTGAAGAAGCGCAAAACGCATTTTCCCAGGCAAAAGCCAGCATTTCCCAAATAGCTGTAAATCTCCGTCTGAAACATAAAACGAACGTATCCTTCAGACTGCTCTGCTGGGTGTTCGCTGACCTAAGGGAGTTGAATCTGCCTCTAGATTCAGAGAGTGAGAAGCACGTTGCTTCTCGGAGCTGCGTTTTGATATGCCAGAGTGAATGGGAGTAAACGCGGTTTGGAGCAATATCTGCTTCTAAAACCAAAACGGAGCAACCTAACAGAACGGCCTTCAATGTGTGCGTTCAACTTACAGAGTTAAACTGATGTGTGTTTGCAGGAGTTTCTAAACCCTTTCTGTAAAGAAGCACAAAACGCATTTTCCCAGGCAAAAGCCAGCATTTCCCATATAGCTGTAAATCTTTGTCTGAAACACAAAACGAACGTATCCTTCAGACTGCTCTGCTGGGTGTTCGCTGACCTAAGAAAGTTGAGTCTGCCTCTAGATTCAGAGAGTTAGAAGCACGTTGCTTCTCGGAGCTGCGTTTTGATATGCCAGAGTGAATGGGATTAAACGCCGTTTGGAGAAATATCTGCTTCTAAAACCAAAACGAAGCAACCTAACAGAACGGCCTTCAATGTGTGCGTTCAACTTTCAGAGTTAAACTGATGTGTGTTTGCAGGAGTTTCTAAACCCTTTCTGTGAAGAAGCGCAAAACGCATTTTCCCAGGCAAAGCCAGCATTTCCCAAATAGCTGTAAATCTCCGTCTGAAACACAAAACGAACGTATCCTTCAGACTGCTCTGCTGGGTGTTCGCTGACCTAAGGGAGTTGAATCTGCCTCTAGATTCAGAGAGTGAGAAGCACGTTGCTTCTCGGAGCTGCGTTTTGATATGCCAGAGTGAATGGGAGTAAACGCGGTTTGGAGAAATATCTGCTTCTAAAACCAGAACGGAGCAACCTAACAGAACGCCCTTCAATGTGTGCGTTCAACTTACAGAGTTAAACTGATGTGTGTTTGCAGGAGTTTCTAAACCCTTTCTGTGAAGATGCGCAAAACGCATTTTCCCAGGCAAAAGCCAGCATTTCCCAAATAGCTGTAAATCTCCGTCTGAAACACAAAACGAACGTATCCTTCAGACTGCTCTGCTGGGTGTTCGCTGACCTAAGGGAGTTGAATCTGCCTCTAGATTCATAGAGTGAGAAGCACGTTGCTTCTCGGAGCTGCGTTTTGATATGCCAGACTGAATGGGAGTAAACGCGGTTTGGAGAAATATCTGCTTCTAAAACCAAAACGGAGCAACCTAACAGAACGGCCTTCAATGTGTCCGTTCAACTTACAGAGTTAAACTGACGTGTGTTTGCAGGAGTTTCTAAACCCTTTCTGTGAAGAAGCGCAAAACGCATTTTCCCAGGCAAAAGCCAGCATTTCCCATATAGCTGTAAATCTTTGTCTGAAACACAAAACGAACGTATCCTTCAGACTGCTCTGCTGGGTGTTCGCTGACCTAAGAAAGTTGAGTCTGCCTCAAGATTCAGAGAGTGAGAAGCACGTTGCTTTTCGGAGCTGCCTTTTGATATGCCAGAGTGAATGGGATTAAACGCGGTTTGGAGAAATATCTGCTTCTAAAACCAAAACGAAACAACCTAACAGAACGGCCTTCAATGTGTGCGTTCAACTTTCAGAGTTAAACTGACGTGTGTTTGCAGGAGTTTCTAAACCCTTTCTGTGAAGAAGCGCAAAACGCAATTTCCCAGGCAAAGCCAGCATTTCCCAAATAGCTGTAAATCTCCGTCTGAAACACAAAACTAACGTATCCTTCAGACTGCTCTGCTGGGTGTTCGCTGACCTAAGGGAGTTGAATCTGCCTCTAGATTCAGAGAGTGAGAAGCACGTTGCTTCTCGGAGCTGCGTTTTGATATGCCAGAGTGAATGGCAGTAAACGCGGTTTGGAGAAATATCTGCTTCTAAAACCAAAACGGAGCAACCTAACAGAACGGCCTTCTATGTGTCCGTTCAACTTACAGAGTTAAACTGATGTGTGTTTGCAGGAGTTTCTAAACCCTTTCTGTGAAGAAGCCCAAAATGCATTTTCCCAGGCAAAAGCCAGCATTTCCCAAATAGCTGTAAATCTCCGTCTGAAACACAAAACGAACGTATCCTTCAGACTGCTCTGCTGGGTGTTCGCTGACCTAAGGGAGTTGAATCTGCCTCTAGATTCAGAGAGTGAGAAGCACGTTGCTTCTCGGAGCTGCGTTTTGATATGCCAGAGTGAAAGGGAGTAAACGCGGTTTGAAGAAATATCTGCTTCTAAAACCAAAACGGAACAACCTAACAGAACGGCCTTCAATGTGTGCGTTCAACTTACAGAGTTAAACTGATGTGTGTTTGCAGGAGTTTCTAAACCCTTTCTGTGAAGAAGCGCAAAACGCATTTTCCCAGGCAAAAGCCAGCATTTCCCAAATAGCTCTAAATCTCTGTCTGAAACACAAAACGAACGTATCCTTCAGACTGCTCTGCTGGGTGTTCTCTGACCTAAGGGAGTTGAATCGGCCTCTAGATTCAGAGAGTGAGAAGCACGTTGCTTCCCGGAGCTGCGTTTTGATATGCCAGAGTGAATGGGAGTAAACGCGGTTTGGAGAAATATCTGCTTCTAAAACCAAAACGGAGCAACCTAACAGAACGGCCTTCAATTTGTGCGTTCAACTTACAGAGTTAAACTGATGTGGGTTTGCAGGAGTTTCTAAACCCTTTCTGTGAAGAAGCACAAAACGCATTTTCCGAGGCCAAGAAAGCATTACCCAAATAGCTGTAAATCTCCGTCTGAAACACAAAACGAACGTATCCTTCAGACTGCTCTGCTGGGTGTTCGCTGACCTAAGGGAGTTGAATCTGCCTCTAGATTCAGAGAGTGAGAAGCACGTTGCTTCTCGGAGCTGCGTTTTGATATGCCAGAGTGAATGGGAGTAAACGCGGTTTGGAGAAATATCTGCTTCTAAAACCAAAACGGAGCAACCTAACAGAACGGCCTTCAATGTGTGCGTTCAACTTACAGAGTTAAACTGATGTGTGTTTGCAGGAGTTTCTAAACCCTTTCTGTGAAGAAGCGCAAAACGCATTTTCCCAGGCAAAGCCAGCATTTCCCAAATAGCTGTAAATCTCCGTCTGAAACACAAAACGAACGTATCCTTCAGACTGCTCTGCTGGGTGTTCGCTGACCTAAGGGAGTTGAATCTGCCTCTAGATTCAGAGAGTGAGAAGCACGTTGCTTCTCGGAGCTGCGTTTTGATATGCCAGAGTGAATGGGAGTAAACGCGGTTTGGAGAAATATCTGCTTCTAAAACCAGAACGGAGCAACCTAACAGAACGCCCTTCAATGTGTGCGTTCAACTTACAGAGTTAAACTGATGTGTGTTTGCAGGAGTTTCTAAACCCTTTCTGTGAAGATGCGCAAAACGCATTTTCCCAGGCAAAAGCCAGCATTTCCCAAATAGCTGTAAATCTCCGTCTGAAACACAAAACGAACGTATCCTTCAGACTGCTCTGCTGGGTGTTCGCTGACCTAAGGGAGTTGAATCTGCCTCTAGATTCATAGAGTGAGAAGCACGTTGCTTCTCGGAGCTGCGTTTTGATATGCCAGACTGAATGGGAGTAAACGCGGTTTGGAGAAATATCTGCTTCTAAAACCAAAACGGAGCAACCTAACAGAACGGCCTTCAATGTGTCCGTTCAACTTACAGAGTTAAACTGACGTGTGTTTGCAGGAGTTTCTAAACCCTTTCTGTGAAGAAGCGCAAAACGCATTTTCCCAGGCAAAAGCCAGCATTTCCCATATAGCTGTAAATCTTTGTCTGAAACACAAAACGAACGTATCCTTCAGACTGCTCTGCTGGGTGTTCGCTGACCTAAGAAAGTTGAGTCTGCCTCAAGATTCAGAGAGTGAGAAGCACGTTGCTTTTCGGAGCTGCCTTTTGATATGCCAGAGTGAATGGGATTAAACGCGGTTTGGAGAAATATCTGCTTCTAAAACCAAAACGAAACAACCTAACAGAACGGCCTTCAATGTGTGCGTTCAACTTTCAGAGTTAAACTGACGTGTGTTTGCAGGAGTTTCTAAACCCTTTCTGTGAAGAAGCGCAAAACGCAATTTCCCAGGCAAAGCCAGCATTTCCCAAATAGCTGTAAATCTCCGTCTGAAACACAAAACTAACGTATCCTTCAGACTGCTCTGCTGGGTGTTCGCTGACCTAAGGGAGTTGAATCTGCCTCTAGATTCAGAGAGTGAGAAGCACGTTGCTTCTCGGAGCTGCGTTTTGATATGCCAGAGTGAATGGGAGTAAACGCGGTTTGGAGAAATATCTGCTTCTAAAACCAAAACGGAGCAACCTAACAGAACGGCCTTCAATGTGTGCGTTCAACTTACAGAGTTAAACTGATGTGTGTTTGCAGGAGTTTCTAAACCCTTTCTGTGAAGAAGCGCAAAACGCATTTTCCCAGGCAAAAGCCAGCATTTCACTAATAGCTGTAAATCTTTGTCTGAAACACAAAACGAACGTATCCTTCAGACTGCTCTGCTGGGTGTTCGCTGACCTAAGGGAGTTGAATCTGCCTCTAGATTCAGAGAGTGAGAAGCACGTTGCTTCTCGGAGCTGCGTTTTGATATGCCAGAGTGAATGGGAGTAAACGCGGTTTGGAGAAATATCTGCTTCTAAAACCAAAACGGAGCAACCTAACAGAACGGCCTTCAATGTGTGCGTTCAACTTACAGAGTTAAACTGATGTGTGTTTGCAGGAGTTTCTAAACCCTTTCTGTGAAGAAGCGCAGAACGCATTTTTCCAGGCAAAATCCAGCATTTCCCAAATAGCTGTAAATCTCCGTCTGAAACACAAAACGAACGTATCCTTCAGACTGCTCTGCTGGGTGTTCGCTGACCTAAGGGAGTTGAATCTGCCTCTAGATTCAGAGAGTGAGAAGCACGTTGCTTCTCGGAGCTGCGTTTTGATATGCCAGAGTGAATGGGAGTAATCGCGGTGTGGAGAAATATCTGCTTCTAAAACCAAAACGGAGCAACCTAACAGAACGGCCTTCAATGTGTGCGTTCAACTTACAGAGTTAAACTGATGTGTGTTTGCAGGAGTTTCTAAACCCTTTCTGTGAAGAAGTGCAAAACGCATTTTCCCAGGCAAAAGCCAGCATTTCCCAAATAGCTGTAAATCTTTGTCTGAAACACAAAACGAACGTATCCTTCAGACTGCTCTGCTGAATGTTCGCTGACCTAAGGGAGTTGAATCTGCCTCTAGATTCAGAGAGTGAGAAGCACGTTGCTTCTCGGAGCTGCGTTTTGATATGCCAGAGTGAATGGGAGTAATCGCGGTTTGGAGAAATATCTGCTTCTAAAACCAAAACGGAGCAACCTAACAGAACGGCCTTCAATGTGTGCGTTCAACTTACAGAGTTAAACTGATGTGTGTTTGCAGGAGTTTCTAAACCCTTTCTGTGAAGAAGCGCAAAACGCATTTTCCCAGGCAAAAGCCAGCATTTCCCAAATAGCTGTAAATCTCCGTCTGAAACACAAAACGAACGTATCCTTCAGACTGCTCTGCTGGGTGTTCGCTGACCTAAGGGAGTTGAATCTGCCTCTAGATTCAGAGAGTGAGAAGCACGTTGCTTCTCGGAACTGCGTTTTGATATGCCAGAGTGAATGGGAGTAAACGCGGTTTGGAGAAATATCTGCTTCTAAAACCAAAACGGAGCAACCTAACAGAACGGCCTTCAATGTGTGCGTTCAACTTACAGAGTTAAACTGATGTGTGTTTGCAGGAGTTTCTAAACCCTTTCTGTGAAGAAGCCCAAAACGCATTTTCCCAGGCAAAAGCCAGCATTTTCCAAATAGCTGTAAATCTCCGTCTGAAACATAAAACGAACCTATCCTTCAGACTGCTCTTCTGGGTGTTCGCTGACCTAAGGGAGTTTAATCTGCCTCTAGATTCAGAGAGTGAGAAGCACGTTGCTTCTCGGAGCTGCGTTTTGATATGCCAGAGTGAATGGGAGTAAACGCGGTTTGGAGAAATATCTGCTTCTAAAACCAGAACGGAGCAACCTAACAGAACGGCCTTCAATGTGTGCGTTCAACTTACAGAGTTAAACTGATGTGTGTTTGCAGGAGTTTCTAAACCCTTTCTGTGAAGAAGCCCAAAACGCATTTTCCCAGGCAAAAGCCAGCATTTTCCAAATAGCTGTAAATCTCCGTCTGAAACATAAAACGAACCTATCCTTCAGACTGCTCTTCTGGGTGTTCGCTGACCTAAGGGAGTTTAATCTGCCTCTAGATTCAGAGAGTGAGAAGCACGTTGCTTCTCGGAGCTGCGTTTTGATATGCCAGAGTGAATGGGAGTAAACGCGGTTTGGAGAAATATCTGCTTCTAAAACCAAAACGGAGCAACCTAACAGAACGGCCTTCAATGTGTGCGTTCAACTTACAGAGTTAAACTGATGTGTGTTTGCAGGAGTTTCTAAACCCTTTCTGTGAAGAAGTGCAAAACGCATTTTCCCAGGCAAAAGGAAGCATTTCCCAAATAGCTGTAAATCTCCGTCTGAAACACAAAACGAACGTATCCTTCAGACTGCTCTGCTGGGTGTTCGCTGACCTAAGGGAGTTGAATCTGCCTCTAGATTCAGAGAGTGAGAAGCACGTTGCTTCTCGGAGCTGCGTTTTGATATGCCAGAGTGAATGGGAGTAAACGCGGTTTGGAGAAATATCTGCTTCTAAAACCAAAACGGAGCAACCTAACAGAACGGCCTTCAATGTGTGCGTTCAACTTACAAAGTTAAACTGATGTGTGTTTGCAGGAGTTTCTAAACCCTTTCTGTGAAGAAGCGCAAAACGCATTTTCCCAGGCAAAAGCCAGCATTTCCCAAATAGCTGTAAATCTCCGTCTGAAACACAAAACGAACGTATCCTTCAGACTGCTCTGCTGGGTGTTCGCTGACCTAAGGGAGTTGAATTTGCCTCGAGATTCAGAGAGTGAGAAGCACGTTGCTTCTCGGAGCTGCGTTTTGATATGCCAGAGTGAATGGGAGTAAACGCGGTTTGGAGAAATATCTGCTTCTAAAACCAAAACGGAGCAACCTAACAGAACGGCCTTCAATGTGTGCGTTCAACTTACAGAGTTAAACTGATGTGTGTTTGCAGGAGTTTCTAAACCCTTTCTGTGAAGAAGCGCAAAACGCATTTTCCCAGGCAAAAGCCAGCATTTCCCAAATAGCTGTAAATCTCCGTCTGAAACACAAAACGAACGTATCCTTCAGACTGCTCTGCTGGGTGTTCGCTGACCTAAGGGAGTTGAATCTGCCTCTAGATTCAGAGAGTGAGAAGCACGTTGCTTCTCGGAGCTGCGTTTTGATATGCCAGAGTGAATGGGAGTAAACGCGGTTTGGAAAAATATCTGCTTCTAAAATTAAAACGGAGCAACCTAACAGAACAACCTTCAGTGTGTGCGTTCAACTTACAGAGTTAAACTGATGTGTGTTTGCAGGAGTTTCTAAACCCTTTCTGTGAAGAAGCCCAAAACGCATTTTCCCAGGCAAAAGCCAGCATTTTCGAAATAGCTGTAAATCTCCGTCTGAAACATAAAACGAACCTATCCTTCAGACTGCTCTTCTGGGTGTTCGCTGACCTAAGGGAGTTTAATCTGCCTCTAGATTCAGAGAGTGAGAAGCACGTTGCTTCTCGGAGCTGCGTTTTGATATGCCAGAGTGAATGGGAGTAAACGCGGTTTGGAGAAATATCTGCTTCTAAAACCAAAACGGAGCAACATAACAGAACGGCCTTCAATGTGTGCGTTCAACTTACAGAGTTAAACTGATGTGTGTTTGCAGGTGTTTCTAAAGCCTTTCTGTGAAGAAGTGCAAAACGCATTTTCCCAGGCAAAAGCCAGCATTTCCCAAATAGCTGTAAATCTCCGTCTGAAACATAAAACGAACGTATCCTTCAGACTGCTCTGCTGGGTGTTCGCTGACCTAAGGGAGTTGAATCTGCCTCTAGATTCAGAGAGTGAGAAGCACGTTGCTTCTCGGAGCTGCGTTTTGATATGCCAGAGTGAATGGGAGTAAACGCGGTTTGGAGAAATATCTGCTTCTAAAACCAAAACGGAGCAACCTAACAGAACGGCCTTCAATGTGTGCGTTCAACTTACAGAGTTAAACTGATGTGTGTTTGCAGGAGTTTCTAAACCCTTTCTGTGAAGAAGCGCAAAACGCATTTTCCCAGGCAAAAGCCAGCATTTCACTAATAGCTGTAAATCTTTGTCTGAAACACAAAACGAACGTATCCTTCAGACTGCTCTGCTGGGTGTTCGCTGACCTAAGGGAGTTGAATCTGCCTCTAGATTCAGAGAGTGAGAAGCACGTTGCTTCTCGGAGCTGCGTTTTGATATGCCAGAGTGAATGGGAGTAAACGCGGTTTGGAGAAATATCTGCTTCTAAAACCAAAACGGAGCAACCTAACAGAACGGCCTTCAATGTGTGCGTTCAACTTACAGAGTTAAACTGATGTGTGTTTGCAGGAGTTTCTAAACCCTTTCTGTGAAGAAGCGCAAAACGCATTTTTCCAGGCAAAAGCCAGCATTTCCCAAATAGCTGTAAATCTCCGTCTGAAACACAAAACGAACGTATCCTTCAGACTGCTCTGCTGGGTGTTCGCTGACCTAAGGGAGTTGAATCTGCCTCTAGATTCAGAGAGTGAGAAGCACGTTGCTTCTCGGAGCTGCGTTTTGATATGCCAGAGTGAATGGGAGTAATCGCGGTGTGGAGAAATATCTGCTTCTAAAACCAAAACGGAGCAACCTAACAGAACGGCCTTCAATGTGTGCGTTCAACTTACAGAGTTAAACTGATGTGTGTTTGCAGGAGTTTCTAAACCCTTTCTGTGAAGAAGCGCAAAACGCATTTTCCCAGGCAAAAGCCAGCATTTCCCAAATAGCTGTAAATCTTTGTCTGAAACACAAAACGAACGTATCCTTCAGACTGCTCTGCTGAATGTTCGCTGACCTAAGGGAGTTGAATCTGCCTCTAGATTCAGAGAGTGAGAAGCACGTTGCTTCTCGGAGCTGCGTTTTGATATGCCAGAGTGAATGGGAGTAATCGCGGTTTGGAGAAATATCTGCTTCTAAAACCAAAACGGAGCAACCTAACAGAACGGCCTTCAATGTGTGCGTTCAACTTACAGAGTTAAACTGATGTGTGTTTGCAGGAGTTTCTAAACCCTTTCTGTGAAGAAGCGCAAAACGCATTTTCCCAGGCAAAAGCCAGCATTTCCCAAATAGCTGTAAATCTCCGTCTGAAACACAAAACGAACGTATCCTTCAGACTGCTCTGCTGGGTGTTCGCTGACCTAAGGGAGTTGAATCTGCCTCTAGATTCAGAGAGTGAGAAGCACGTTGCTTCTCGGAACTGCGTTTTGATATGCCAGAGTGAATGGGAGTAAACGCGGTTTGGAGAAATATCTGCTTCTAAAACCAAAACGGAGCAACCTAACAGAACGGCCTTCAATGTGTGCGTTCAACTTACAGAGTTAAACTGATGTGTGTTTGCAGGAGTTTCTAAACCCTTTCTGTGAAGAAGCCCAAAACGCATATTCCCAGGCAAAAGCCAGCATTTTCCAAATAGCTGTAAATCTCCGTCTGAAACATAAAACGAACCTATCCTTCAGACTGCTCTTCTGGGTGTTCGCTGACCTAAGGGAGTTTAATCTGCCTCTAGATTCAGAGAGTGAGAAGCACGTTGCTTCTCGGAGCTGCGTTTTGATATGCCAGAGTGAATGGGAGTAAACGCGGTTTGGAGAAATATCTGCTTCTAAAACCAGAACGGAGCAACCTAACAGAACGGCCTTCAATGTGTGCGTTCAACTTACAGAGTTAAACTGATGTGTGTTTGCAGGAGTTTCTAAACCCTTTCTGTGAAGAAGCCCAAAACGCATTTTCCCAGGCAAAAGCCAGCATTTTCCAAATAGCTGTAAATCTCCGTCTGAAACATAAAACGAACCTATCCTTCAGACTGCTCTTCTGGGTGTTCGCTGACCTAAGGGAGTTTAATCTGCCTCTAGATTCAGAGAGTGAGAAGCACGTTGCTTCTCGGAGCTGCGTTTTGATATGCCAGAGTGAATGGGAGTAAACGCGGTTTGGAGAAATATCTGCTTCTAAAACCAAAACGGAGCAACCTAACAGAACGGCCTTCAATGTGTGCGTTCAACTTACAGAGTTAAACTGATGTGTGTTTGCAGGAGTTTCTAAACCCTTTCTGTGAAGAAGCGCAAAACGCATTTTCCCAGGCAAAAGCCAGCATTTCCCAAATAGCTGTAAATCTCCGTCTGAAACACAAAACGAACGTATCCTTCAGACTGCTCTGCTGGGTGTTCGCTGACCTAAGGGAGTTGAATCTGCCTCTAGATTCAGAGAGTGAGAAGCACGTTGCTTCTCGGAACTGCGTTTTGATATGCCAGAGTGAATGGGAGTAAACGCGGTTTGGAGAAATATCTGCTTCTAAAACCAAAACGGAGCAACCTAACAGAACGGCCTTCAATGTGTGCGTTCAACTTACAGAGTTAAACTGATGTGTGTTTGCAGGAGTTTCTAAACCCTTTCTGTGAAGAAGCCCAAAACGCATTTTCCCAGGCAAAAGCCAGCATTTTCCAAATAGCTGTAAATCTCCGTCTGAAACATAAAACGAACCTATCCTTCAGACTGCTCTTCTGGGTGTTCGCTGACCTAAGGGAGTTTAATCTGCCTCTAGATTCAGAGAGTGAGAAGCACTTTGCTTCTCGGAGCTGCGTTTTGATATGCCAGAGTGAATGGGAGTAAACGCGGTTTGGAGAAATATCTGCTTCTAAAACCAGAACGGAGCAACCTAACAGAACGGCCTTCAATGTGTGCGTTCAACTTACAGAGTTAAACTGATGTGTGTTTGCAGGAGTTTCTAAACCCTTTCTGTGAAGAAGCCCAAAACGCATTTTCCCAGGCAAAAGCCAGCATTTTCCAAATAGCTGTAAATCTCCGTCTGAAACATAAAACGAACCTATCCTTCAGACTGCTCTTCTGGGTGTTCGCTGACCTAAGGGAGTTTAATCTGCTTCTAGATTCAGAGAGTGAGAAGCACGTTGCTTCTCGGAGCTGCGTTTTGATATGCCAGAGTGAATGGGAGTAAACGCGGTTTGGAGAAATATCTGCTTCTAAAACCAAAACGGAGCAACCTAACAGAACGGCCTTCAATGTGTGCGTTCAACTTACAGAGTTAAACTGATGTGTGTTTGCAGGAGTTTCTAAACCCTTTCTGTGAAGAAGTGCAAAACGCATTTTCCCAGGCAAAAGGAAGCATTTCCCAAATAGCTGTAAATCTCCGTCTGAAACACAAAACGAACGTATCCTTCAGACTGCTCTGCTGGGTGTTCGCTGACCTAAGGGAGTTGAATCTGCCTCTAGATTCAGAGAGTGAGAACCACGTTGCTTCTCGGAGCTGCGTTTTGATATGCCAGAGTGAATGGGAGTAAACGCGGTTTGGAGAAATATCTGCTTCTAAAACCAAAACGGAGCAACCTAACAGAACGGCCTTCAATGTGTGCGTTCAACTTACAGAGTTAAACTGATGTGTGTTTGCAGGAGTTTCTAAACCCTTTCTGTGAAGAAGCCCAAAACGCATTTTCCCAGGCAAAAGCCAGCATTTTCCAAATAGCTGTAAATCTCCGTCTGAAACATAAAACGAACCTATCCTTCAGACTGCTCTTCTGGGTGTTCGCTGACCTAAGGGAGTTTAATCTGCCTCTAGATTCAGAGAGTGAGAAGCACGTTGCTTCTCGGATCTGCGTTTTGATATGCCAGAGTGAATGGGAGTAAACGCGGTTTGGAGAAATATCTGCTTCTAAAACCAAAACGGAGCAACCTAACAGAACGGCCTTCAATGTGTGCGTTCAACTTACAGAGTTAAACTGATGTGTGTTTGCAGGAGTTTCTAAACCCTTTCTGTGAAGAAGGGCAAAATGCATTTTCCCAGGCAAAAGCCAGCATTTCCCAAATAGCTGTAAATCTCCGTCTGAAACACAAAACGAACGTATCCTTCAGACTGCTCTGCTGGGTGTTCGCTGACCTAAGGGAGTTGAATCTGCCTCTAGATTCAGAGAGTGAGAAGCACGTTGCTTCTCGGAGCTGCGTTTTGATATGCCAGAGTGAATGGGAGTAAACGCGGTTTGGAGAAATATCTGCTTCTAAAACCAAAACGGAGCAACCTAACAGAACGGCCTTCAATGTGTGCGTTCAACTTACAGAGTTAAACTGATGTGTGTTTGCAGGAGTTTCTAAACCCTTTCTGTGAAGAAGCGCAAAACGCATTTTCCCAGGCAAAAGCCAGCATTTCCCAAATAGCTGTAAATCTTTGTCTGAAACACAAAACGAACGTATCCTTCAGACTGCTCTGCTGGGTGTTCGCTGACCTAAGGGAGTTGAATCTGCCTCTAGATTCAGAGAGTGAGAAGCACGTTGCTTCTCGGAGCTGCGTTTTGATATGCCAGAGTGAATGGGAGTAAACGCGGTTTGGAGAAATATCTGCTTCTAAAACCAAAACGGAGCAACCTAACAGAACGGCCTTCAATGTGTGCGTTCAACTTACAGAGTTAAACTGATGTGTGTTTGCAGGAGTTTCTAAACCCTTTCTGTGAAGAAGCGCAAAACGCATTTTTCCAGGCAAAAGCCAGCATTTCCCAAATAGCTGTAAATCTCCGTCTGAAACACAAAACGAACATATCCTTCAGACTGCTCTGCTGGGTGTTCGCTGACCTAAGGGAGTTTAATCTGCCTCTAGATTCAGAGAGTGAGAAGCACGTTGCTTCTCGGAACTGCGTTTTGATATGCCAGAGTGAATGGGAGTAAACGCGGTTTGGAGAAATATCTGCTTCTAAAACCAAAACGGAGCAACCTAACAGAACGGCCTTCAATGTGTGCGTTCAACTTACAGAGTTAAACTGATGTGTGTTTGCAGGAGTTTCTAAACCCTTTCTGTGAAGAAGCCCAAAACGCATTTTCCCAGGCAAAAGCCAGCATTTTCCAAATAGTTGTAAATCTCCGTCCGAAACATAAAACGAACCTATTTTTCAGACTGCTCTTCTGGGTGTTCGCTGACCTAAGGGAGTTTAATCTGCCTCTAGATTCAGAGAGTGAGAAGCACGTTGCTTCTCGGATCTGCGTTTTGATATGCCAGAGTGAATGGGAGTAAACGCGGTTTGGAGAAATATCTGCTTCTAAAACCAAAACGGAGCAACCTAACAGAACGGCCTTCAATGTGTGCGTTCAACTTACAGAGTTAAACTGATGTGTGTTTGCAGGAGTTTCTAAACCCTTTCTGTGAAGAAGGGAAAAATGCATTTTCCCAGGCAAAAGCCAGCATTTCCCAAATAGCTGTAAATCTCCGTCTGAAACACAAAACGAACGTATCCTTCAGACTGCTCTGCTGGGTGTTCGCTGACCTAAGGGAGTTGAATCTGCCTCTAGATTCAGAGAGTGAGAAGCACGTTGCTTCTCGGAGCTGCGTTTTGATATGCCAGAGTGAATGGGAGTAAACGCGGTTTGGAGAAATATCTGCTTCTAAAACCAAAACGGAGCAACCTAACAGAACGGCCTTCAATGTGTGCGTTCAACTTACAGAGTTAAACTGATGTGTCTTTGCAGGAGTTTCTAAACCCTTTCTGTGAAGAAGCGCAAAACGCATTTTCCCAGGCAAAAGCCAGCATTTCCCAAATAGCTGTAAATCTTTGTCTGAAACACAAAACGAACGTATCCTTCAGACTGCTCTGCTGGGTGTTCGCTGACCTAAGGGAGTTGAATCTGCCTCTAGATTCAGAGAGTGAGAAGCACGTTGCTTCTCGGAGCTGCGTTTTGATATGCCAGAGTGAATGGGAGTAAACGCGGTTTGGAGAAATATCTGCTTCTACAACCAAAACGGAGCAACCTAACAGAACGGCCTTCAATGTGTCCGTTCAACGTACAGAGTTAAACTGATGTGTGTTTGCAGGAGTTTCTAAACCCTTTCTGTGAAGAAGCGCAAAACGCATTTTCCCAGGCAAAAGACAGCATTTCCCAAATAGCTGTAAATCTCCGTCTGAAACATAAAACGAACGTATCCTTCAGACTGCTCTGCTGGGTGTTCGCTGACCTAAGGGAGTTGAATCTGCCTCTAGATTCAGAGAGTGAGAAGCACGTTGCTTCTCGGAGCTGCGTTTTGATATGCCAGAATGAATGGGAGTAAACGCGGTTTGGAGAAATATCTGCTTCTAAAACCAAAACGGAGCAACCTAACAGAATGGCCTTCAATGTGTGCGTTCAACGTACAGAGTTAAACTGATGTGTGTTTGCAGGAGTTTCTAAACCCTTTCTGTGAAGAAGCACAAAACGCATTTTCCGAGGCCAAGAAAGCATTACCCAAAGAGCTGTAAATCTCCGTCTGAAAAACAAAACGAACGTATCCTTCAGACTGCTCTGCTGGGTGGTCGCTGACCTAAGGGAGTTGAATCTGCCTCTAGATTCAGAGAGTGAGAAGCACGTTGCTTCTCGGAGCTGCGTTTTGATATGCCAGAGTGAATGGGAGTAAACGCGGTTTGAAGAAATATCTTCTTCTAAAACCAAAACGGAGCAACCTAACAGAACGGCCTTCAATGTGTGCGTTCAACTTACAGAGTTAAACTGATGTGTGTTTGCAGGAGTTTCTAAACCCTTTCTGTGAAGATGCGCAAAACGCATTTTCCCAGGCAAAAGCCAGCATTTCCCAAATAGCTGTAAATCTCCGTCTGACACACAAAACGAACGTATCCTTCAGACTGCTCTGCTGGGTGTTCGCTGACCTAAGGGAGTTGAATCTGCCTCTAGATTCAGAGAGTGAGAAGCACGTTGCTTCTCGGAGCTGCGTTTTGATATGCCAGAGTGAATGGGAGTAAACGCGGTTTGGAGAAATATCTGCTTCTAAAACCAAAACGGAGCAACCTAACAGAACGGCCTTCAATGTGTCCGTTCAACTTACAGAGTTAAACTGACGTGTGTTTGCAGGAGTTTCTAAACCCTTTCTGTGAAGAAGCGCAAAACGCATTTTCCCAGGCAAAAGCCAGCATTTCCCAAATAGCTGTAAATCTCCGTCTGAAACATAAAACGAACGTATCCTTCAGACTGCTCTGCTGGGTGTTCGCTGACCTAAGGGAGTTGAATCTGCCTCTAGATTCAGAGAGTGAGAAGCACGTTGCTTCTCGGAGCTGCGTTTTGATATGCCAGAGTGAATGGGAGTAAACGCGGTTTGGAGCAATATCTGCTTCTAAAACCAAAACGGAGCAACCTAACAGAACGGCCTTCAATGTGTGCGTTCAACTTACAGAGTTAAACTGATGTGTGTTTGCAGGAGTTTCTAAACCCTTTCTGTAAAGAAGCACAAAACGCATTTTCCCAGGCAAAAGCCAGCATTTCCCATATAGCTGTAAATCTTTGTCTGAAACACAAAACGAACGTATCCTTCAGACTGCTCTGCTGGGTGTTCGCTGACCTAAGAAAGTTGAGTCTGCCTCTAGATTCAGAGAGTTAGAAGCACGTTGCTTCTCGGAGCTGCGTTTTGATATGCCAGAGTGAATGGGATTAAACGCCGTTTGGAGAAATATCTGCTTCTAAAACCAAAACGAAGCAACCTAACAGAACGGCCTTCAATGTGTGCGTTCAACTTTCAGAGTTAAACTGATGTGTGTTTGCAGGAGTTTCTAAACCCTTTCTGTGAAGAAGCGCAAAACGCATTTTCCCAGGCAAAGCCAGCATTTCCCAAATAGCTGTAAATCTCCGTCTGAAACACAAAACGAACGTATCCTTCAGACTGCTCTGCTGGGTGTTCGCTGACCTAAGGGAGTTGAATCTGCCTCTAGATTCAGAGAGTGAGAAGCACGTTGCTTCTCGGAGCTGCGTTTTGATATGCCAGAGTGAATGGGAGTAAACGCGGTTTGGAGAAATATCTGCTTCTAAAACCAGAACGGAGCAACCTAACAGAACGCCCTTCAATGTGTGCGTTCAACTTACAGAGTTAAACTGATGTGTGTTTGCAGGAGTTTCTAAACCCTTTCTGTGAAGATGCGCAAAACGCATTTTCCCAGGCAAAAGCCAGCATTTCCCAAATAGCTGTAAATCTCCGTCTGAAACACAAAACGAACGTATCCTTCAGACTGCTCTGCTGGGTGTTCGCTGACCTAAGGGAGTTGAATCTGCCTCTAGATTCATAGAGTGAGAAGCACGTTGCTTCTCGGAGCTGCGTTTTGATATGCCAGACTGAATGGGAGTAAACGCGGTTTGGAGAAATATCTGCTTCTAAAACCAAAACGGAGCAACCTAACAGAACGGCCTTCAATGTGTCCGTTCAACTTACAGAGTTAAACTGACGTGTGTTTGCAGGAGTTTCTAAACCCTTTCTGTGAAGAAGCGCAAAACGCATTTTCCCAGGCAAAAGCCAGCATTTCCCATATAGCTGTAAATCTTTGTCTGAAACACAAAACGAACGTATCCTTCAGACTGCTCTGCTGGGTGTTCGCTGACCTAAGAAAGTTGAGTCTGCATCAAGATTCAGAGAGTGAGAAGCACGTTGCTTTTCGGAGCTGCCTTTTGATATGCCAGAGTGAATGGGATTAAACGCGGTTTGGAGAAATATCTGCTTCTAAAACCAAAACGAAACAACCTAACAGAACGGCCTTCAATGTGTGCGTTCAACTTTCAGAGTTAAACTGACGTGTGTTTGCAGGAGTTTCTAAACCCTTTCTGTGAAGAAGCGCAAAACGCAATTTCCCAGGCAAAGCCAGCATTTCCCAAATAGCTGTAAATCTCCGTCTGAAACACAAAACTAACGTATCCTTCAGACTGCTCTGCTGGGTGTTCGCTGACCTAAGGGAGTTGAATCTGCCTCTAGATTCAGAGAGTGAGAAGCACGTTGCTTCTCGGAGCTGCGTTTTGATATGCCAGAGTGAATGGCAGTAAACGCGGTTTGGAGAAATATCTGCTTCTAAAACCAAAACGGAGCAACCTAACAGAACGGCCTTCTATGTGTCCGTTCAACTTACAGAGTTAAACTGATGTGTGTTTGCAGGAGTTTCTAAACCCTTTCTGTGAAGAAGCCCAAAATGCATTTTCCCAGGCAAAAGCCAGCATTTCCCAAATAGCTGTAAATCTCCGTCTGAAACACAAAACGAACGTATCCTTCAGACTGCTCTGCTGGGTGTTCGCTGACCTAAGGGAGTTGAATCTGCCTCTAGATTCAGAGAGTGAGAAGCACGTTGCTTCTCGGAGCTGCGTTTTGATATGCCAGAGTGAAAGGGAGTAAACGCGGTTTGAAGAAATATCTGCTTCTAAAACCAAAACGGAACAACCTAACAGAACGGCCTTCAATGTGTGCGTTCAACTTACAGAGTTAAACTGATGTGTGTTTGCAGGAGTTTCTAAACCCTTTCTGTGAAGAAGCGCAAAACGCATTTTCCCAGGCAAAAGCCAGCATTTCCCAAATAGCTCTAAATCTCTGTCTGAAACACAAAACGAACGTATCCTTCAGACTGCTCTGCTGGGTGTTCTCTGACCTAAGGGAGTTGAATCGGCCTCTAGATTCAGAGAGTGAGAAGCACGTTGCTTCCCGGAGCTGCGTTTTGATATGCCAGAGTGAATGGGAGTAAACGCGGTTTGGAGAAATATCTGCTTCTAAAACCAAAACGGAGCAACCTAACAGAACGGCCTTCAATTTGTGCGTTCAACTTACAGAGTTAAACTGATGTGGGTTTGCAGGAGTTTCTAAACCCTTTCTGTGAAGAAGCACAAAACGCATTTTCCGAGGCCAAGAAAGCATTACCCAAATAGCTGTAAATCTCCGTCTGAAACACAAAACGAACGTATCCTTCAGACTGCTCTGCTGGGTGTTCGCTGACCTAAGGGAGTTGAATCTGCCTCTAGATTCAGAGAGTGAGAAGCACGTTGCTTCTCGGAGCTGCGTTTTGATATGCCAGAGTGAATGGGAGTAAACGCGGTTTGGAGAAATATCTGCTTCTAAAACCAAAACGGAGCAACCTAACAGAACGGCCTTCAATGTGTGCGTTCAACTTACAGAGTTAAACTGATGTGTGTTTGCAGGAGTTTCTAAACCCTTTCTGTGAAGAAGCGCAAAACGCATTTTCCCAGGCAAAAGCCAGCATTTCCCAAATAGCTGTAAATCTCTGTCTGAAACACAAAACGAACGTATCCTTCAGACTGCTCTGCTGGGTGTTCTCTGACCTAAGGGAGTTGAATCGGCCTCTAGATTCAGAGAGTGAGAAGCACGTTGCTTCTCGGAGCTGCATTTTGATATGGCAGAGTGAATGGGAGTAAACGCGGTTTGGAGAAATATCTGCTTCTAAAACCAAAACGGAGCAACCTAACAGAACGGCGTTCAATGTGTGCGTTCAACTTACAGAGTTAAACTGATGTGTGTTTGCAGGAGTTTCTAAACCCTTTCTGTGAAGAAGCGCAAAACGCATTTTCCCAGGCAAAAGCCAGCATTTCCCAAATAGCTGTAAATCTCCGTGTGAAACACAAAACGAACGTATCAGTCAGACTGCTCTGCTGGGTGTTCGCTGACCTAAGGGAGTTGAATCTGCCTCTAGATTCAGAGAGTGAGAAGCACGTTGCTTCTCGGAACTGCGTTTTGATATGCCAGAGTGAATGGGAGTAAACGCGGTTTGGAGAAATATCTGCTTCTAAAACCAAAACGGAGCAACCTAACAGAACGGCCTTCAATGTGTCCGTTCAACTTACAGAGTTAAACTGACGTGTGTTTGCAGGAATTTCTAAACCCTTTCTGTGAAGAAGCGCAAAACGCATTTTCCCAGGCAAAAGCCAGCATTTCCCAAATAGCTGTAAATCTCCGTCTGAAACATAAAACGAACGTATCCTTCAGAGTGCTCTGCTGGGTGTTCGCTGACCTAAGGGAGTTGAATCTGCCTCTAGATTTAGAGAGTGAGAAGCACGTTGCTTCTCGGAGCTGCGTTTTGTTATGCCAGAGTGAATGGGAGTAAACGCGGTTTGGAGCAATATCTGCTTCTAAAACCAAAACGGAGCAACCTAACAGAACGGCCTTCAATGTGTGCGTTCAACTTACAGAGTTAAACTGATGTGTGTTTGCAGGAGTTTCTAAACCCTTTCTGTGAAGAAGCGCAAAACGCATTTTCCCAGGCAAAAGCCAGCATTTCCCATATAGCTGTAAATCTTTGTCTGAAACACAAAACGAACGTATCCTTCAGACTGCTCTGCTGGGTGTTCGCTGACCTAAGAAAGTTGAATCTGCCTCTAGATTCAGAGAGTGAGAAGCACGTTGCTTCTCGGAGCTGCGTTTTGATATGCCAGAGTGAATGGGATTAAACGCGGTTTGGAGAAATATCTGCTTCTAAAACCAAAACGAAGCAACCTAACAGAACGGCCTTCAATGTGTGCGTTCAACTTTCAGAGTTAAACTGATGTGTGTTTGCAGGAGTTTCTAAACCCTTTCTGTGAAGAAGCGCAAAACGCATTTTCCCAGGCAAAGCCAGCATTTCCCAAATAGCTGTAAATCTCCGTCTGAAACACAAAACGAACGTATCCTTCAGACTGCTCTGCTGGGTGTTCGCTGACCTAAGGGAGTTGAATCTGCATCTAGATTCAGAGAGTGAGAAGCACGTTGCTTCTCTGAGCTGCGTTTTGATATGCCAGAGTGAATGGGAGTAAACGCGGTTTGGAGAAATATCTGCTTCTAAAACCAAAACGGAGCAACCTAACAGAACGGCCTTCAATGTGTGCGTGCAACTTACAGTGTTAAACTGATGTGTGTTTGCAGGAGTTTTTAAACCCTTTCTGTGAAGAAGCGCAAAACGCATTTTCCCAGGCAAAAGCCAGCATTTCCCAAATAGCTGTAAATCTCCGTCTGAAACACAAAACGAACGTATCCTTCAGACTGCTCTGCTGGGTGTTCGCTGACCTAAGGGAGTTGAATCTGCCTCTAGATTCAGAGAGTGAGAAGCACGTTGCTTCTCGGAGCTGCGTTTTGATATGCCAGAGTGAATGGGAGTAAACGCGGTTTGGAGAAATATCTGCTTCTAAAACCAAAACGGAGCAACCTAACAGAACGGCCTTCAATGTGTGCGTTGCACTTACAGAGTTAAACTGATGTGTGTTTGCAGGAGTTTCTAAACTTTTTCTGTGAAGAAGCGCAAAACGCATTTTCCCAGGCAAAAGCAAGCATTTCCCAAATAGCTGTAAATCTGTCTGAAACACAAAACGAACGTATCCTTCAGACTGCTCTGCTGGGTGTTCTCTGACCTAAGGGAGTTGAATCTGCCTCTAGTTTCAGACAGTGACAAGCACGTTTCTTCTCGGAGCTGCGTTTTGATATGCCAGAGTGAATGGGAGTAAACGCGGTTTGGAGAAATATCTGCTTCTACAACCAAAACGGAGCAACCAACAGAACGGCCTTCAATGTGTCCGTTCAACGTACAGAGTTAAACTGACGTGTGTTTGCAGGAGTTTCTAAACCCTTTCTGTGAAGAAGCGCAAAACGCATTTTCCCAGGCAAAAGACAGCATTTCCCAAATAGCTGTAAATCTCCGTCTGAAACATAAAACGAACGTATCCTTCAGACTGCTCTGCTGGGTGTTCGCTGACCTAAGGGAGTTGAATCTGCCTCTAGATTCAGAGAGTGAGAAGCACGTTGCTTCTCGGAGCTGCGTTTTGATATGCCAGAGTGAATGGGAGTAAACGCGGTTTGGAGAAATATCTGCTTCTAAAACCAAAACGGAGCAACCTAACAGAATGGCCTTCAATGTGTGCGTTCAACGTACAGAGTTAAACTGATGTGTGTTTGCAGGAGTTTCTAAACCCTTTCTGTGAAGAAGCACAAAACGCATTTTCCGAGGCCAAGAAAGCATTACCCAAATAGCTGTAAATCTCCGTCTGAAAAACAAAACGAACGTATCCTTCAGACTGCTCTGCTGGGTGTTCGCTGACCTAAGGGAGTTGAATCTGCCTCTAGATTCAGAGAGTGAGAAGCACGTGGCTTCTCGGAGCTGCGTTTTGATATGCCATAGTGAATGGGAGTAAACGCGGTTTGGAGAAATATCTGCTTCTAAAACCAAAACGGAGCAACCTAACAGAACGGACTTCAATGCGTGCGTTCAACTTACAGAGTTAAACTGATGTGTGTTTGCAGGAGTTTCTAAACCCTTTCTGTGAAGAAGCGCAAAACGCATTTTCCTAGGCAAAAGCCAGCATTTCCCAAATAGCTGTAAATCTCCGTCTGAAACACAAAACGAACGTATCCTTCAGACTGCTCTGCTGGGTGTTCGCTGACCTAAGGGAGTTGAATCTGCCTCTAGATTCAGAGAGTGAGAAGCACGTTGCTTCTCGGAGCTGCGTTTTGATATGCCAGAGTGAATGGGATTAAACGCGGTTTGGAGAAATATCTGCTTCTAAAACCAAAACGAAACAACCTAACAGAACGGCCTTCAATGTGTGCGTTCAACTTTCAGAGTTAAACTGATGTGTGTTTGCAGGAGTTTCTAAACCCTTTCTGTGAAGAAGCGCAAAACGCATTTTCCCAGGCAAAGCCAGCATTTCCCAAATAGCTGTAAATCTCCGTCTGAAACACAAAACTAACGTATCCTTCAGACTGCTCTGCTGGGTGTTCGCTGACCTAAGGGAGTTGAATCTGCCTCTAGATTCAGAGAGTGAGAAGCACGTTGCTTTTCGGAGCTGCGTTTTGATATGCCAGAGTGAATGGGATTAAACGCGGTTTGGAGAAATATCTGCTTCTAAAACCAAAACGAAGCAACCTAACAGAACGGCCTTCAATGTGTGCGTTCAACTTTCAGAGTTAAACTGATGTGTGTTTGCAGGAGTTTCTAAACCCTTTCTGTGAAGAAGCGCAAAACGCATTTTCCCAGGCAAAGCCAGCATTTCCCAAATAGCTGTAAATCTCCGTCTGAAACACAAAACGAACGTATCCTTCAGACTGCTCTGCTGGGTGTTCGCTGACCTAAGGGAGTTGAATCTGCCTCTAGATTCAGAGAGTGAGAAGCACGTTGCTTCTCGGAGCTGCGTTTTGATATGCCAGAGTGAATGGGAGTAAACGCGGTTTGGAGAAATATCTGCTTCTAAAACCAAAACGGAGCAACCTAACAGAACGGCCTTCAATGTGTGCGTTGCACTTACAGAGTTAAACTGATGTGTGTTTGCAGGAGTTTCTAAACCCTTTCTGTGAAGAAGCGCAAAACGCATTTTTCCAGGCAAAAGCAAGCATTTCCCAAATAGCTGTAAATCTCTGTCTGAAACACAAAACGAACGTATCCTTCAGACTGCTCTGCTGGGAGTTCTCTGACCTAAGGGAGTTGAATCTGCCTCTAGATTCAGAGAATGACAAGCACGTTTCTTCTTGGAGCTGCGTTTTGATATGCCAGAGTGAATGGGAGTAAACGCTGTTTGGAGAAATATCTGCTTCTAAAACCAAAACGGAGCAACCTAACAGAACGGCCTTCAATGTGTCCGTTCAACTTACAGAGTTAAACTGATGTGTGTTTGCAGGAGTTTCTAAACCCTTTCTGTGAAGAAGCGCAAAACGCATTTTCCCAGGCAAAAGCCAGCATTTCCCAAATAGCTGTAAATCTCCGTCTGAAACACAAAACGAACGTATCCTTCAGACTGCTCTGCTGGGTGTTCGCTGACCTAAGGGAGTTGAATCTGCCTCTAGATTCAGAGAGAGAGAAGCACGTTGCTTCTCGGAGCTGCGTTTTGATATGCCAGAGTGAATGGCAGTAAACGCGGTTTGGAGAAATATCTGCTTCTAAAACCAAAACGGAGCAACCTAACAGAACGGCCTTCTATGTGTCCGTTCAACTTACAGAGTTAAACTGATGTGTGTTTGCAGGAGTTTCTAAACCCTTTCTGTGAAGAAGCCCAAAACGCATTTTCCCAGGCAAAAGCCAGCATTTCCCAAATAGCTGTAAATCTCCGTCTGAAACACAAAACGAACGTATCCTTCAGACTGCTCTGCTGGGTGTTCGCTGACCTAAGGGAGTTGAATCTGCCTCTAGATTCAGAGAGTGAGAAGCACGTTGCTTCTCGGAGCTGCGTTTTGATATGCCAGAGTGAAAGGGAGTAAACGCGGTTTGAAGAAATATCTGCTTCTAAAACCAAAACGGAGCAACCTAACAGAACGGCCTTCAATGTGTGCGTTCAACTTACAGAGTTAAACTGATGTGTGTTTGCAGGAGTTTCTAAACCCTTTCTGTGAAGAAGCGCAAAACGCATTTTCCCAGGCAAAAGCCAGCATTTCCCAAATAGCTGTAAATCTCTGTCTGAAACACAAAACGAACGTATCCTTCAGACTGCTCTGCTGGGTGTTCTCTGACCTAAGGGAGTTTAATCGGCCTCTAGATTCAGAGAGTGAGAAGCACGTTGCTTCCCGGAGCTGCGTTTTGATATGCCAGAGTGAATGGGAGTAAACGCGGTTTGGAGAAATATCTGCTTCTAAAACCAAAACGGAGCAACCTAACAGAACGGCCTTCAATGTGTGCGTTCAACTTACAGAGTTAAACTGATGTGTGTTTGCAGGAGTTTCTAAACCCTTTCGGTGAAGAAGCGATAAACGCATTTCCCAGGCAAAAGCCAGGATTTCCCAAATAGCTGTAAATCTCTGTTTGAAACACAAAACGAACGTATCCTTCAGACTGCTCTGATGGGTGTTCGCTGACCTAAGGGAGTTGAATCTGCCTCTAGATTCAGAGAGTGAGAAGCACGTTGCTTCTCGGAGCTGCGTTTTGATATGCCAAAGTGAATGGGACTAAACGCGATTTGGAGAAATATCTGCTTCTAAAACCGAAACGGTGCAACCAAACAGAACGGCCTTCAATGTGTGCGTTCAACTTACAGAGTTAAACTGATGTGTGTTTGCAGAAGTTTCTAAACCCTTTCTGTGAAGAAGCACAAAACCCATTTTCCCAGGCAAAAGCCAGCATTTCCCAAATAGCTGTAAATCTCCGTCTGAAACATAAAACGAACGTATCCTTCAGACTGCTCTGCTGGGTGTTCGCTGACATAAGGGAGTTGAATCTGCCTCTAGATTCAGAGAGTGAGAAGCACGTTGCTTCTCGGAGCTGCGTTTTGATATGCCAGAGTGAATGGGAGTAAACGCGGTTTGGAGAAATATCTGCTTCTAAAACCAAAACGGAGCAACCTAACAGAACGGCCTTCAATGTGTGCGTTCAACTTACAGACTTAAACTGATGGGGGTTTGCAGGAGTTTCTAAACCCTTTCTGTGAAGAAGCACAAAACGCATTTTCCGAGGCCAAGAAAGCATTACCCAAATAGCTGTAAATCTCCGTCTGAAACACAAAACGAACGTATCCTTCAGACTGCTCTGCTGGGTGTTCGCTGAACTAAGGGAGTTGAATCTGCCTCTAGATTCAGAGAGTGAGAAGCACGTTGCTTCTCGGAGCTGCGTTTTGATATGCCAGAGTGAATGGGAGTAAACGCGGTTTGGAGAAATATCTGCTTCTAAAACCAAAACGGAGCAACCTAACAGAACGGCCTTCAATGTGTGCGTTCAACTTACAGAGTTAAACTGATGTGTGTTTGCAGGAGTTTCTAAACCCTTTCTGTGAAGAAGCGCAAAACGCATTTTCCCAGGCAAAAGGCAGCATTTCCCAAATAGCTGTAAATCTCCGTCTGAAACACAAAACGAACCTATCCTTCAGACTGCTCTGCTGGGTGTTCGCTGACCTAAGGGAGTTGAATCTGCCTATAGATTCAGAGAGTGAGAAGCACGTTGCTTCTCGGAGCTGCGTTTTGATATGCCAGAGTGAATGGGAGTAAACGCGGTTTGAGAAATATCTGCTTCTAAAACCAGAACGGAGCCACCTAACAGAACGGCCTTCAATGTGTGCGTTCAACTTACAGAGTTAAACTGATGTGTGTTTGCAGGAGTTTCTAAACCCTTTCTGTGAAGAAGCGCAAAACGCATTTTCCCAGGCAAAGCCAGCATTTCCCAAATAGCTGTAAATCTCCGTCTGAAACACAAAACGAACGTATCCTTCAGACTGCTCTGCTGGGTGTTCGCTGACCTAAGGGAGTTGAATCTGCCTCTAGATTCAGAGAGTGAGAAGCACGTTGCTTCTCGGAGCTGCGTTTTGATATGCCAGAGTGAATGGGAGTAAACGCGGTTTGGAGAAATATCTGCTTCTAAAACCAAAACGGAGCAACCTAACAGAACGGCCTTCAATGTGTGCGTTGCACTTACAGAGTTAAACTGATGTGTGTTTGCAGGAGTTTCTAAACTTTTTCTGTGAAGAAGCGCAAAACGCATTTTCCCAGGCAAAAGCAAGCATTTCCCAAATAGCTGTAAATCTCTGTCTGAAACACAAAACGAACGTATCCTTCAGACTGCTCTGCTGGGTGTTCTCTGACCTAAGGGAGTTGAATCTGCCTCTAGATTCAGAGAGTGACAAGCACGTTTCTTCTCGGAGCTGCGTTTTGATATGCCAGAGTGAATGGGAGTAAACGCGGTTTGGAGAAATATCTGCTTCTAAAACCAAAACGGAGCAACCTAACAGAACGGCCTTCAATGTGTCCGTTCAACTTACAGAGTTAAACTGATGTGTGTTTGCAGGAGTTTCTAAACCCTTTCTGTGAAGAAGCGCAAAACGCATTTTCCCAGGCAAAAGCCAGCATTTCCCAAATAGCTGTAAATCTCCGTCTGAAACACAAAACGAACGTATCCTTCAGACTGCTCTGCTGGGTGTTCGCTGACCTAAGGGAGTTGAATCTGCCTCTAGATTCAGAGAGTGAGAAGCACGTTGCTTCTCGGAGCTGCGTTTGATATGCCAGAGTGAATGGGAGTAAACGCGGTTTGGAGAAATATCTGCTTCTAAAACCAGAACGGAGCAACCTAACAGAACGGCGTTCAATGTGTGCGTTCAACTTACAGAGTTAAACTGATGTGTGTTTGCAGGAGTTTCTAAACCCTTTCTGTGAAGATGCGCAAAACGCATTTTCCCAGGCAAAAGCCAGCATTTCCCAAATAGCTGTAAATCTCCGTCTGAAACACAAAACGAACGTATCCTTCAGACTGCTCTGCTGGGTGTTCGCTGACCTAAGGGAGTTGAATCTGCCTCTAGATTCAGAGAGTGAGAAGCACGTTGCTTCTCGGAGCTGCGTTTTGATATGCCAGAGTGAATGGGAGTAAACGCGGTTTGGAGAAATATCTGCTTCTACAACCAAAACGGAGCAACCTAACAGAACGGCCTTCAATGTGTCCGTTCAACGTACAGAGTTAAACTGACGTGTGTTTGCAGGAGTTTCTAAACCCTTTCTGTGAAGAAGCGCAAAACGCATTTTCCCAGGCAAAAGCCAGCATTTCCCAAATAGCTGTAAATCTCCGTCTGAAACATAAAACGAACGTATCCTTCAGACTGCTCTGCTGGGTGTTCGCTGACCTAAGGGAGTTGAATCTGCCTCTAGATTCAGAGAGTGAGAAGCACGTTGCTTCTCGGAGCTGCGTTTTGATATGCCAGAGTGAATGGGAGTAAACGCGGTTTGGAGAAATATCTGCTTCTAAAACCAAAACGGAGCAACCTAACAGAATGGCCTTCAATGTGTGCGTTCAACGTACAGAGTTAAACTGATGTGTGTTTGCAGGAGTTTCTAAACCCTTTCTGTGAAGAAGCACAAAACGCATTTTCCGAGGCCAAGAAAGCATTACCCAAATAGCTGTAAATCTCCGTCTGAAAAACAAAACGAACGTATCCTTCAGACTGCTCTGCTGGGTGGTCGCTGACCTAAGGGAGTTGAATCTGCCTCTAGATTCAGAGAGTGAGAAGCACGTTGCTTCTCGGAGCTGCGTTTTGATATGCCAGAGTGAATGGGAGTAAACGCGGTTTGAAGAAATATCTTCTTCTAAAACCAAAACGGAGCAACCTAACAGAACGGCCTTCAATGTGTGCGTTCAACTTACAGAGTTAAACTGATGTGTGTTTGCAGGAGTTTCTAAACCCTTTCTGTGAAGATGCGCAAAACGCATTTTCCCAGGCAAAAGCCAGCATTTCCCAAATAGCTGTAAATCTCCGTCTGAAACACAAAACGAACGTATCCTTCAGACTGCTCTGCTGGGTGTTCGCTGACCTAAGGGAGTTGAATCTGCCTCTAGATTCAGAGAGTGAGAAGCACGTTGCTTCTCGGAGCTGCGTTTTGATATGCCAGAGTGAATGGGAGTAAACGCGGTTTGGAGAAATATCTGCTTCTAAAACCAAAACGGAGCAACCTAACAGAACGGCCTTCAATGTGTCCGTTCAACTTACAGAGTTAAACTGACGTGTGTTTGCAGGAGTTTCTAAACCCTTTCTGTGAAGAAGCGCAAAACGCATTTTCCCAGGCAAAAGCCAGCATTTCCCAAATAGCTGTAAATCTCCGTCTGAAACATAAAACGAACGTATCCTTCAGACTGCTCTGCTGGGTGTTCGCTGACCTAAGGGAGTTGAATCTGCCTCTAGATTCAGAGAGTGAGAAGCACGTTGCTTCTCGGAGCTGCGTTTTGATATGCCAGAGTGAATGGGAGTAAACGCGGTTTGGAGCAATATCTGCTTCTAAACCAAAACGGAGCAACCTAACAGAACGGCCTTCAATGTGTGCGTTCAACTTACAGAGTTAAACTGATGTGTGTTTGCAGGAGTTTCTAAACCCTTTCTGTAAAGAAGCGCAAAACGCATTTTCCCAGGCAAAAGCCAGCATTTCCCATATAGCTGTAAATCTTTGTCTGAAACACAAAACGAACGTATCCTTCAGACTGCTCTGCTGGGTGTTCGCTGACCTAAGAAAGTTGAGTCTGCCTCTAGATTCAGAGAGTTAGAAGCACGTTGCTTCTCGGAGCTGCGTTTTGATATGCCAGAGTGAATGGGATTAAACGCCGTTTGGAGAAATATCTGCTTCTAAAACCAAAACGAAGCAACCTAACAGAACGGCCTTCAATGTGTGCGTTCAACTTTCAGAGTTAAACTGATGTGTGTTTGCAGGAGTTTCTAAACCCTTTCTGTGAAGAAGCGCAAAACGCATTTTCCCAGGCAAAGCCAGCATTTCCCAAATAGCTGTAAATCTCCGTCTGAAACACAAAACGAACGTATCCTTCAGACTGCTCTGCTGGGTGTTCGCTGACCTAAGGGAGTTGAATCTGCCTCTAGATTCAGAGAGTGAGAAGCACGTTGCTTCTCGGAGCTGCGTTTTGATATGCCAGAGTGAATGGGAGTAAACGCGGTTTGGAGAAATATCTGCTTCTAAAACCAAAACGGAGCAACCTAACAGAACGGCCTTCAATGTGTGCGTTCAACTTACAGAGTTAAACTGATGTGTGTTTGCAGGAGTTTCTAAACCCTTTCTGTGAAGAAGCGCAAAACGCATATTCCCAGGCAAAAGGCAGCATTTCCCAAATAGCTGTAAATCTCCGTCTGAAACACAAAACGAAGGTATCCTTCAGACTGCTCTGCTGGGTGTTCGCTGACCTAAAGGAGTTGAATCTGCCTCTAGATTCAGAGAGTGAGAAGCACGTTGCTTCTCGGAGCTGCGTTTTGATATGCCAGAGTGAATGGGAGTAAACGCGGTTTGGAGAAACATCTGCTTCTAAAACCAAAACGGAGCAACCTAACAGAACGGCCTTCAATGTGTTCGTTCAACTTACAGAGTTAAACTGATGTGTGTTTGCAGGAGTTTCTAAACCCTTTCTGTGAAAAAGCCCAAAACGCATTTTCCCAGGCAAAAGCCAGCATTTTCCAAATAGCTGTAAATCTCCGTCTGAAACATAAAACGAACCTATCCTTCAGACTGCTCTGCTGGGTGTTCGCTGACCTAAGGGAGTTGAATCTGCCTATAGATTCAGAGAGTGAGAAGCACGTTGCTTCTCGGAGCTGCGTTTTGATATGCCAGAGTGAATGGGAGTAAACGCGGTTTGAGAAATATCTGCTTCTAAAACCAGAACGGAGCCACCTAACAGAACGGCCTTCAATGTGTGCGTTCAACTTACAGAGTTAAACTGATGTGTGTTTGCAGGAGTTTCTAAACCCTTTCTGTGAAGAAGCGCAAAACGCATTTTCCCAGGCAAAGCCAGCATTTCCCAAATAGCTGTAAATCTCCGTCTGAAACACAAAACGAACGTATCCTTCAGACTGCTCTGCTGGGTGTTCGCTGACCTAAGGGAGTTGAATCTGCCTCTAGATTCAGAGAGTGAGAAGCACGTTGCTTCTCGGAGCTGCGTTTTGATATGCCAGAGTGAATGGGAGTAAACGCGTTTTGGAGAAATATTTGCTTCTAAAACCAGAACGGAGCAACCTAACAGAACGGCCTTCAATGTGTGCGTTCAACTTACAGAGTTAAACTGATGTGTGTTTACAGGAGTTTCTAAACCCTTTCTGTGAAGATGCGCAAAACGCATTTTCCCAGGCAAAAGCCAGCATTTCCCAAATAGCTGTAAATCTCCGTCTGAAACACAAAACGAACGTATCCTTCAGACTGCTCTGCTGGGTGTTCGCTGACTTAAGGGAGTTGAATCTGCCTCTAGATTCAGAGAGTGAGAAGCACGTTGCTTCTCGGAGCTGCGTTTTGATATGCCAGAGTGAATGGGAGTAAACGCGGTTTGGAGAAATATCTGCTTCTAAAACCAAAACGGAGCAACCTAACAGAACGGCCTTCAATGTGTCCGTTCAACTTACAGAGTTAAACTGACGTGTGTTTGCAGGAGTTTCTAAACCCTTTCTGTGAAGAAGCGCAAAACGCATTTTCCCAGGCAAAAGCCAGCATTTCCCATATATCTGTAAATCTTTGTCTGAAACACAAAACGAACGTATCCTTCAGACTGCTCTGCTGGGTGTTCGCTGACCTAAGAAAGTTGAGTCTGCCTCTAGATGCAGAGAGTGAGAAGCACGTTGCTTTTCGGAGCTGCGTTTTGATATGCCAGAGTGAATGGGATTAAACGCGGTTTGGAGAAATATCTGCTTCTAAAACCAAAACGAAGCAACCTAACAGAACGGCCTTCAATGTGTGCGTTCAACTTTCAGAGTTAAACTGATGTGTGTTTGCAGGAGTTTCTAAACCCTTTCTGTGAAGAAGCGCAAAACGCATTTTCCCAGGCAAAGCCAGCATTTCCCAAATAGCTGTAAATCTCCGTCTGAAACACAAAACGAACGTATCCTTCAGACTGCTCTGCTGGGTGTTCGCTGACCTAAGGGAGTTGAATCTGCCTCTAGATTCAGAGAGTGAGAAGCACGTTGCTTCTCGGAGCTGCGTTTTGATATGCCAGAGTGAATGGGAGTAAACGCGGTTTGGAGAAATATCTGCTTCTAAAACCAAAACGGAGCAACCTAACAGAACGGCCTTCAATGTGTGCGTTGCACTTACAGAGTTAAACTGATGTGTGTTTGCAGGAGTTTCTAAACCCTTTCTGTGAAGAAGCGCAAAACGCATTTTCCCAGGCAAAAGCAAGCATTTCCCAAATAGCTGTAAATCTCTGTCTGAAACACAAAACGAACGTATCCTTCAGACTGCTCTGCTGGGAGTTCTCTGACCTAAGGGAGTTGAATCTGCCTCTAGATTCAGAGAATGACAAGCACGTTTCTTCTTGGAGCTGCGTTTTGATATGCCAGAGTGAATGGGAGTAAACGCGGTTTGGAGAAATATCTGCTTCTAAAACCAAAACGGAGCAACCTAACAGAACGGCCTTCAATGTGTCCGTTCAACTTACAGAGTTAAACTGATGTGTGTTTGCAGGAGTTTCTAAACCCTTTCTGTGAAGAAGCGCAAAACGCATTTTCCCAGGCAAAAGCCAGCATTTCCCAAATAGCTGTAAATCTCCGTCTGAAACACAAAACGAACGTATCCTTCAGACTGCTCTGCTGGGTGTTCGCTGACCTAAGGGAGTTGAATCTGCCTCTAGATTAAGAGAGTGAGAAGCACGTTGCTTCTCGGAGCTGCGTTTTGATATGCCAGAGTGAATGGCAGTAAACGCGGTTTGGAGAAATATCTGCTTCTAAAACCAAAACGGAGCAACCTAACAGAACGGCCTTCTATGTGTCCGTTCAACTTACAGAGTTAAACTGATGTGTGTTTGCAGGAGTTTCTAAACCCTTTCTGTGAAGAAGCCCAAAACGCATTTTCCCAGGCAAAAGCCAGCATTTCCCAAATAGCTGTAAATCTCCGTCTGAAACACAAAACGAACGTATCCTTCAGACTGCTCTGCTGGGTGTTCGCTGACCTAAGGGAGTTGAATCTGCCTCTAGATTCAGAGAGTGAGAAGCACGTTGCTTCTCGGAGCTGCGTTTTGATATGCCAGAGTGAAAGGGAGTAAACGCGGTTTGAAGAAATATCTGCTTCTAAAACCAAAACGGAGCAACCTAACAGAACGGCCTTCAATGTGTGCGTTCAACTTACAGAGTTAAACTGATGTGTGTTTGCAGGAGTTTCTAAACCCTTTCTGTGAAGAAGCGCAAAACGCATTTTCCCAGGCAAAAGCCAGCATTTCCCAAATAGCTGTAAATCTCTGTCTGAAACACAAAACGAACGTATCCTTCAGACTGCTCTGCTGGGTGTTCTCTGACCTAAGGGAGTTTAATCGGCCTCTAGATTCAGAGAGTGAGAAGCACGTTGCTTCCCGGAGCTGCGTTTTGATATGCCAGAGTGAATGGGAGTAAACGCGGTTTGGAGAAATATCTGCTTCTAAAACCAAAACGGAGCAACCTAACAGAACGGCCTTCAATGTGTCCGTTCAACTTACAGAGTTAAACTGATGTGTGTTTGCAGGAGTTTCTAAACCCTTTCTGTGAAGAAGCGCAAAACGCATTTTCCCAGGCAAAAGCCAGCATTTCCCAAATAGCTGTAAATCTCCGTCTGAAACACAAAACGAACGTATCCTTCAGACTGCTCTGCTGGGTGTTCGCTGACCTAAGGGAGTTGAATCTGCCTCTAGATTCAGAGAGTGAGAAGCACGTTGCTTCTCGGAGCTGCGTTTTGATATGCCAGAGTGAATGGCAGTAAACGCGGTTTGGAGAAATATCTGCTTCTAAAACCAAAACGGAGCAACCTAACAGAACGGCCTTCTATGTGTCCGTTCAACTTACAGAGTTAAACTGATGTGTGTTTGCAGGAGTTTCTAAACCCTTTCTGTGAAGAAGCCCAAAACGCATTTTCCCAGGCAAAAGCCAGCATTTCCCAAATAGCTGTAAATCTCCGTCTGAAACACAAAACGAACGTATCCTTCAGACTGCTCTGCTGGGTGTTCGCTGACCTAAGGGAGTTGAATCTGCCTCTAGATTCAGAGAGTGAGAAGCACGTTGCTTCTCGGAGCTGCGTTTTGATATGCCAGAGTGAAAGGGAGTAAACGCGGTTTGAAGAAATATCTGCTTCTAAAACCAAAACGGAGCAACCTAACAGAACGGCCTTCAATGTGTGCGTTCAACTTACAGAGTTAAACTGATGTGTGTTTGCAGGAGTTTCTAAACCCTTTCTGTGAAGAAGCGCAAAACGCATTTTCCCAGGCAAAAGCCAGCATTTCCCAAATAGCTGTAAATCTCTGTCTGAAACACAAAACGAACGTATCCTTCAGACTGCTCTGCTGGGTGTTCTCTGACCTAAGGGAGTTTAATCGGCCTCTAGATTCAGAGAGTGAGAAGCACGTTGCTTCCCGGAGCTGCGTTTTGATATGCCAGAGTGAATGGGAGTAAACGCGGTTTGGAGAAATATCTGCTTCTAAAACCAAAACGGAGCAACCTAACAGAACGGCCTTCAATGTGTGCGTTCAACTTACAGAGTTAAACTGATGTGTGTTTGCAGGAGTTTCTAAACCCTTTCGGTGAAGAAGCGATAAACGCATTTCCCAGGCAAAAGCCAGGATTTCCCAAATAGCTGTAAATCTCCGTTTGAAACACAAAACGAACGTATCCTTCAGACTGCTCTGATGGGTGTTCGCTGACCTAAGGGAGTTGAATCTGCCTCTAGATTCAGAGAGTGAGAAGCACGTTGCTTCTCGGAGCTGCGTTTTGATATGCCAAAGTGAATGGGAGTAAACGCGATTTGGAGAAATATCTGCTTCTAAAACCGAAACGGTGCAACCAAACAGAACGGCCTTCAATGTGTGCGTTCAACTTACAGAGTTAAACTGATGTGTGTTTGCAGAAGTTTCTAAACCCTTTCTGTGAAGAAGCACAAAACCCATTTTCCCAGGCAAAAGCCAGCATTTCCCAAATAGCTGTAAATCTCCGTCTGAAACATAAAACGAACGTATCCTTCAGACTGCTCTGCTGGGTGTTCGCTGACATAAGGGAGTTGAATCTGCCTCTAGATTCAGAGAGTGAGAAGCACGTTGCTTCTCGGAGCTGCGTTTTGATATGCCAGAGTGAATGGGAGTAAACGCGGTTTGGAGAAATATCTGCTTCTAAAACCAAAACGGAGCAACCTAACAGAACGGCCTTCAATGTGTGCGTTCAACTTACAGAGTTAAACTGATGTGTGTTTGCAGGAGTTTCTAAACCCTTTCTGTGAAGAAGCACAAAACGCATTTTCCGAGGCCAAGAAAGCATTACCCAAATAGCTGTAAATCTCCGTCTGAAACACAAAACGAACGTATCCTTCAGACTGCTCTGCTGGGTGTTCGCTGACCTAAGGGAGTTGAATCTGCCTCTAGATTCAGAGAGTGAGAAGCACGTTGCTTCTCGGAGCTGCGTTTTGATATGCCAGAGTGAATGGGAGTAAACGCGGTTTGGAGAAATATCTGCTTCTAAAACCAAAACGGAGCAACCTAACAGAACGGCCTTCAATGTGTGCGTTCAACTTACAGAGTTAAACTGATGTGTGTTTGCAGGAGTTTCTAAACCCTTTCTGTGAAGAAGCGCAAAACGCATTTTCCCAGGCAAAAGGCAGCATTTCCCAAATAGCTGTAAATCTCCGTCTGAAACACAAAACGAACGTATCCTTCAGACTGCTCTGCTGGGTGTTCGCTGACCTAAGGGAGTTGAATCTGCCTCTAGATTCAGAGAGTGAGAAGCACGTTGCTTCTCGGAGCTGCGTTTTGATATGCCAGAGTGAATGGGAGTAAACGCGGTTTGGAGAAATATCTGCTTCTAAAACCAGAACGGAGCAACCTAACAGAACGGCCTTCAATGTGTGCGTTCAACTTACAGAGTTAAACTGATGTGTGTTTGCAGGAGTTTCTAAACCCTTTCTGTGAAGATGCGCAAAACGCATTTTCCCAGGCAAAAGCCAGCATTTCCCAAATAGCTGTAAATCTCCGTCTGAAACACAAAACGAACGTATCCTTCAGACTGCTCTGCTGGGTGTTCGCTGACCTAAGGGAGTTGAATCTGCCTCTAGATTCAGAGAGTGAGAAGCACGTTGCTTCTCGGAGCTGCGTTTTGATATGCCAGAGTGAATGGGAGTAAACGCGGTTTGGAGAAATATCTGCTTCTAAAACCAAAACGGAGTAACCTAACAGAACGGCCTTCAATGTGTCCGTTCAACTTACAGAGTTAAACTGACGTGTGTTTGCAGGAGTTTCTAAACCCTTTCTGTGAAGAAGCGCAAAACGCATTTTCCCAGGCAAAAGCCAGCATTTCCCATATACCTGTAAATCTTTGTCTGAAACACAAAACGAACGTATCCTTCAGACTGCTCTGCTGGGTGTTCGCTGACCTAAGAAAGTTGAGTCTGCCTCTAGATGCAGAGAGTGAGAAGCACGTTGCTTTTCGGAGCTGCGTTTTGATATGCCAGAGTGAATGGGATTAAACGCGGTTTGGAGAAATATCTGCTTCTAAAACCAAAACGAAGCAACCTAACAGAACGGCCTTCAATGTGTGCGTTCAACTTTCAGAGTTAAACTGATGTGTGTTTGCAGGAGTTTCTAAACCCTTTCTGTGAAGAAGCCCAAAACGCATTTTCCCAGGCAAAAGCCAGCATTTTCCAAATAGCTGTAAATCTCCGTCTGAAACACAAAACGAACGTATCCTTCAGACTGCTCTACTGGGTGTTCGCTGACCTAAGGGAGTTGAATCTGCCTCTAGATTCAGAGAGTGAGAAGCACGTTGCTTCTCGGAGCTGCGTTTTGATATGCCAGAGTGAAAGGGAGTAAACGCGGTTTGAAGAAATATCTGCTTCTAAAACCAAAACGGAACAACCTAACAGAACGGCCTTCAATGTGTGCGTTCAACTTACAGAGTTAAACTGATGTGTGTTTGCAGGAGTTTCTAAACCCTTTCTGTGAAGAAGCGCAAAACGCATTTTCCCAGGCAAAAGCCAGCATTTCCCAAATAGCTGTAAATCTCTGTCTGAAACACAAAACGAACGTATCCTTCAGACTGCTCTGCTGGGTGTTCTCTGACCTAAGGGAGTTGAATCGGCCTCTAGATTCAGAGAGTGAGAAGCACGTTGCTTCCCGGAGCTGCGTTTTGATATGCCAGAGTGAATGGGAGTAAACGCGGTTTGGAGAAATATCTGCTTCTAAAACCAAAACGGAGCAAACTAACAGAACGGCCTTCAATTTGTGCGTTCAACTTACAGAGTTAAACTGATGTGGGTTTGCAGGAGTTTCTAAACCCTTTCTGTGAAGAAGCACAAAACGCATTTTCCGAGGCCAAGAAAGCATTACCCAAATAGCTGTAAATCTCCGTCTGAAACACAAAACGAACGTATCCTTCAGACTGCTCTGCTGGGTGTTCGCTGACCTAAGGGAGTTGAATCTGCCTCTAGATTCAGAGAGTGAGAAGCACGTTGCTTCTCGGAGCTGCGTTTTGATATGCCAGAGTGAATGGGAGTAAACGCGGTTTGGAGAAATATCTGCTTCTAAAACCAAAACGGAGCAACCTAACAGAACGGCCTTCAATGTGTGCGTTCAACTTACAGAGTTAAACTGATGTGTGTTTGCAGGAGTTTCTAAACCCTTTCTGTGAAGAAGCGCAAAACGCATTTTCCCAGGCAAAAGCCAGCATTTCCCAAATAGCTGTAAATCTCTGTCTGAAACACAAAACGAACGTATCCTTCAGACTGCTCTGCTGGGTGTTCTCTGACCTAAGGGAGTTGAATCGGCCTCTAGATTCAGAGAGTGAGAAGCACGTTGCTTCTCGGAGCTGCATTTTGATATGGCAGAGTGAATGGGAGTAAACGCGGTTTGGAGAAATATCTGCTTCTAAAACCAAAACGGAGCAACCTAACAGAACGGCGTTCAATGTGTGCGTTCAACTTACAGAGTTAAACTGATGTGTGTTTGCAGGAGTTTCTAAACCCTTTCTGTGAAGAAGCGCAAAACGCATTTTCCCAGGCAAAAGCCAGCATTTCCCAAATAGCTGTAAATCTCCGTGTGAAACACAAAACGAACGTATCCTTCAGACTGCTCTGTTGGGTGTTCGCTGACCTAAGGGAGTTGAATCTGCCTCTAGATTCAGAGAGTGAGAAGCACGTTGCTACTCGGAACTGCGTTTTGATATGCCAGAGTGAATGGGAGTAAACGCGGTTTGGAGAAATATCTGCTTCTAAAACCAAAACGGAGCAACCTAACAGAACGGCCTTCAATGTGTCCGTTCAACTTACAGAGTTAAACTGACGTGTGTTTGCAGGAATTTCTAAACCCTTTCTGTGAAGAAGCGCAAAACGCATTTTCCCAGGCAAAAGCCAGCATTTCCCAAATAGCTGTAAATCTCCGTCTGAAACATAAAACGAACGTATCCTTCAGAGTGCTCTGCTGGGTGTTCGCTGACCTAAGGGAGTTGAATCTGCCTCTAGATTTAGAGAGTGAGAAGCACGTTGCTTCTCGGAGCTGCGTTTTGTTATGCCAGAGTGAATGGGAGTAAACGCGGTTTGGAGCAATATCTGCTTCTAAAACCAAAACGGAGCAACCTAACAGAACGGCCTTCAATGTGTGCGTTCAACTTACAGAGTTAAACTGATGTGTGTTTGCAGGAGTTTCTAAACCCTTTCTGTGAAGAAGCGCAAAACGCATTTTCCCAGGCAAAAGCCAGCATTTCCCATATAGCTGTAAATCTTTGTCTGAAACACAAAACGAATGTATCCTTCAGACTGCTCTGCTGGGTGTTCGCTGACCTAAGAAAGTTGAATCTGCCTCTAGATTCAGAGAGTGAGAAGCACGTTGCTTCTCGGAGCTGCGTTTTGATATGCCAGAGTGAATGGGATTAAACGCGGTTTGGAGAAATATCTGCTTCTAAAACCAAAACGAAGCAACCTAACAGAACGGCCTTCAATGTGTGCGTTCAACTTTCAGAGTTAAACTGATGTGTGTTTGCAGGAGTTTCTAAACCCTTTCTGTGAAGAAGCGCAAAACGCATTTTCCCAGGCAAAGCCAGCATTTCCCAAATAGCTGTAAATCTCCGTCTGAAACACAAAACGAACGTATCCTTCAGACTGCTCTGCTGGGTGTTCGCTGACCTAAGGGAGTTGAATCTGCATCTAGATTCAGAGAGTGAGAAGCACGTTGCTTCTCGGAGCTGCGTTTTGATATGCCAGAGTGAATGGGAGTAAACGCGGTTTGGAGAAATATCTGCTTCTAAAACCAAAACGGAGCAACCTAACAGAACGGCCTTCAATGTGTGCGTTCAACTTACAGTGTTAAACTGATGTGTGTTTGCAGGAGTTTTTAAACCCTTTCTGTGAAGAAGCGCAAAACGCATTTTCCCAGGCAAAAGCCAGCATTTCCCAAATAGCTGTAAATCTCCGTCTGAAACACAAAACGAACGTATCCTTCAGACTGCTCTGCTGGGTGTTCGCT
Organism: Callithrix jacchus; assembly: GCF_049354715.1. Lineage (NCBI taxonomy): Eukaryota > Metazoa > Chordata > Mammalia > Primates > Cebidae > Callithrix > Callithrix jacchus. The sequence goes on from NC_133523.1 coordinate 23,812,710, forward strand.
GACCTAGGGGAGTTGAATCTGCCTCTAGATTCACAGAGTGAGAAGCACGTTGCTTCTCGGAGCTGCGTTTTGATATGCCAGAGTGAATGGGAGTAAACGCGGTTTGGAGAAATATCTGCTTCTAAAACCAAAACGGAGCAACCTAACAGAACGGCCTTCAATGTGTGCGTTGCACTTACAGAGTTAAACTGATGTGTGTTTGCAGGAGTTTCTAAACTTTTTCTGTGAAGAAGCGCAAAACGCATTTTCCCAGGCAAAAGCAAGCATTTCCCAAATAGCTGTAAATCTCTGTCTGAAACACAAAACGAACGTATCCTTCAGACTGCTCTGCTGGGTGTTCTCTGACCTAAGGGAGTTGAATCTGCCTCTAGATTCAGAGAGTGACAAGCACGTTTCTTCTCGGAGCTGCGTTTTGATATGCCAGAGTGAATGAAAGTAAACGCGGTTTGGAGAAATATCTGCTTCTACAACCAAAACGGAGCAACCAACAGAACGGCCTTCAATGTGTCCGTTCAACGTACAGAGTTAAACTGACGTGTGTTTGCAGGAGTTTCTAAACCCTTTCTGTGAAGAAGCGCAAAACGCATTTTCCCAGGCAAAAGACAGCATTTCCCAAATAGCTGTAAATCTCCGTCTGAAACATAAAACGAACGTATCCTTCAGACTGCTCTGCTGGGTGTTCGCTGACCTAAGGGAGTTGAATCTGCCTCTAGATTCAGAGAGTGAGAAGCACGTTGCTTCTCGGAGCTGCGTTTTGATATGCCAGAGTGAATGGGAGTAAACGCGGTTTGGAGAAATATCTGCTTCTAAAACCAAAACGGAGCAACCTAACAGAATGGCCTTCAATGTGTGCGTTCAACGTACAGAGTTAAACTGATGTGTGTTTGCAGGAGTTTCTAAACCCTTTCTGTGAAGAAGCACAAAACGCATTTTCCGAGGCCAAGAAAGCATTACCCAAATAGCTGTAAATCTCCGTCTGAAAAACAAAACGAACGTATCCTTCAGACTGCTCTGCTGGGTGGTCGCTGACCTAAGGGAGTTGAATCTGCCTCTAGATTCAGAGAGTGAGAAGCACGTTGCTTCTCGGAGCTGCGTTTTGATATGCCAGAGTGAATGGGATTAAACGCGGTTTGAAGAAATATCTTCTTCTAAAACCAAAACGGAGCAACCTAACAGAACGGCCTTCAATGTGTGCGTTCAGCTTACAGAGTTAAACTGATGTGTGTTTGCAGGAGTTTCTAAACCCTTTCTGTGAAGAAGCGCAAAACGCATTTTTCCAGGCAAAAGCCAGCATTTCCCAAATAGCTGTAAATCTCCGTCTGAAACACAAAACGAACATATCCTTCAGACTGCTCTGCTGGGTGTTCGCTGACCTAAGGGAGTTTAATCTGCCTCTAGATTCAGAGAGTGAGAAGCACGTTGCTTCTCGGAACTGCGTTTTGATATGCCAGAGTGAATGGGAGTAAACGCGGTTTGGAGAAATATCTGCCTCTAAAACCAAAACGGAGCAACCTAACAGAACGGCCTTCAATGTGTGCGTTCAACTTACAGAGTTAAACTGATGTGTGTTTGCAGGAGTTTCTAAACCCTTTCTGTGAAGAAGCCCAAAACGCATTTTCCCAGGCAAAAGCCAGCATTTTCCAAATAGCTGTAAATCTCCGTCCGGAACATAAAACGAACCTATTTTTCAGACTGCTCTTCTGGGTGTTCGCTGACCTAAGGGAGTTTAATCTGCCTCTAGATTCAGAGAGTGAGAAGCACGTTGCTTCTCGGAGCTGCGTTTTGATATGCCAGAGTGAATGGGAGTAAACGCGGTTTGGAGAAATATCTGCTTCTAAAACCAAAACGGAGCAACCTAACAGAACGGCCTTCAATGTGTGCGTTCAACTTACAGAGTTAAACTGATGTGTGTTTGCAGGAGTTTCTAAACCCTTTCTGTGAAGAAGCGCAAAACGCATTTTTCCAGGCAAAAGCCAGCATTTCCCAAATAGCTGTAAATCTCCGTCTGAAACACAAAACGAACGTATCCTTCAGACTGCTCTGCTGGGTGTTCGCTGACCTAAGGGAGTTGAATCTGCCTCTAGATTCAGAGAGTGAGAAGCACGTTGCTTCTCGGAGCTGCGTTTTGATATGCCAGAGTGAATGGGAGTAAACGCGGTTTGGAGAAATATCTGCTTCTAAAACCAAAACGGAGCAACCTAACAGAACGGCCTTCAATGTGTCCGTTCAACTTACAGAGTTAAACTGATGTGTGTTTGCAGGAGTTTCTAAACCCTTTCTGTGAAGAAGCGCAAAACGCATTTTTCCAGGCAAAAGCCAGCATTTCCCAAATAGCTGTAAATCTCCGTCTGAAACACAAAACGAACGTATCCTTCAGACTGCTCTGCTGGGTGTTCGCTGACCTAAGGGAGTTGAATCTGCCTCTAGATTCAGAGAGTGAGAAGCACGTTGCTTCTCGGAACTGCGTTTTGATATGCCAGAGTGAATGGGAGTAAACGCGGTTTGGAGAAATATCTGCTTCTAAAACCAAAACGGAGCAACCTAACAGAACGGCCTTCAATGTGTGCGTTCAACTTACAGAGTTAAACTGATGTGTGTTTGCAGGAGTTTCTAAACCCTTTCTGTGAAGAAGCCCAGAACGCATTTTCCCAGGCAAAAGCCAGCATTTTCCAAATAGCTGTAAATCTCCGTCTGAAACATAAAACGAACCTATCCTTCAGACTGCTCTTCTGGGTGTTCGCTGACCTAAGGGAGTTTAATCTGCCTCTAGATTCAGAGAGTGAGAAGCACGTTGCTTCTCGGAGCTGCGTTTTGATATGCCAGAGTGAATGGGAGTAAACGCGGTTTGGAGAAATATCTGCTTCTAAAACCAAAACGGAGCAACCTAACAGAACGGCCTTCAATGTGTCCGTTCAACTTACAGAGTTAAACTGACGTGTGTTTGCAGGAGTTTCTAAACCCTTTCTGTGAAGACGCGCAGAACGCATTTTCCCAGGCAAAAGCCAGCATTTCCCAAATAGCTGTAAATCTCTGTCTGAAACATAAAACGAACGTATCCTTCAGACTGCTCTGCTGGGTGTTCGCTGACCTAAGGGAGTTGAATCTGCCTCTAGATTCAGAGAGTGAGAAGCACGTTGCTTCTCGGAGCTGCGTTTTGATATGCCAGAGTGAATGGGAGTAAACGCGGTTTGGAGAAATATCTGCTTCTAAAACCAAAACGGAGCAACCTAACAGAACGGCCTTCAATGTGTGCGTTCAACTTACAGTGTTAAACTGATGTGTGTTTGCAGGAGTTTTTAAACCCTTTCTGTGAAGAAGCGCAAAACGCATTTTCCCAGGCAAAAGCCAGCATTTCCCAAATAGCTGTAAATCTCCGTCTGAAACACAAAACGAACGTATCCTTCAGACTGCTCTGCTGGGTGTTCGCTGACCTAAGGGAGTTGAATCTGCCTCTAGATTCAGAGAGTGAGAAGCACGTTGCTTCTCGGAGCTGCGTTTTGATATGCCAGAGTGAATGGGAGTAAACGCGGTTTGGAGAAATATCTGCTTCTAAAACCAAAACGGAGCAACCTAACAGAACGGCCTTCAATGTGTGCGTTGCACTTACAGAGTTAAACTGATGTGTGTTTGCAGGAGTTTCTAAACTTTTTCTGTGAAGAAGCGCAAAACGCATTTTCCCAGGCAAAAGCAAGCATTTCCCAAATAGCTGTAAATCTCTGTCTGAAACACAAAACGAACGTATCCTTCAGACTGCTCTGCTGGGTGTTCTCTGACCTAAGGGAGTTGAATCTGCCTCTAGATTCAGAGAGTGACAAGCACGTTTCTTCTCGGAGCTGCGTTTTGATATGCCAGAGTGAATGGGAGTAAACGCGGTTTGGAGAAATATCTGCTTCTACAACCAAAACGGAGCAACCAACAGAACGGCCTTCAATGTGTCCGTTCAACGTACAGAGTTAAACTGACGTGTGTTTGCAGGAGTTTCTAAACCCTTTCTGTGAAGAAGCGCAAAACGCATTTTCCCAGGCAAAAGACAGCATTTCCCAAATAGCTGTAAATCTCCGTCTGAAACATAAAACGAACGTATCCTTCAGACTGCTCTGCTGGGTGTTCGCTGACCTAAGGGAGTTGAATCTGCCTCTAGATTCAGAGAGTGAGAAGCACGTTGCTTCTCGGAGCTGCGTTTTGATATGCCAGAGTGAATGGGAGTAAACGCGGTTTGGAGAAATATCTGCTTCTAAAACCAAAACGGAGCAACCTAACAGAATGGCCTTCAATGTGTGCGTTCAACGTACAGAGTTAAACTGATGTGTGTTTGCAGGAGTTTCTAAACCCTTTCTGTGAAGAAGCACAAAACGCATTTTCCGAGGCCAAGAAAGCATTACCCAAATAGCTGTAAATCTCCGTCTGAAAAACAAAACGAACGTATCCTTCAGACTTCTCTGCTGGGTGGTCGCTGACCTAAGGGAGTTGAATCTGCCTCTAGATTCAGAGAGTGAGAAGCACGTTGCTTCTCGGAGCTGCGTTTTGATATGCCAGAGTGAATGGGATTAAACGCGGTTTGAAGAAATATCTTCTTCTAAAACCAAAACGGAGCAACCTAACAGAACGGCCTTCAATGTGTGCGTTCAGCTTACAGAGTTAAACTGATGTGTGTTTGCAGGAGTTTCTAAACCCTTTCTGTGAAGATGCGCAAAACGCATTTTCCCAGGCAAAAGCCAGCATTTCCCAAATAGCTGTAAATCTCCGTCTTAAACACAAAACGAACGTATCCTTCAGACTGCTCTGCTGGGTGTTCGCTGACCTAAGGGAGTTGAATCTGCCTCTAGATTCAGAGAGTGAGAAGCACGTTGCTTCTCGGAGCTGCGTTTTGATATGCCAGAGTGAATGGGAGTAAACGCGGTTTGGAGAAATATCTGCTTCTAAAACCAAAACGGAGCAACCTAACAGAACGGCCTTCAATGTGTGCGTTCAACTTACAGAGTTAAACTGATGTGTGTTTGCAGGAGTTTCTAAACCCTTTCTGTGAAGAAGCGCAAAACGCATTTTTCCAGGCAAAAGCCAGCATTTCCCAAATAGCTGTAAATCTCCGTCTGAAACACAAAACGAACATATCCTTCAGACTGCTCTGCTGGGTGTTCGCTGACCTAAGGGAGTTTAATCTGCCTCTAGATTCAGAGAGTGAGAAGCACGTTGCTTCTCGGAACTGCGTTTTGATATGCCAGAGTGAATGGGAGTAAACGCGGTTTGGAGAAATATCTGCCTCTAAAACCAAAACGGAGCAACATAACAGAACGGCCTTCAATGTGTGCGTTCAACTTACAGAGTTAAACTGATGTGTGTTTGCAGGAGTTTCTAAACCCTTTCTGTGAAGAAGCCCAAAACGCATTTTCCCAGGCAAAAGCCAGCATTTTCCAAATAGCTGTAAATCTCCGTCCGAAACATAAAACGAACCTATTTTTCAGACTGCTCTTCTGGGTGTTCGCTGACCTAAGGGAGTTTAATCTGCCTCTAGATTCAGAGAGTGAGAAGCACGTTGCTTCTCGGAGCTGCGTTTTGATATGCCAGAGTGAATGGGAGTAAACGCGGTTTGGAGAAATATCTGCTTCTAAAACCAAAACGGAGCAACCTAACAGAACGGCCTTCAATGTGTGCGTTCAACTTACAGAGTTAAACTGATGTGTGTTTGCAGGAGTTTCTAAACCCTTTCTGTGAAGAAGCGCAAAACGCATTTTCCCAGGCAAAAGCCAGCATTTCCCAAATAGCTGTAAATCTCTGTCTGAAACACAAAACGAACGTATCCTTCAGACTGCTCTGCTGGGTGTTCTCTGACCTAAGGGAGTTGAATCGGCCTCTAGATTCAGAGAGTGAGAAGCACGTTGCTTCTCGGAGCTGCATTTTGATATGGCAGAGTGAATGGGAGTAAACGCGGTTTGGAGAAATATCTGCTTCTAAAACCAAAACGGAGCAACCTAACAGAACGGCGTTCAATGTGTGCGTTCAACTTACAGAGTTAAACTGATGTGTGTTTGCAGGAGTTTCTAAACCCTTTCTGTGAAGAAGCGCAAAACGCATTTTCCCAGGCAAAAGCCAGCATTTCCCAAATAGCTGTAAATCTCCGTGTGAAACACAAAACGAACGTATCCTTCAGACTGCTCTGCTGGGTGTTCGCTGACCTAAGGGAGTTGAATCTGCCTCTAGATTCAGAGAGTGAGAAGCACGTTGCTTCTCGGAACTGCGTTTTGATATGCCAGAGTGAATGGGAGTAAACGCGGTTTGGAGAAATATCTGCTTCTAAAACCAAAACGGAGCAACCTAACAGAACGGCCTTCAATGTGTCCGTTCAACTTACAGAGTTAAACTGACGTGTGTTTGCAGGAATTTCTAAACCCTTTCTGTGAAGAAGCGCAAAACGCATTTTCCCAGGCAAAAGCCAGCATTTCCCAAATAGCTGTAAATCTCCGTCTGAAACATAAAACGAACGTATCCTTCAGAGTGCTCTGCTGGGTGTTCGCTGACCTAAGGGAGTTGAATCTGCCTCTAGATTTAGAGAGTGAGAAGCACGTTGCTTCTCGGAGCTGCGTTTTGTTATGCCAGAGTGAATGGGAGTAAACGCGGTTTGGAGCAATATCTGCTTCTAAAACCAAAACGGAGCAACCTAACAGAACGGCCTTCAATGTGTGCGTTCAACTTACAGAGTTAAACTGATGTGTGTTTGCAGGAGTTTCTAAACCCTTTCTGTGAAGAAGCGCAAAACGCATTTTCCCAGGCAAAAGCCAGCATTTCCCATATAGCTGTAAATCTTTGTCTGAAACACAAAACGAATGTATCCTTCAGACTGCTCTGCTGGGTGTTCGCTGACCTAAGAAAGTTGAATCTGCCTCTAGATTCAGAGAGTGAGAAGCACGTTGCTTCTCGGAGCTGCGTTTTGATATGCCAGAGTGAATGGGATTAAACGCGGTTTGGAGAAATATCTGCTTCTAAAACCAAAACGAAGCAACCTAACAGAACGGCCTTCAATGTGTGCGTTCAACTTTCAGAGTTAAACTGATGTGTGTTTGCAGGAGTTTCTAAACCCTTTCTGTGAAGAAGCGCAAAACGCATTTTCCCAGGCAAAGCCAGCATTTCCCAAATAGCTGTAAATCTCCGTCTGAAACACAAAACGAACGTATCCTTCAGACTGCTCTGCTGGGTGTTCGCTGACCTAAGGGAGTTGAATCTGCATCTAGATTCAGAGAGTGAGAAGCACGTTGCTTCTCGGAGCTGCGTTTTGATATGCCAGAGTGAATGGGAGTAAACGCGGTTTGGAGAAATATCTGCTTCTAAAACCAAAACGGAGCAACCTAACAGAACGGCCTTCAATGTGTGCGTTCAACTTACAGTGTTAAACTGATGTGTGTTTGCAGGAGTTTTTAAACCCTTTCTGTGAAGAAGCGCAAAACGCATTTTCCCAGGCAAAAGCCAGCATTTCCCAAATAGCTGTAAATCTCCGTCTGAAACACAAAACGAACGTATCCTTCAGACTGCTCTGCTGGGTGTTCGCTGACCTAGGGGAGTTGAATCTGCCTCTAGATTCACAGAGTGAGAAGCACGTTGCTTCTCGGAGCTGCGTTTTGATATGCCAGAGTGAATGGGAGTAAACGCGGTTTGGAGAAATATCTGCTTCTAAAACCAAAACGGAGCAACCTAACAGAACGGCCTTCAATGTGTGCGTTGCACTTACAGAGTTAAACTGATGTGTGTTTGCAGGAGTTTCTAAACTTTTTCTGTGAAGAAGCGCAAAACGCATTTTCCCAGGCAAAAGCAAGCATTTCCCAAATAGCTGTAAATCTCTGTCTGAAACACAAAACGAACGTATCCTTCAGACTGCTCTGCTGGGTGTTCTCTGACCTAAGGGAGTTGAATCTGCCTCTAGATTCAGAGAGTGACAAGCACGTTTCTTCTCGGAGCTGCGTTTTGATATGCCAGAGTGAATGGGAGTAAACGCGGTTTGGAGAAATATCTGCTTCTACAACCAAAACGGAGCAACCAACAGAACGGCCTTCAATGTGTCCGTTCAACGTACAGAGTTAAACTGACGTGTGTTTGCAGGAGTTTCTAAACCCTTTCTGTGAAGAAGCGCAAAACGCATTTTCCCAGGCAAAAGACAGCATTTCCCAAATAGCTGTAAATCTCCGTCTGAAACATAAAACGAACGTATCCTTCAGACTGCTCTGCTGGGTGTTCGCTGACCTAAGGGAGTTGAATCTGCCTCTAGATTCAGAGAGTGAGAAGCACGTTGCTTCTCGGAGCTGCGTTTTGATATGCCAGAGTGAATGGGAGTAAACGCGGTTTGGAGAAATATCTGCTTCTAAAACCAAAACGGAGTAACCTAACAGAACGGCCTTCAATGTGTCCGTTCAACTTACAGAGTTAAACTGACGTGTGTTTGCAGGAGTTTCTAAACCCTTTCTGTGAAGAAGTGCAAAACGCATTTTCCCAGGCAAAAGCCAGCATTTCCCATATACCTGTAAATCTTTGTCTGAAACACAAAACGAACGTATCCTTCAGACTGCTCTGCTGGGTGTTCGCTGACCTAAGAAAGTTGAGTCTGCCTCTAGATGCAGAGAGTGAGAAGCACGTTGCTTTTCGGAGCTGCGTTTTGATATGCCAGAGTGAATGGGATTAAACGCGGTTTGGAGAAATATCTGCTTCTAAAACCAAAACGTAGCAACCTAACAGAACGGCCTTCAATGTGTGCGTTCAACTTTCAGAGTTAAACTGATGTGTGTTTGCAGGAGTTTCTAAACCCTTTCTGTGAAGAAGCCCAAAACGCATTTTCCCAGGCAAAAGCCAGCATTTTCCAAATAGCTGTAAATCTCCGTCTGAAACACAAAACGAACGTATCCTTCAGACTGCTCTACTGGGTGTTCGCTGACCTAAGGGAGTTGAATCTGCCTCTAGATTCAGAGAGTGAGAAGCACGTTGCTTCTCGGAGCTGCGTTTTGATATGCCAGAGTGAAAGGGAGTAAACGCGGTTTGAAGAAATATCTGCTTCTAAAACCAAAACGGAACAACCTAACAGAACGGCCTTCAATGTGTGCGTTCAACTTACAGAGTTAAACTGATGTGTGTTTGCAGGAGTTTCTAAACCCTTTCTGTGAAGAAGCGCAAAACGCATTTTCCCAGGCAAAAGCCAGCATTTCCCAAATAGCTCTAAATCTCTGTCTGAAACACAAAACGAACGTATCCTTCAGACTGCTCTGCTGGGTGTTCTCTGACCTAAGGGAGTTGAATCGGCCTCTAGATTCAGAGAGTGAGAAGCACGTTGCTTCCCGGAGCTGCGTTTTGATATGCCAGAGTGAATGGGAGTAAACGCGGTTTGGAGAAATATCTGCTTCTAAAACCAAAACGGAGCAAACTAACAGAACGGCCTTCAATTTGTGCGTTCAACTTACAGAGTTAAACTGATGTGGGTTTGCAGGAGTTTCTAAACCCTTTCTGTGAAGAAGCACAAAACGCATTTTCCGAGGCCAAGAAAGCATTACCCAAATAGCTGTAAATCTCCGTCTGAAACACAAAACGAACGTATCCTTCAGACTGCTCTGCTGGGTGTTCGCTGACCTAAGGGAGTTGAATCTGCCTCTAGATTCAGAGAGTGAGAAGCACGTTGCTTCTCGGAGCTGCGTTTTGATATGCCAGAGTGAATGGGAGTAAACGCGGTTTGGAGAAATATCTGCTTCTAAAACCAAAACGGAGCAACCTAACAGAACGGCCTTCAATGTGTGCGTTCAACTTACAGAGTTAAACTGATGTGTGTTTGCAGGAGTTTCTAAACCCTTTCTGTGAAGAAGCGCAAAACGCATTTTCCCAGGCAAAAGCCAGCATTTCCCAAATAGCTGTAAATCTCTGTCTGAAACACAAAACGAACGTATCCTTCAGACTGCTCTGCTGGGTGTTCTCTGACCTAAGGGAGTTGAATCGGCCTCTAGATTCAGAGAGTGAGAAGCACGTTGCTTCTCGGAGCTGCATTTTGATATGGCAGAGTGAATGGGAGTAAACGCGGTTTGGAGAAATATCTGCTTCTAAAACCAAAACGGAGCAACCTAACAGAACGGCGTTCAATGTGTGCGTTCAACTTACAGAGTTAAACTGATGTGTGTTTGCAGGAGTTTCTAAACCCTTTCTGTGAAGAAGCGCAAAACGCATTTTCCCAGGCAAAAGCCAGCATTTCCCAAATAGCTGTAAATCTCCGTGTGAAACACAAAACGAACGTATCCTTCAGACTGCTCTGCTGGGTGTTCGCTGACCTAAGGGAGTTGAATCTGCCTCTAGATTCAGAGAGTGAGAAGCACGTTGCTTCTCGGAACTGCGTTTTGATATGCCAGAGTGAATGGGAGTAAACGCGGTTTGGAGAAATATCTGCTTCTAAAACCAAAACGGAGCAACCTAACAGAACGGCCTTCAATGTGTCCGTTCAACTTACAGAGTTAAACTGACGTGTGTTTGCAGGAATTTCTAAACCCTTTCTGTGAAGAAGCGCAAAACGCATTTTCCCAGGCAAAAGCCAGCATTTCCCAAATAGCTGTAAATCTCCGTCTGAAACATAAAACGAACGTATCCTTCAGAGTGCTCTGCTGGGTGTTCGCTGACCTAAGGGAGTTGAATCTGCCTCTAGATTTAGAGAGTGAGAAGCACGTTGCTTCTCGGAGCTGCGTTTTGTTATGCCAGAGTGAATGGGAGTAAACGCGGTTTGGAGCAATATCTGCTTCTAAAACCAAAACGGAGCAACCTAACAGAACGGCCTTCAATGTGTGCGTTCAACTTACAGAGTTAAACTGATGTGTGTTTGCAGGAGTTTCTAAACCCTTTCTGTGAAGAAGCGCAAAACGCATTTTCCCAGGCAAAAGCCAGCATTTCCCATATAGCTGTAAATCTTTGTCTGAAACACAAAACGAATGTATCCTTCAGACTGCTCTGCTGGGTGTTCGCTGACCTAAGAAAGTTGAATCTGCCTCTAGATTCAGAGAGTGAGAAGCACGTTGCTTCTCGGAGCTGCGTTTTGATATGCCAGAGTGAATGGGATTAAACGCGGTTTGGAGAAATATCTGCTTCTAAAACCAAAACGAAGCAACCTAACAGAACGGCCTTCAATGTGTGCGTTCAACTTTCAGAGTTAAACTGATGTGTGTTTGCAGGAGTTTCTAAACCCTTTCTGTGAAGAAGCGCAAAACGCATTTTCCCAGGCAAAGCCAGCATTTCCCAAATAGCTGTAAATCTCCGTCTGAAACACAAAACGAACGTATCCTTCAGACTGCTCTGCTGGGTGTTCGCTGACCTAAGGGAGTTGAATCTGCATCTAGATTCAGAGAGTGAGAAGCACGTTGCTTCTCGGAGCTGCGTTTTGATATGCCAGAGTGAATGGGAGTAAACGCGGTTTGGAGAAATATCTGCTTCTAAAACCAAAACGGAGCAACCTAACAGAACGGCCTTCAATGTGTGCGTTGCACTTACAGAGTTAAACTGATGTGTGTTTGCAGGAGTTTCTAAACTTTTTCTGTGAAGAAGCGCAAAACGCATTTTCCCAGGCAAAAGCAAGCATTTCCCAAATAGCTGTAAATCTCTGTCTGAAACACAAAACGAACGTATCCTTCAGACTGCTCTGCTGGGTGTTCTCTGACCTAAGGGAGTTGAATCTGCCTCTAGATTCAGAGAGTGACAAGCACGTTTCTTCTCGGAGCTGCGTTTTGATATGCCAGAGTGAATGGGAGTAAACGCGGTTTGGAGAAATATCTGCTTCTACAACCAAAACGGAGCAACCAACAGAACGGCCTTCAATGTGTCCGTTCAACGTACAGAGTTAAACTGACGTGTGTTTGCAGGAGTTTCTAAACCCTTTCTGTGAAGAAGCGCAAAACGCATTTTCCCAGGCAAAAGACAGCATTTCCCAAATAGCTGTAAATCTCCGTCTGAAACATAAAACGAACGTATCCTTCAGACTGCTCTGCTGGGTGTTCGCTGACCTAAGGGAGTTGAATCTGCCTCTAGATTCAGAGAGTGAGAAGCACGTTGCTTCTCGGAGCTGCGTTTTGATATGCCAGAGTGAATGGGAGTAAACGCGGTTTGGAGAAATATCTGCTTCTAAAACCAAAACGGAGCAACCTAACAGAATGGCCTTCAATGTGTGCGTTCAACGTACAGAGTTAAACTGATGTGTGTTTGCAGGAGTTTCTAAACCCTTTCTGTGAAGAAGCACAAAACGCATTTTCCGAGGCCAAGAAAGCATTACCCAAATAGCTGTAAATCTCCGTCTGAAACACAAAACGAACGTATCCTTCAGACTGCTCTGCTGGGTGGTCGCTGACCTAAGGGAGTTGAATCTGCCTCTAGATTCAGAGAGTGAGAAGCACGTTGCTTCTCGGAGCTGCGTTTTGATATGCCAGAGTGAATGGGATTAAACGCGGTTTGAAGAAATATCTTCTTCTAAAACCAAAACGGAGCAACCTAACAGAACGGCCTTCAATGTGTGCGTTCAGCTTACAGAGTTAAACTGATGTGTGTTTGCAGGAGTTTCTAAACCCTTTCTGTGAAGATGCGCAAAACGCATTTTCCCAGGCAAAAGCCAGCATTTCCCAAATAGCTGTAAATCTCCGTCTTAAACACAAAACGAACGTATCCTTCAGACTGCTCTGCTGGGTGTTCGCTGACCTAAGGGAGTTGAATCTGCCTCTAGATTCAGAGAGTGAGAAGCACGTTGCTTCTCGGAGCTGCGTTTTGATATGCCAGAGTGAATGGGAGTAAACGCGGTTTGGAGAAATATCTGCTTCTAAAACCAAAACGGAGCAACCTAACAGAACGGCCTTCAATGTGTCCGTTCAACTTACAGAGTTAAACTGACGTGTGTTTGCAGGAGTTTCTAAACCCTTTCTGTGAAGAAGCGCAAAACGCATTTTCCCAGGCAAAAGCCAGCATTTCCCAAATAGCTGTAAATCTCCGTCTGAAACATAAAACGAACGTATCCTTCAGACTGCTCTGCTGGGTGTTCGCTGACCTAAGGGAGTTGAATCTGCCTCGAGATTCAGAGAGTGAGAAGCACGTTGCTTCTCGGAGCTGCGTTTTGATATGCCAGAGTGAATGGGAGTAAACGCGGTTTGGAGCAATATCTGCTTCTAAAACCAAAACGGAGCAACCTAACAGAACGGCCTTCAATGTGTGCGTTCAACTTACAGAGTTAAACTGATGTGTGTTTGCAGGAGTTTCTAAACCCTTTCTGTAAAGAAGCGCAAAACGCATTTTCCCAGGCAAAAGCCAGCATTTCCCATATAGCTGTAAATCTTTGTCTGAAACACAAAACGAACGTATCCTTCAGACTGCTCTGCTGGGTGTTCGCTGACCTAAGAAAGTTGAGTCTGCCTCTAGATTCAGAGAGTTAGAAGCACGTTGCTTCTCGGAGCTGCGTTTTGATATGCCAGAGTGAATGGGATTAAACGCCGTTTGGAGAAATATCTGCTTCTAAAACCAAAACGAAGCAACCTAACAGAACGGCCTTCAATGTGTGCGTTCAACTTTCAGAGTTAAACTGATGTGTGTTTGCAGGAGTTTCTAAACCCTTTCTGTGAAGAAGCGCAAAACGCATTTTCCCAGGCAAAGCCAGCATTTCCCAAATAGCTGTAAATCTCCGTCTGAAACACAAAACGAACGTATCCTTCAGACTGCTCTGCTGGGTGTTCGCTGACCTAAGGGAGTTGAATCTGCCTCTAGATTCAGAGAGTGAGAAGCACGTGGCTTCTCGGAGCTGCGTTTTGATATGCCATAGTGAATGGGAGTAAACGCGGTTTGGAGAAATATCTGCTTCTAAAACCAAAACGGAGCAACCTAACAGAACGGACTTCAATGCGTGCGTTCAACTTACAGAGTTAAACTGATGTGTGTTTGCAGGAGTTTCTAAACCCTTTCTGTGAAGAAGCGCAAAACGCATTTTCCTAGGCAAAAGCCAGCATTTCCCAAATAGCTGTAAATCTCCGTCTGAAACACAAAACGAACGTATCCTTCAGACTGCTCTGCTGGGTGTTCGCTGACCTAAGGGAGTTGAATCTGCCTCTAGATTCAGAGAGTGAGAAGCACGTTGCTTCTCGGAGCTGCGTTTTGATATGCCAGAGTGAATGGGAGTAAACGCGGTTTGGAGAAATATCTGCTTCTAAAACCAGAACGGAGCAACCTAACAGAACGGCCTTCAATGTGTGCGTTCAACTTACAGAGTTAAACTGATGTGTGTTTGCAGGAGTTTCTAAACCCTTTCTGTGAAGATGCGCAAAACGCATTTTCCCAGGCAAAAGCCAGCATTTCCCAAATAGCTGTAAATCTCCGTCTGAAACACAAAACGAACGTATCCTTCAGACTGCTCTGCTGGGTGTTCGCTGACCTAAGGGAGTTGAATCTGCCTCTAGATTCAGAGAGTGAGAAGCACGTTGCTTCTCGGAGCTGCGTTTTGATATGCCAGACTGAATGGGAGTAAACGCGGTTTGGAGAAATATCTGCTTCTAAAACCAAAACGGAGCAACCTAACAGAACGGCCTTCAATGTGTCCGTTCAACTTACAGAGTTAAACTGACGTGTGTTTGCAGGAGTTTCTAAACCCTTTCTGTGAAGAAGCGCAAAACGCATTTTCCCAGGCAAAAGCCAGCATTTCCCATATAGCTGTAAATCTTTGTCTGAAACACAAAACGAACGTATCCTTCAGACTGCTCTGCTGGGTGTTCGCTGACCTAAGAAAGTTGAGTCTGCCTCAAGATTCAGAGAGTGAGAAGCACGTTGCTTTTCGGAGTTTCGTTTTGATATGCCAGAGTGAATGGGATTAAACGCGGTTTGGAGAAATATCTGCTTCTAAAACCAAAACGAAACAACCTAACAGAACGGCCTTCAATGTGTGCGTTCAACTTTCAGAGTTTAACTGATGTGTGTTTGCAGGAGTTTCTAAACCCTTTCTGTGAAGAAGCGCAAAACGCATTTTCCCAGGCAAAGCCAGCATTTCCCAAATAGCTGTAAATCTCCGTCTGAAACACAAAACTAACGTATCCTTCAGACTGCTCTGCTGGGTGTTCGCTGACCTAAGGGAGTTGAATCTGCCTCTAGATTCAGAGAGTGAGAAGCACGTTGCTTTTCGGAGCTGCGTTTTGATATGCCAGAGTGAATGGGATTAAACGCGGTTTGGAGAAATATCTGCTTCTAAAACCAAAACGAAGCAACCTAACAGAACGGCCTTCAATGTGTGCGTTCAACTTTCAGAGTTAAACTGATGTGTGTTTGCAGGAGTTTCTAAACCCTTTCTGTGAAGAAGCGCAAAACGCATTTTCCCAGGCAAAGCCAGCATTTCCCAAATAGCTGTAAATCTCCGTCTGAAACACAAAACGAACGTATCCTTCAGACTGCTCTGCTGGGTGTTCGCTGACCTAAGGGAGTTGAATCTGCCTCTAGATTCAGAGAGTGAGAAGCACGTTGCTTCTCGGAGCTGCGTTTTGATATGCCAGAGTGAATGGGAGTAAACCCGGTTTGGAGAAATATCTGCTTCTAAAACCAAAACGGAGCAACCTAACAGAACGGCCTTCAATGTGTGCGTTGCACTTACAGAGTTAAACTGATGTGTGTTTGCAGGAGTTTCTAAACCCTTTTTGTGAAGAAGCGCAAAACGCATTTTCCCAGGCAAAAGCAAGCATTTCCCAAATAGCTGTAAATCTCTGTCTGAAACACAAAACGAACGTATCCTTCAGACTGCTCTGCTGGGAGTTCTCTGACCTAAGGGAGTTGAATCTGCCTCTAGATTCAGAGAATGACAAGCACGTTTCTTCTTGGAGCTGCGTTTTGATATGCCAGAGTGAATGGGAGTAAACGCGGTTTGGAGAAATATCTGCTTCTAAAACCAAAACGGAGCAACCTAACAGAACGGCCTTCAATGTGTCCGTTCAACTTACAGAGTTAAACTGATGTGTGTTTGCAGGAGTTTCTAAACCCTTTCTGTGAAGAAGCGCAAAACGCATTTTCCCAGGCAAAAGCCAGCATTTCTTAAATAGCTGTAAATCTCCGTCTGAAACACAAAACGAACGTATCCTTCAGACTGCTCTGCTGGGTGTTCGCTGACCTAAGGGAGTTGAATCTGCCTCTAGATTCAGAGAGAGAGAAGCACGTTGCTTCTCGGAGCTGCGTTTTGATATGCCAGAGTGAATGGCAGTAAACGCGGTTTGGAGAAATATCTGCTTCTAAAACCAAAACGGAGCAACCTAACAGAACGGCCTTCTATGTGTCCGTTCAACTTACAGAGTTAAACTGATGTGTGTTTGCAGGAGTTTCTAAACCCTTTCTGTGAAGAAGCCCAAAACGCATTTTCCCAGGCAAAAGCCAGCATTTCCCAAATAGCTGTAAATCTCCGTCTGAAACACAAAACGAACGTATCCTTCAGACTGCTCTGCTGGGTGTTCGCTGACCTAAGGGAGTTGAATCTGCCTCTAGATTCAGAGAGTGAGAAGCACGTTGCTTCTCGGAGCTGCGTTTTGATATGCCAGAGTGAAAGGGAGTAAACGCGGTTTGAAGAAATATCTGCTTCTAAAACCAAAACGGAGCAACCTAACAGAACGGCCTTCAATGTGTGCGTTCAACTTACAGAGTTAAACTGATGTGTGTTTGCAGGAGTTTCTAAACCCTTTCTGTGAAGAAGCGCAAAACGCATTTTCCCAGGCAAAAGCCAGCATTTCCCAAATAGCTGTAAATCTCTGTCTGAAACACAAAACGAACGTATCCTTCAGACTGCTCTGCTGGGTGTTCTCTGACCTAAGGGAGTTTAATCGGCCTCTAGATTCAGAGAGTGAGAAGCACGTTGCTTCCCGGAGCTGCGTTTTGATATGACAGAGTGAATGGGAGTAAACGCGGTTTGGAGAAATATCTGCTTCTAAAACCAAAACGGAGCAACCTAACAGAACGGCCTTCAATGTGTGCGTTCAACTTACAGAGTTAAACTGATGTGTGTTTGCAGGAGTTTCTAAACCCTTTCGGTGAAGAAGCGATAAACGCATTTCCCAGGCAAAAGCCAGGATTTCCCAAATAGCTGTAAATCTCCGTTTGAAACACAAAACGAACGTATCCTTCAGACTGCTCTGATGGGTGTTCGCTGACCTAAGGGAGTTGAATCTGCCTCTAGATTCAGAGAGTGAGAAGCACGTTGCTTCTCGGAGCTGCGTTTTGATATGCCAAAGTGAATGGGAGTAAACGCGATTTGGAGAAATATCTGCTTCTAAAACCGAAACGGTGCAACCAAACAGAACGGCCTTCAATGTGTGCGTTCAACTTACAGAGTTAAACTGATGTGTGTTTGCAGAAGTTTCTAAACCCTTTCTGTGAAGAAGCACAAAACCCATTTTCCCAGGCAAAAGCCAGCATTTCCCAAATAGCTGTAAATCTCCGTCTGAAACATAAAACGAACGTATCCTTCAGACTGCTCTGCTGGGTGTTCGCTGACATAAGGGAGTTGAATCTGCCTCTAGATTCAGAGAGTGAGAAGCACGTTGCTTCTCGGAGCTGCGTTTTGATATGCCAGAGTGAATGGGAGTAAACGCGGTTTGGAGAAATATCTGCTTCTAAAACCAAAACGGAGCAACCTAACAGAACGGCCTTCAATGTGTGCGTTCAACTTACAGACTTAAACTGATGGGGGTTTGCAGGAGTTTCTAAACCCTTTCTGTGAAGAAGCACAAAACGCATTTTCCGAGGCCAAGAAAGCATTACCCAAATAGCTGTAAATCTCCGTCTGAAACACAAAACGAACGTATCCTTCAGACTGCTCTGCTGGGTGTTCGCTGACCTAAGGGAGTTGAATCTGCCTCTAGATTCAGAGAGTGAGAAGCACGTTGCTTCTCGGAGCTGCGTTTTGATATGCCAGAGTGAATGGGAGTAAACGCGGTTTGGAGAAATATCTGCTTCTAAAACCAAAACGGAGCAACCTAACAGAACGGCCTTCAATGTGTGCGTTCAACTTACAGAGTTAAACTGATGTGTGTTTGCAGGAGTTTCTAAACCCTTTCTGTGAAGAAGCGCAAAACGCATTTTCCCAGGCAAAAGGCAGCATTTCCCAAATAGCTGTAAATCTCCGTCTGAAACACAAAACGAACGTATCCTTCAGACTGCTCTGCTGGGTGTTCGCTGACCTAAAGGAGTTGAATCTGCCTCTAGATTCAGAGAGTGAGAAGCACGTTGCTTCTCGGAGCTGCGTTTTGATATGCCAGAGTGAATGGGAGTAAACGCGGTTTGGAGAAACATCTGCTTCTAAAACCAAAACGGAGCAACCTAACAGAACGGCCTTCAATGTGTTCGTTCAACTTACAGAGTTAAACTGATGTGTGTTTGCAGGAGTTTCTAAACCCTTTCTGTGAAAAAGCCCAAAACGCATTTTCCCAGGCAAAAGCCAGCATTTTCCAAATAGCTGTAAATCTCCGTCTGAAACATAAAACGAACCTATCCTTCAGACTGCTCTGCTGGGTGTTCGCTGACCTAAGGGAGTTGAATCTGCCTATAGATTCAGAGAGTGAGAAGCACGTTGCTTCTCGGAGCTGCGTTTTGATATGCCAGAGTGAATGGGAGTAAACGCGGTTTGAGAAATATCTGCTTCTAAAACCAGAACGGAGCCACCTAACAGAACGGCCTTCAATGTGTGCGTTCAACTTACAGAGTTAAACTGATGTGTGTTTGCAGGAGTTTCTAAACCCTTTCTGTGAAGAAGCGCAAAACGCATTTTCCCAGGCAAAGCCAGCATTTCCCAAATAGCTGTAAATCTCCGTCTGAACCACAAAACGAACGTATCCTTCAGACTGCTCTGCTGGGTGTTCGCTGACCTAAGGGAGTTGAATCTGCCTCTAGATTCAGAGAGTGAGAAGCACGTTGCTTCTCGGAGCTGCGTTTTGATATGCCAGAGTGAATGGGAGTAAACGCGGTTTGGAGAAATATCTGCTTCTAAAACCAAAACGGAGCAACCTAACAGAACGGCCTTCAATGTGTGCGTTCAACTTACAGAGTTAAACTGATGTGTGTTTGCAGGAGTTTCTAAACCCTTTCTGTGAAGAAGCGCAAAACGCATTTTCCCAGGCAAAAGCCAGCATTTCCCAAATAGCTGTAAATCTCTGTCTGAAACACAAAACGAACGTATCCTTCAGACTGCTCTGCTGGGTGTTCTCTGACCTAAGGGAGTTGAATCGGCCTCTAGATTCAGAGAGTGAGAAGCACGTTGCTTCTCGGAGCTGCATTTTGATATGGCAGAGTGAATGGGAGTAAACGCGGTTTGGAGAAATATCTGCTTCTAAAACCAAAACGGAGCAACCTAACAGAACGGCGTTCAATGTGTGCGTTCAACTTACAGAGTTAAACTGATGTGTGTTTGCAGGAGTTTCTAAACCCTTTCTGTGAAGAAGCGCAAAACGCATTTTCCCAGGCAAAAGCCAGCATTTCCCAAATAGCTGTAAATCTCCGTCTGAAACACAAAACGAACGTATCCTTCAGACTGCTCTGCTGGGTGTTCGCTGACCTAAGGGAGTTGAATCTGCCTCTAGATTCAGAGAGTGAGAAGCACGTTGCTTCTCGGAACTGCGTTTTGATATGCCAGAGTGAATGGGAGTAAACGCGGTTTGGAGAAATATCTGCTTCTAAAACCAAAACGGAGCAACCTAACAGAACGGCCTTCAATGTGTCCGTTCAACTTACAGAGTTAAACTGACGTGTGTTTGCAGGAGTTTCTAAACCCTTTCTGTGAAGAAGCGCAAAACGCATTTTCCCAGGCAAAAGCCAGCATTTCCCAAATAGCTGTAAATCTCCGTCTGAAACATAAAACGTACGTATCCTTCAGAGTGCTCTGCTGGGTGTTCGCTGACCTAAGGGAGTTGAATCTGCCTCTAGATTTAGAGAGTGAGAAGCACGTTGCTTCTCGGAGCTGCGTTTTGATATGCCAGAGTGAATGGGAGTAAACGCGGTTTGGAGCAATATCTGCTTCTAAAACCAAAACGGAGCAACCTAACAGAACGGCCTTCAATGTGTGCGTTCAACTTACAGAGTTAAACTGATGTGTGTTTGCAGGAGTTTCTAAACCCTTTCTGTGAAGAAGCGCAAAACGCATTTTCCCAGGCAAAAGCCAGCATTTCCCATATAGCTGTAAATCTTTGTCTGAAACACAAAACGAACGTATCCTTCAGACTGCTCTGCTGGGTGTTCGCTGACCTAAGAAAGTTGAATCTGCCTCTAGATTCAGAGAGTGAGAAGCACGTTGCTTTTCGGAGCTGCGTTTTGATATGCCAGAGTGAATGGGATTAAACGCGGTTTGGAGAAATATCTGCTTCTAAAACCAAAACGAAGCAACCTAACAGAACGGCCTTCAATGTGTGCGTTCAACTTTCAGAGTTAAACTGATGTGTGTTTGCAGGAGTTTCTAAACCCTTTCTGTGAAGAAGCGCAAAACGCATTTTCCCAGGCAAAGCCAGCATTTCCCAAATAGCTGTAAATCTCCGTCTGAAACACAAAACGAATGTATCCTTCAGACTGCTCTGCTGGGTGTTCGCTGACCTAAGGGAGTTGAATCTGCATCTAGATTCAGAGAGCGAGAAGCACGTTGCTTCTCGGAGCTGCGTTTTGATATGCCAGAGTGAATGGGAGTAAACGCGGTTTGGAGAAATATCTGCTTCTAAAACCAAAACGGAGCAACCTAACAGAACGGCCTTCAATGTGTGCGTTCAACTTACAGAGTTAAACTGATGTGTGTTTGCAGGAGTTTCTAAACCCTTTCTGTGAAGAAGCGCAAAACGCATTTTCCCAGGCAAAAGCCAGCATTTCCCAAATAGCTGTAAATCTCCGTCTGAAACACAAAACGAACGTATCCTTCAGACTGCTCTGCTGGGTGTTCGCTGACCTAAGGGAGTTGAATCTGCCTCTAGATTCAGAGAGTGAGAAGCACGTTGCTTCTCGGAGCTGCGTTTTGATATGCCAGAGTGAATGGGAGTAAACGCGGTTTGGAGAAATATCTGCTTCTAAAACCAAAACGGAGCAACCTAACAGAACGGCCTTCAATGTGTGCGTTGCACTTACAAAGTTAAACTGATGTGTGTTTGCAGGAGTTTCTAAACTTTTTCTGTGAAGAAGCGCAAAACGCATTTTCCCAGGCAAAAGCAAGCATTTCCCAAATAGCTGTAAATCTCTGTCTGAAACACAAAACGAACGTATCCTTCAGACTGCTCTGCTGGGTGTTCTCTGACCTAAGGGAGTTGAATCTGCCTCTAGATTCAGAGAGTGACAAGCACGTTTCTTCTCGGAGCTGCGTTTTGATATGCCAGAGTGAATGGGAGTAAACGCGGTTTGGAGAAATATCTGCTTCTAAAACCAAAACGGAGCAACCTAACAGAACGGCCTTCAATGTGTCCGTTCAACTTACAGAGTTAAACTGATGTGTGTTTGCAGGAGTTTCTAAACCCTTTCTGTGAAGAAGCGCAAAACGCATTTTCCCAGGCAAAAGCCAGCATTTCCCAAATAGCTGTAAATCTCCGTCTGAAACACAAAACGAACGTATCCTTCAGACTGCTCTGCTGGGTGTTCGCTGACCTAAGGGAGTTGAATCTGCCTCTAGATTCAGAGAGTGAGAAGCACGTTGCTTCTCGGAGCTGCGTTTTGATATGCCAGAGTGAATGGGAGTAAACGCGGTTTGGAGAAATATCTGCTTCTAAAACCAGAACGGAGCAACCTAACAGAACGGCCTTCAATGTGTGCGTTCAACTTACAGAGTTAAACTGATGTGTGTTTGCAGGAGTTTCTAAACCCTTTCTGTGAAGATGCGCAAAACGCATTTTCCCAGGCAAAAGCCAGCATTTCCCAAATAGCTGTAAATCTCCGTCTGAAACACAAAACGAACGTATCCTTCAGACTGCTCTGCTGGGTGTTCGCTGACCTAAGGGAGTTGAATCTGCCTCTAGATTCAGAGAGTGAGAAGCACGTTGCTTCTCGGAGCTGCGTTTTGATATGCCAGAGTGAATGGGAGTAAACGCGGTTTGGAGAAATATCTGCTTCTACAACCAAAACGGAGCAACCTAACAGAACGGCCTTCAATGTGTCCGTTCAACGTACAGAGTTAAACTGACGTGTGTTTGCAGGAGTTTCTAAACACTTTCTGTGAAGAAGCGCAAAACGCATTTTCCCAGGCAAAAGACAGCATTTCCCAAATAGCTGTAAATCTCCGTCTGAAACATAAAACGAACGTATCCTTCAGACTGCTCTGCTGGGTGTTCGCTGACCTAAGGGAGTTGAATCTGCCTCTAGATTCAGAGAGTGAAAAGCACGTTGCTTCTCGGAGCTGCGTTTTGATATGCCAGAGTGAATGGGAGTAAACGCGGTTTGGAGAAATATCTGCTTCTAAAACCAAAACGGAGCAACCTAACAGAATGGCCTTCAATGTGTGCGTTCAACGTACAGAGTTAAACTGATGTGTGTTTGCAGGAGTTTCTAAACCCTTTCTGTGAAGAAGCACAAAACGCATTTTCCGAGGCCAAGAAAGCATTACCCAAATAGCTGTAAATCTCCGTCTGAAAAACAAAACGAACGTATCCTTCAGACTGCTCTGCTGGGTGGTCGCTGACCTAAGGGAGTTGAATCTGCCTCTAGATTCAGAGAGTGAGAAGCACGTTGCTTCTCGGAGCTGCGTTTTGATATGCCAGAGTGAATGGGAGTAAACGCGGTTTGAAGAAATATCTTCTTCTAAAACAAAAACGGAGCAACCTAACAGAACGGCCTTCAATGTGTGCGTTCAACTTACAGAGTTAAACTGATGTGTGTTTGCAGGAGTTTCTAAACCCTTTCTGTGAAGATGCGCAAAACGCATTTTCCCAGGCAAAAGCCAGCATTTCCCAAATAGCTGTAAATCTCCGTCTGAAACACAAAACGAACGTATCCTTCAGACTGCTCTGCTGGGTGTTCGCTGACCTAAGGGAGTTGAATCTGCCTCTAGATTCAGAGAGTGAGAAGCACGTTGCTTCTCGGAGCTGCGTTTTGATATGCCAGAGTGAATGGGAGTAAACGCGGTTTGGAGAAATATCTGCTTCTAAAACCAAAACGGAGCAACCTAACAGAACGGCCTTCAATGTGTGCGTTCAACTTACAGAGTTAAACTGATGTGTGTTTGCAGGAGTTTCTAAACCCTTTCTGTGAAGAAGCGCAAAACGCATTTTCCCAGGCAAAAGCCAGCATTTCCCAAATAGCTGTAAATCTCCGTCTGAAACACAAAACGAACGTATCCTTCAGACTGCTCTGCTGGGTGTTCGCTGACCTAAGGGAGTTGAATCTGCCTCTAGATTCAGAAAGTGAGAAGCACGTTGCTTCTCGGAGCTGCGTTTTGATATGCCAGAGTGAATGGGAGTAAACGCGGTTTGGAGAAATATCTGCTTCTAAAACCAAAACGGAGCAACCTAACAGAACGGCCTTCAATGTGTGCGTTGCACTTACAGAGTTAAACTGATGTGTGTTTGCAGGAGTTTCTAAACTTTTTCTGTGAAGAAGCGCAAAACGCATTTTCCCAGGCAAAAGCAAGCATTTCCCAAATAGCTGTAAATCTCTGTCTGAAACACAAAACGAACGTATCCTTCAGACTGCTCTGCTGGGTGTTCTCTGACCTAAGGGAGTTGAATCTGCCTCTAGATTCAGAGAGTGACAAGCACGTTTCTTCTCGGAGCTGCGTTTTGATATGCCAGAGTGAATGGGAGTAAACGCGGTTTGGAGAAATATCTGCTTCTAAAACCAAAACGGAGCAACCTAACAGAACGGCCTTCAATGTGTCCGTTCAACTTACAGAGTTAAACTGATGTGTGTTTGCAGGAGTTTCTAAACCCTTTCTGTGAAGAAGCGCAAAACGCATTTTCCCAGGCAAAAGCCAGCATTTCCCAAATAGCTGTAAATCTCCGTCTGAAACACAAAACGAACGTATCCTTCAGACTGCTCTGCTGGGTGTTCGCTGACCTAAGGGAGTTGAATCTGCCTCTAGATTCAGAGAGTGAGAAGCACGTTGCTTCTCGGAGCTGCGTTTTGATATGCCAGAGTGAATGGGAGTAAACGCGGTTTGGAGAAATATCTGCTTCTAAAACCAGAACGGAGCAACCTAACAGAACGGCCTTCAATGTGTGCGTTCAACTTACAGAGTTAAACTGATGTGTGTTTGCAGGAGTTTCTAAACCCTTTTTGTGAAGATGCGCAAAACGCATTTTCCCAGGCAAAAGCCAGCATTTCCCAAATAGCTGTAAATCTCCGTCTGAAACACAAAACGAACGTATCCTTCAGACTGCTCTGCTGGGTGTTCGCTGACCTAAGGGAGTTGAATCTGCCTCTAGATTCAGAGAGTGAGAAGCACGTTGCTTCTCGGAGCTGCGTTTTGATATGCCAGAGTGAATGGGAGTAAACGCGGTTTGGAGAAATATCTGCTTCTACAACCAAAACGGAGCAACCTAACAGAACGGCCTTCAATGTGTCCGTTCAACGTACAGAGTTAAACTGACGTGTGTTTGCAGGAGTTTCTAAACCCTTTCTGTGAAGAAGCGCAAAACGCATTTTCCCAGGCAAAAGACAGCATTTCCCAAATAGCTGTAAATCTCCGTCTGAAACATAAAACGAACGTATCCTTCAGACTGCTCTGCTGGGTGTTCGCTGACCTAAGGGAGTTGAATCTGCCTCTAGATTCAGAGAGTGAGAAGCACGTTGCTTCTCGGAGCTGCGTTTTGATATGCCAGAGTGAATGGGAGTAAACGCGGTTTGGAGAAATATCTGCTTCTAAAACCAAAACGGAGCAACCTAACAGAATGGCCTTCAATGTGTGCGTTCAACGTACAGAGTTAAACTGATGTGTGTTTGCAGGAGTTTCTAAACCCTTTCTGTGAAGAAGCACAAAACGCATTTTCCGAGGCCAAGAAAGCATTACCCAAATAGCTGTAAATCTCCGTCTGAAAAACAAAACGAACGTATCCTTCAGACTGCTCTGCTGGGTGGTCGCTGACCTAAGGGAGTTGAATCTGCCTCTAGATTCAGAGAGTGAGAAGCACGTTGCTTCTCGGAGCTGCGTTTTGATATGCCAGAGTGAATGGGAGTAAACGCGGTTTGAAGAAATATCTTCTTCTAAAACAAAAACGGAGCAACCTAACAGAACGGCCTTCAATGTGTGCGTTCAACTTACAGAGTTAAACTGATGTGTGTTTGCAGGAGTTTCTAAACCCTTTCTGTGAAGATGCGCAAAACGCATTTTCCCAGGCAAAAGCCAGCATTTCCCAAATAGCTGTAAATCTCCGTCTGAAACACAAAACGAACGTATCCTTCAGACTGCTCTGCTGGGTGTTCGCTGACCTAAGGGAGTTGAATCTGCCTCTAGATTCAGAGAGTGAGAAGCACGTTGCTTCTCGGAGCTGCGTTTTGATATGCCAGAGTGAATGGGAGTAAACGCGGTTTGGAGAAATATCTGCTTCTAAAACCAAAACGGAGCAACCTAACAGAACGGCCTTCAATGTGTCCGTTCAACTTACAGAGTTAAACTGACGTGTGTTTGCAGGAGTTTCTAAACCCTTTCTGTGAAGAAGCGCAAAACGCATTTTCCCAGGCAAAAGCCAGCATTTCCCAAATATCTGTAAATCTCCGTCTGAAACATAAAACGAACGTATCCTTCAGACTGCTCTGCTGGGTGTTCGCTGACCTAAGGGAGTTGAATCTGCCTCTAGATTCAGAGAGTGAGAAGCACGTTGCTTCTCGGAGCTGCGTTTTGATATGCCAGAGTGAATGGTAGTAAACGCGGTTTGGAGCAATATCTGCTTCTAAACCAAAACGGAGCAACCTAACAGAACGACCTTCAATGTGTTCGTTCAACTTACAGAGTTAAACTGATGTGTGTTTGCAGGAGTTTCTAAACCCTTTCTGTGAAAAAGCCCAAAACGCATTTTCCCAGGCAAAAGCCAGCATTTTCCAAATAGCTGTAAATCTCCGTCTGAAACATAAAACGAACCTATTTTTCAGACTGCTCTGCTGGGTGTTCGCTGACCTAAGGGAGTTGAATCTGCCTATAGATTCAGAGAGTGAGAAGCACGTTGCTTCTCGGAGCTGCGTTTTGATATGCCAGAGTGAATGGGAGTAAACGCGGTTTGAGAAATATCTGCTTCTAAAACCAGAACGGAGCCACCTAACAGAACGGCCTTCAATGTGTGCGTTCAACTTACAGAGTTAAACTGATGTGTGTTTGCAGGAGTTTCTAAACCCTTTCTGTGAAGAAGCGCAAAACGCATTTTCCCAGGCAAAGCAAGCATTTCCCAAATAGCTGTAAATCTCCGTCTGAAACACAAAACGAACGTATCCTTCAGACTGCTCTGCTGGGTGTTCGCTGACCTAAGGGAGTTGAATCTGCCTCTAGATTCAGAGAGTGAGAAGCACGTTGCTTCTCGGAGCTGCGTTTTGATATGCCAGAGTGAATGGGAGTAAACGCGGTTTGGAGAAATATCTGCTTCTAAAACCAAAACGGAGCAACCTAACAGAACGGCCTTCAATGTGTGCGTTCAACTTACAGAGTTAAACTGATGTGTGTTTGCAGGAGTTTCTAAACCCTTTCTGTGAAGAAGCGCAAAACGCATTTTCCCAGGCAAAAGCCAGCATTTCCCAAATAGCTGTAAATCTCTGTCTGACACACAAAACGAACGTATCCTTCAGACTGCTCTGCTGGGTGTTCTCTGACCTAAGGGAGTTGAATCGGCCTCTAGATTCAGAGAGTGAGAAGCACGTTGCTTCTCGGAGCTGCATTTTGATATGGCAGAGTGAATGGGAGTAAACGCGGTTTGGAGAAATATCTGCTTCTAAAACCAAAACGGAGCAACCTAACAGAACGGCGTTCAATGTGTGCGTTCAACTTACAGAGTTAAACTGATGTGTGTTTGCAGGAGTTTCTAAACCCTTTCTGTGAAGAAGCGCAAAACGCATTTTCCCAGGCAAAAGCCAGCATTTCCCAAATAGCTGTAAATCTCCGTGTGAAACACAAAACGAACGTATCCTTCAGACTGCTCTGCTGGGTGTTCGCTGACCTAAGGGAGTTGAATCTGCCTCTAGATTCAGAGAGTGAGAAGCACGTTGCTTCTCGGAACTGCGTTTTGATATGCCAGAGTGAATGGGAGTAAACGCGGTTTGGAGAAATATCTGCTTCTAAAACCAAAACGGAGAAACCTAACAGAACGGCCTTCAATGTGTCCGTTTAACTTACAGAGTTAAACCGACGTGTGTTTGCAGGAGTTTCTAAACCCTTTCTGTGAAGAAGCGCAAAACGCATTTTCCCAGGCAAAAGCCAGCATTTCCCAAATAGCTGTAAATCTCCGTCTGAAACATAAAACGAACGTATCCTTCAGAGTGCTCTGCTGGGTGTTCGCTGACCTAAGGGAGTTGAATCTGCCTCTAGATTTAGAGAGTGAGAAGCACGTTGCTTCTCGGAGCTGCGTTTTGATATGCCAGAGTGAATGGGAGTAAACGCGGTTTGGAGCAATATCTGCTTCTAAAACCAAAACGGAGCAACCTAACAGAACGGCCTTCAATGTGTGCGTTCAACTTACAGAGTTAAACTGATGTGTGTTTGCAGGAGTTTCTAAACCCTTTCTGTGAAGAAGCGCAAAACGCATTTTCCCAGGCAAAAGCCAGCATTTCCCATATAGCTGTAAATCTTTGTCTGAAACACAAAACGAACGTATCCTTCAGACTGCTCTGCTGGGTGTTCGCTGACCTAAGAAAGTTGAATCTGCCTCTAGATTCAGAGAGTGAGAAGCACGTTGCTTCTCGGAGCTGCGTTTTGATATGCCAGAGTGAATGGGATTAAACGCGGTTTGGAGAAATATCTGCTTCTAAAACCAAAACGAAGCAACCTAACAGAACGGCCTTCAATGTGTGCGTTCAACTTTCAGAGTTAAACTGATGTGTGTTTGCAGGAGTTTCTAAACCCTTTCTGTGAAGAAGCGCAAAACGCATTTTCCCAGGCAAAGCCAGCATTTCCCAAATAGCTGTAAATCTCCGTCTGAAACACAAAACGAACGTATCCTTCAGACTGCTCTGCTGGGTGTTCGCTGACCTAAGGGAGTTGAATCTGCATCTAGATTCAGAGAGTGAGAAGCACGTTGCTTCTCGGAGCTGCGTTTTGATATGCCAGAGTGAATGGGAGTAAACGCGGTTTGGAGAAATATCTGCTTCTAAAACCAAAACGGAGCAACCTAACAGAACGGCCTTCAATGTGTGCGTTCAACTTACAGAGTTAAACTGATGTGTGTTTGCAGGAGTTTCTAAACCCTTTCTGTGAAGAAGCGCAAAACGCATTTTCCCAGGCAAAAGCCAGCATTTCCCAAATAGCTGTAAATCTCCGTCTGAAACACAAAACGAACGTATCCTTCAGACTGCTCTGCTGGGTGTTCGCTGACCTAAGGGAGTTGAATCTGCCTCTAGATTCAGAGAGTGAGAAGCACGTTGCTTCTCGGAGCTGCGTTTTGATATGCCAGAGTGAATGGGAGTAAACGCGGTTTGGAGAAATATCTGCTTCTAAAACCAAAACGGAGCAACCTAACAGAACGGCCTTCAATGTGTGCGTTGCACTTACAGAGTTAAACTGATGTGTGTTTGCAGGAGTTTCTAAACTTTTTCTGTGAAGAAGCGCAAAACGCATTTTCCCAGGCAAAAGCCAGCATTTCCCAAATAGCTGTAAATCTCTGTCTGAAACACAAAACGAACGTATCCTTCAGACTGCTCTGCTGGGTGTTCTCTGACCTAAGGGAGTTGAATCTGCCTCTAGATTCAGAGAGTGAGAAGCACGTTGCTTCTCGGAGCTGCGTTTTGATATGCCAGAGTGAATGGGAGTAAACGCGGTTTGGAGAAATATCTGCTTCTAAAACCAGAACGGAGCAACCTAACAGAACGGCCTTCAATGTGTGCGTTCAACTTACAGAGTTAAACTGATGTGTGTTTGCAGGAGTTTCTAAACCCTTTCTGTGAAGATGCGCAAAACGCATTTTCCCAGGCAAAAGCCAGCATTTCCCAAATAGCTGTAAATCTCCGTCTGAAACACAAAACGAACGTATCCTTCAGACTGCTCTGCTGGGTGTTCGCTGACCTAAGGGAGTTGAATCTGCCTCTAGATTCAGAGAGTGAGAAGCACGTTGCTTCTCGGAGCTGCGTTTTGATATGCCAGAGTGAATGGGAGTAAACGCGGTTTGGAGAAATATCTGCTTCTACAACCAAAACGGAGCAACCTAACAGAACGGCCTTCAATGTGTCCGTTCAACGTACAGAGTTAAACTGACGTGTGTTTGCAGGAGTTTCTAAACCCTTTCTGTGAAGAAGCGCAAAACGCATTTTCCCAGGCAAAAGACAGCATTTCCCAAATAGCTGTAAATCTCCGTCTGAAACATAAAACGAACGTATCCTTCAGACTGCTCTGCTGGGTGTTCGCTGACCTAAGGGAGTTGAATCTGCCTCTAGATTCAGAGAGTGAGAAGCACGTTGCTTCTCGGAGCTGCGTTTTGATATGCCAGAGTGAATGGGAGTAAACGCGGTTTGGAGAAATATCTGCTTCTAAAACCAAAACGAAGCAACCTAACAGAACGGCCTTCAATGTGTGCGTTCAACTTTCAGAGTTAAACTGATGTGTGTTTGCAGGAGTTTCTAAACCCTTTCTGTGAAGAAGCGCAAAACGCATTTTCCCAGGCAAAGCCAGCATTTCCCAAATAGCTGTAAATCTCCGTCTGAAACACAAAACGAACGTATCCTTCAGACTGCTCTGCTGGGTGTTCGCTGACCTAAGGGAGTTGAATCTGCCTCTAGATTCAGAGAGTGAGAAGCACGTTGCTTCTCGGAGCTGCGTTTTGATATGCCAGAGTGAATGGGAGTAAACGCGGTTTGGAGAAATATCTGCTTCTAAAACCAAAACGGAGCAACCTAACAGAACGGCCTTCAATGTGTGCGTTGCACTTACAGAGTTAAACTGATGTGTGTTTGCAGGAGTTTCTAAACACTTTCTGTGAAGAAGCGCAAAACGCATTTTCCCAGGCAAAAGCAAGCATTTCCCAAATAGCTGTAAATCTCTGTCTGAAACACAAAACGAACGTATCCTTCAGACTGCTCTGCTGGGAGTTCTCTGACCTAAGGGAGTTGAATCTGCCTCTAGATTCAGAGAATGACAAGCACGTTTCTTCTTGGAGCTGCGTTTTGATATGCCAGAGTGAATGGGAGTAAACGCGGTTTGGAGAAATATCTGCTTCTAAAACCAAAACGGAGCAACCTAACAGAACGGCCTTCAATGTGTCCGTTCAACTTACAGAGTTAAACTGATGTGTGTTTGCAGGAGTTTCTAAACCCTTTCTGTGAAGAAGCGCAAAACGCATTTTCCCAGGCAAAAGCCAGCATTTCCCAAATAGCTGTAAATCTCCGTCTGAAACACAAAACGAACGTATCCTTCAGACTGCTCTGCTGGGTGTTCGCTGACCTAAGGGAGTTGAATCTGCCTCTAGATTCAGAGAGTGAGAAGCACGTTGCTTCTCGGAGCTGCGTTTTGATATGCCAGAGTGAATGGCAGTAAACGCGGTTTGGAGAAATATCTGCTTCTAAAACCAAAACGGAGCAACCTAACAGAACGGCCTTCTATGTGTCCGTTCAACTTACAGAGTTAAACTGATGTGTGTTTGCAGGAGTTTCTAAACCCTTTCTGTGAAGAAGCCCAAAACGCATTTTCCCAGGCAAAAGCCAGCATTTCCCAAATAGCTGTAAATCTCCGTCTGAAACACAAAACGAACGTATCCTTCAGACTGCTCTGCTGGGTGTTCGCTGACCTAAGGGAGTTGAATCTGCCTCTAGATTCAGAGAGTGAGAAGCACGTTGCTTCTCGGAGCTGCGTTTTGATATGCCAGAGTGAAAGGGAGTAAACGCGGTTTGAAGAAATATCTGCTTCTAAAACCAAAACGGAGCAACCTAACAGAACGGCCTTCGATGTGTGCGTTCAACTTACAGAGTTAAACTGATGTGTGTTTGCAGGAGTTTCTAAACCCTTTTTGTGAAGAAGCGCAAAACGCATTTTCCCAGGCAAAAGCCAGCATTTCCCAAATAGCTGTAAATCTCTGTCTGAAACACAAAACGAACGTATCCTTCAGACTGCTCTGCTGGGTGTTCTCTGACCTAAGGGAGTTTAATCGGCCTCTAGATTCAGAGAGTGAGAAGCACGTTGCTTCCCGGAGCTGCGTTTTGATATGCCAGAGTGAATGGGAGTAAACGCGGTTTGGAGAAATATCTGCTTCTAAAACCAAAACGGAGCAACCTAACAGAACGGCCTTCAATGTGTGCGTTCAACTTACAGAGTTAAACTGATGTGTGTTTGCAGGAGTTTCTAAACCCTTTCGGTGAAGAAGCGATAAACGCATTTCCCAGGCAAAAGCCAGGATTTCCCAAATAGCTGTAAATCTCCGTTTGAAACACAAAACGAACGTATCCTTCAGACTGCTCTGATGGGTGTTCGCTGACCTAAGGGAGTTGAATCTGCCTCTAGATTCAGAGAGTGAGAAGCACGTTGCTTCTCGGAGCTGCGTTTTGATATGCCAAAGTGAATGGGAGTAAACGCGATTTGGAGAAATATCTGCTTCTAAAACCGAAACGGTGCAACCAAACAGAACGGCCTTCAATGTGTGCGTTCAACTTACAGAGTTAAACTGATGTGTGTTTGCAGAAGTTTCTAAACCCTTTCTGTGAAGAAGCACAAAACCCATTTTCCCAGGCAAAAGCCAGCATTTCCCAAATAGCTGTAAATCTCCGTCTGAAACATAAAACGAACGTATCCTTCAGACTGCTCTGCTGGGTGTTCGCTGACATAAGGGAGTTGAATCTGCCTCTAGATTCAGAGAGTGAGAAGCACGTTGCTTCTCGGAGCTGCGTTTTGATATGCCAGAGTGAATGGGAGTAAACGCGGTTTGGAGAAATATCTGCTTCTAAAACCAAAACGGAGCAACCTAACAGAACGGCCTTCAATGTGTGCGTTCAACTTACAGACTTAAACTGATGGGGGTTTGCAGGAGTTTCTAAACCCTTTCTGTGAAGAAGCACAAAACGCATTTTCCGAGGCCAAGAAAGCATTACCCAAATAGCTGTAAATCTCCGTCTGAAACACAAAACGAACGTATCCTTCAGACTGCTCTGCTGGGTGTTCGCTGACCTAAGGGAGTTGAATCTGCCTCTAGATTCAGAGAGTGAGAAGCACGTTGCTTCTCGGAGCTGCGTTTTGATATGCCAGAGTGAATGGGAGTAAACGCGGTTTGGAGAAATATCTGCTTCTAAAACCAAAACGGAGCAACCTAACAGAACGGCCTTCAATGTGTGCGTTCAACTTACAGAGTTAAACTGATGTGTGTTTGCAGGAGTTTCTAAACCCTTTCTGTGAAGAAGCGCAAAACGCATTTTCCCAGGCAAAAGCCAGCATTTCCCAAATAGCTGTAAATCTCCGTCTGAAACACAAAACGAACGTATCCTTCAGACTGCTCTGCTGGGTGTTCGCTGACCTAAGGGAGTTGAATCTGCCTCTAGATTCAGAGAGTGAGAAGCACGTTGCTTCTCGGAGCTGCGTTTTGATATGCCAGAGTGAATGGGAGTAAACGCGGTTTGGAGAAATATCTGCTTCTAAAACCAGAACGGAGCAACCTAACAGAACGGCCTTCAATGTGTGCGTTCAACTTACAGAGTTAAACTGATGTGTGTTTGCAGGAGTTTCTAAACCCTTTCTGTGAAGTTGCGCAAAACGCATTTTCCCAGGCAAAAGCCAGCATTTCCCAAATAGCTGTAAATCTCCGTCTGAAACACAAAACGAACGTATCCTTCAGACTGCTCTGCTGGGTGTTCGCTGACCTAAGGGAGTTGAATCTGCCTCTAGATTCAGAGAGTGAGAAGCACGTTGCTTCTCGGAGCTGCGTTTTGATATGCCAGAGTAAATGGGAGTAAACGCGGTTTGGAGAAATATCTGCTTCTAAAACCAAAACGGAGCAACCTAACAGAACGGCCTTCAATGTGTCCGTTCAACTTACAGAGTTAAACTGACGTGTGTTTGCAGGAGTTTCTAAACCCTTTCTGTGAAGAAGCGCAAAACGCATTTTCCCAGGCAAAAGCCAGCATTTCCCATATACCTGTAAATCTTTGTCTGAAACACAAAACGAACGTATCCTTCAGACTGCTCTGCTGGGTGTTCGCTGACCTCAGAAAGTTGAGTCTGCCTCTAGATGCAGAGAGTGAGAAGCACGTTGCTTTTCGGAGCTGCGTTTTGATATGCCAGAGTGAATGGGATTAAACGCGGTTTGGAGAAATATCTGCTTCTAAAACCAAAACGAAGCAACCTAACAGAACGGCCTTCAATGTGTGCGTTCAACTTTCAGAGTTAAACTGATGTGTGTTTGCAGGAGTTTCTAAACCCTTTCTGTGAAGAAGCGCAAAACGCATTTTCCCAGGCAAAGCCAGCATTTCCCAAATAGCTGTAAATCTCCGTCTGAAACACAAAACGAACGTATCCTTCAGACTGCTCTGCTGGGTGTTCGCTGACCTAAGGGAGTTGAATCTGCCTCTAGATTAAGAGAGTGAGAAGCACGTTGCTTCTCGGAGCTGCGTTTTGATATGCCAGAGTGAATGGGAGTAAACGCGGTTTGGAGAAATATCTGCTTCTAAAACCAAAACGGAGCAACCTAACAGAACGGCCTTCAATGTGTGCGTTGCACTTACAGAGTTAAACTGATGTGTGTTTGCAGGAGTTTCTAAACCCTTTCTGTGAAGAAGCGCAAAACGCATTTTCCCAGGCAAAAGCAAGCATTTCCCAAATAGCTGTAAATCTCTGTGTGAAACACAAAACGAACGTATCCTTCAGACTGCTCTGCTGGGAGTTCTCTGACCTAAGGGAGTTGAATCTGCCTCTAGATTCAGAGAATGACAAGCACGTTTCTTCTTGGAGCTACGTTTTGATATGCCAGAGTGAATGGGAGTAAACGCGGTTTGGAGAAATATCTGCTTCTAAAACCAAAACGGAGCAACCTAACAGAACGGCCTTCAATGTGTCCGTTCAACTTACAGAGTTAAACTGATGTGTGTTTGCAGGAGATTCTAAACCCTTTCTGTGAAGAAGCGCAAAACGCATTTTCCCAGGCAAAAGCCAGCATTTCCCAAATAGCTGTAAATCTCCGTCTGAAACACAAAACGAACGTATCCTTCAGACTGCTCTGCTGGGTGTTCGCTGACCTAAGGGAGTTGAATCTGCCTCTAGATTCAGAGAGTGAGAAGCACGTTGCTTCTCGGAGCTGCGTTTTGATATGCCAGAGTGAATGGCAGTAAACGCGGTTTGGAGAAATATCTGCTTCTAAAACCAAAACGGAGCAACCTAACAGAACGGCCTTCTATGTGTCCGTTCAACTTACAGAGTTAAACTGATGTGTGTTTGCAGGAGTTTCTAAACCCTTTCTGTGAAGAAGCCCAAAACGCATTTTCCCAGGCAAAAGCCAGCATTTCCCAAATAGCTGTAAATCTCCGTCTGAAACAAAAAACGAACGTATCCTTCAGACTGCTCTGCTGGGTGTTCGGTGACCTAAGGGAGTTGAATCTGCCTCTAGATTCAGAGAGTGAGAAGCACGTTGCTTCTCGGAGCTGCGTTTTGATATGCCAGAGTGAAAGGGAGTAAACGCGGTTTGAAGAAATATCTGCTTCTAAAACCAAAACGGAGCAACCTAACAGAACGGCCTTCAATGTGTGCGTTCAACTTACAGAGTTAAACTGATGTGTGTTTGCAGGAGTTTCTAAACCCTTTCTGTGAAGAAGCGCAAAACGCATTTTCCCAGGCAAAAGCCAGCATTTCCCAAATAGCTGTAAATCTCTGTCTGAAACACAAAACGAACGTATCCTTCAGACTGCTCTGCTGGGTGTTCTCTGACCTAAGGGAGTTTAATCGGCCTCTAGATTCAGAGAGTGAGAAGCACGTTGCTTCCCGGAGCTGCGTTTTGATATGCCAGAGTGAATGGGAGTAAACGCGGTTTGGAGAAATATCTGCTTCTAAAACCAAAACGGAGCAACCTAACAGAACGGCCTTCAATGTGTGCGTTCAACTTACAGAGTTAAACTGATGTGTGTTTGCAGGAGTTTCTAAACCCTTTCGGTGAAGAAGCGATAAACGCATTTCCCAGGCAAAAGCCAGGATTTCCCAAATAGCTTTAAATCTCCGTTTGAAACACAAAACGAACGTATCCTTCAGACTGCTCTGATGGGTGTTCGCTGACCTAAGGGAGTTGAATCTGCCTCTAGATTAAGAGAGTGAGAAGCACGTTGCTTCTCGGAGCTGCGTTTTGATATGCCAAAGTGAATGGGAGTAAACGCGATTTGGAGAAATATCTGCTTCTAAAACCGAAACGGTGCAACCAAACAGAACGGCCTTCAATGTGTGCGTTCAACTTACAGAGTTAAACTGATGTGTGTTTGCAGAAGTTTCTAAACCCTTTCTGTGAAGAAGCACAAAACCCATTTTCCCAGGCAAAAGCCAGCATTTCCCAAATAGCTGTAAATCTCCGTCTGAAACATCAAACGAACGTATCCTTCAGACTGCTCTGCTGGGTGTTCGCTGACATAAGGGAGTTTAATCTGCCTCTAGATTCAGAGAGTGAGAAGCACGTTGCTTCTCGGAGCTGCGTTTTGATATGCCAGAGTGAATGGGAGTAAACGCGGTTTGGAGAAATATCTGCTTCTAAAACCAAAACGGAGCAACCTAACAGAACGGCCTTCAATGTGTGCGTTCAACTTACAGACTTAAACTGATGGGGGTTTGCAGGAGTTTCTAAACCCTTTCTGTGAAGAAGCACAAAACGCATTTTCCGAGGCCAAGAAAGCATTACCCAAATAGCTGTAAATCTCCGTCTGAAACACAAAACGAACGTATCCTTCAGACTGCTCTGCTGGGTGTTCGCTGACCTAAGGGAGTTGAATCTGCCTCTAGATTCAGAGAGTGAGAAGCACGTTGCTTCTCGGAGCTGCGTTTTGATATGCCAGAGTGAATGGGAGTAAACGCGGTTTGGAGAAATATCTGCTTCTAAAACCAAAACGGAGCAACCTAACAGAACGGCCTTCAATGTGTGCGTTCAACTTACAGAGTTAAACTGATGTGTGTTTGCAGGAGTTTCTAAACCCTTTCTGTGAAGAAGCGCAAAACGCATTTTCCCAGGCAAAAGGCAGCATTTCCCAAATAGCTGTAAATCTCCGTCTGAAACACAAAACGAACGTATCCTTCAGACTGCTCTGCTGGGTGTTCGCTGACCTAAAGGAGTTGAATCTGCCTCTAGATTCAGAGAGTGAGAAGCACGTTGCTTCTCGGAGCTGCGTTTTGATATGCCAGAGTGAATGGGAGTAAACGCGGTTTGGAGAAACATCTGCTTCTAAAACCAAAACGGAGCAACCTAACAGAACGGCCTTCAATGTGTTCGTTCAACTTACAGAGTTAAACTGATGTGTGTTTGCAGGAGTTTCTAAACCCTTTCTGTGAAAAAGCCCAAAACGCATTTTCCCAGGCAAAAGCCAGCATTTTCCAAATAGCTGTAAATCTCCGTCTGAAACATAAAACGAACCTATCCTTCAGACTGCTCTGCTGGGTGTTCGCTGACCTAAGGGAGTTGAATTTGCCTATAGATTCAGAGAGTGAGAAGCACGTTGCTTCTCGGAGCTGCGTTTTGATATGCCAGAGTGAATGGGAGTAAACGCGGTTTGAGAAATATCTGCTTCTAAAACCAGAACGGAGCCACCTAACAGAACGGCCTTCAATGTGTGCGTTCAACTTACAGAGTTAAACTGATGTGTGTTTGCAGGAGTTTCTAAACCCTTTCTGTGAAGAAGCGCAAAACGCATTTTCGAAGCCAAAAGCCAGCATTTCCCAAATAGCTGTAAATCTCCGTCTGAAACACAAAACGAACGTATCGTTCAGACTGCTCTGCTGGGTGTTCGCTGACCTAAGGGAGTTGAATCTGCCTCTAGATTCAGAAAGTGAGAAGCACGTTGCTTCTCGGAGCTGCGTTTTGATATGCCAGAGTGAATGGGATTAAACGCGGTTTGGAGAAATATCTGCTTCTAGAACCAAAACGGAGCAACCTAACAGAACGGCCTTCAATGTGTGCGTTCAATTTACAGAGTTAAACTGATGTGTGTTTGCAGGAGTTTCTAAACCCTTTCTGTGAAGAAGCGCAAAACGCATTTTCCCAGGCAAAAGCCAGCATTTCCCAAATAGCTGTAAATCTCTGTCTGAAACACAAAACGAACGTATCCTTCAGACTGCTCTGCTTGGTGTTCTCTGACCTAAGGGAGTTGAATCTGCCTCTAGATTCAGAGAGTGAGAAGCACGTTGCTTCTCGGAGCTGCGTTTTGATATGCCAGAGTGAATGGGAGTAAACACGGTTTGGAGAAATATCTGCTTCTAAAACCAAAACGGAGCAACCTAAAAGAACGGCCTTCAATGTGTGCGTTCAACTTACAGAGATAAACGGATGTGTGTTTGCAGGAGTTTCTAAACCCTTTCTGTGAAGAAGCGCAAAACGCATTTTCCCAGGCAAAAGCCAGCATTTCCCAAATAGCTGTAAATCTCCGTCTGAAACATAAAACGAACGTATCCTTCAGACTACTCTGCTGGGTGTTCGCTGACCTAAAAGAGTTGAATCTGCCTCTAGATTCAGAGAGTGAGAAGCACGTTGCTTCTCGGAGCTGCGTTTTGATATGCCAGAGTGAATGGGAGTAAACGCGGTTTGGAGAAATATCTGCTTCTAAAACCAAAAAGGAGCAACCTAACAGAACGGCCATCAATCTGTGCGTTCAACTTACAGAGTTAAACTGATGTGTGTTTGCAGGAGTTTCTAAACTTTTTCTGTGAAGAAGGGCAAAACGCATTTTCCCTGGCAAAAGCCAGCATTTCCCAAATAGCTGTAAATCTCCGTCTGAAACACAAAACGAACGTATCCTTCAGACTGCTCTGCTAGGTGTTCGCTGACCTAAGGGAGTTGAATCTGCCTCTAGATTCAGAGAGTGCGAAGCACGTTGCTTCTCGGAGCTGCGTTTTGATATGCCAGAGTGAATGGGAGTAAACGCGGTTTGGAGAAATATCTGCTTCTAAAACCAAAACGGAGCAACATAACAGAACGGCCTTCAATGTGTGCGTTCAACTTACATAGTTAAACTGATGTGTGTTTGCAGGAGTTTCTAAACCCTTTCTGTGAAGAAGCGCAAAACGCATTTTCCCAGGCAAAAGCCAGCATTTCCCAAATAGCTGTAAATCTCCGTCTGAAACATAAAACGAACGTATCCTTCAGACTGCTCTGCTGGGTGTTCGCTGACCTAAGGGAG
The DNA here is from genome assembly GCF_049354715.1 of Callithrix jacchus. Classification (NCBI taxonomy): domain Eukaryota; kingdom Metazoa; phylum Chordata; class Mammalia; order Primates; family Cebidae; genus Callithrix; species Callithrix jacchus. Next base: position 23,851,107 of record NC_133523.1, read on the forward strand.
TTGAATCTGCCTCTAGATTCAGAAAGTGAGAGGCACGTTGCTTCTCGGAGCTGCGTTTTGATATGCCAGAGTGAATGGGAGTAAACGCGGTTTGGAGAAATATCTGCTTCTAAAACCAAAACGGAGCAACCTAACAGAACGGCCTTCAATGTGTGCGTTCAACTTACAGAGTTAAACTGACGTGTGTTTGCAGGAGTTTCTAAACCCTTTCTGTGAAGAAGCGCAAAACGCATTTTCCCAGGCAAAAGCCAGCATTTCCCAAATAGCTGTAAATCTCCGTCTGAAACACAAAACGAACGTATCCTTCAGACTGCTCTGCTGGGTGTTCGCTGACCTAAGGGAGTTGAATCTGCCTCTAGATTCAGAGAGTGAGAAGCACGTTGCTTCTCGGAGCTGCGTTTTGATATGCCAGAGTGAATGGGAGTAAACGCGGTTTGGAGCAATATCTGCTTCTAAAACCAAAACGGAGCAACCTAACAGAACGGCCTTCAATGTGTGCGTTCAACTTACAGAGTTAAACTGATGTGTGTTTGCAGGAGTTTCTAAACCCTTTCTGTGAAGAAGCGCAAAACGCACTTTCCCAGGCAAAAGCCAGCATTTCCCATATAGCTGTAAATCTTTGTCTGAAACACAAAACGAACGTATCCTTCAGACTGCTCTGCTGGGTGTTCGCTGACCTAAGAAAGTTGAATGTGCCTCTAGATTCAGAGAGTGAGAAGCACGTTGCTTCTCGGAGCTGCGTTTTGATATGCCAGAGTGAATGGGAGTAAACGCGGTTTGGAGAAATATCTGCTTCTAAAACCAAAACGGAGCAACCTAACAGAACGGCCTTCAATGTGTGCGTTCAACTTACAGAGTTAAACTGATGTGTGTTTGCAGGAGTTTCTAAACCCTTTCTGTGAAGAAGCGCAAAACGCATTTTCCCAGGCAAAAGCCAGCATTTCCCAAATAGCTGTAAATCTCCGTCTGAATCACAAAACGAACGTATCCTTCAGACTGCTCTGCTGGGTGTTCGCTGACCTAAGGGAGTTGAATCTGCCTCTAGATTCAGAGAGTGAGAAGCACGTTGCTTCTCGAAGCTGCGTTTTGATATGCCAGAGTGAATGGGAGTAAACGCGGGTTGGAGAAATATCTGCTTCTAAAACCAAAACGGAGCAACCTAACAGAACGGCCTTCAATGTGTGCGTTCAACTTACAGAGTTAAACTGATGTGTGTTTGCAGGAGTTTCTAAACCCTTTCTGTGAAGAAGCGCAAAACGCATTTTCCCAGGCAAAAGCCAGCATTTCCCAAATAGCTGTAAATCTCCGTCTGAAACACAAAACGAACGTATCCTTCAGACTGCTCTGCTGGGTGTTCGCTGACCTAAGGGATTTGAATCTGCCTCTAGATTCAGAGAGTGAGAAGCACGTTGCTTCTCGGAGCTGCGTATTGATATGCCAGAGTGAATGGGAGTAAACGCGGTTTGGAGAAATATCTGCTTCTAAAACCAAAACGGAGCAACCTAACAGAACGGCCTTCAATGTGTGCGTTGCACTTACAGAGTTAAAGTGATGTGTGTTTGCAGGAGTTTCTAAACCCTTTCTGTGAAGAAGCACAAAACCCATTTTCCCAGGCAAAAGCCAGCATTTTCCAAATAGCTGTAAATCTCCGTCTGAAACATAAAACGAACGTATCCTTCAGACTGCTCTGCTGGGTGTTCGCTGACCTAAGGGAGTTGAATCTGCCTCTAGATTCAGAGAGTGAGAAGCACGTTGCTTCTCGGAGCTGCGTTTTTATATGCCAGAGTGAATGGGAGTAAACGCGGTTTGGAGAAATATCTGCTTCTAAAACCAAAACGGAGCAACCTAACAGAAAGGCCTTCAATGTGTGCGTTCAACTTACAGAGTTAAACTGATGTGTGTTTGCAGGAGTTTCTAAACCCTTTCTGTGAAGAAGCGCAAAACGCATTTTCCCAGGCAAAAGCCAGCATTTCCCAAATAGCTGTAAATCTCCGTCTGAAACACAAAACGAACGTAGTTTTCAGACTGCTCTGCTGGGTGTTCGCTGACCTAAGGGAGTTGAATCTGCCTCTAGATTCAGAGAGTGAGAAGCACGTTGCTTCTCGGAGCTGCGTTTTGATATGCCAGAGTGAATGGGAGTAAACGCGGTTTGGAGAAATATCTGCTTCTAAAACTAAAAAGGAGCAAACTAACAGAACGGCCTTCAATGTGTGCGTTCAACTTACAGAGTTAAACTGATGTGTGTTTGCAGGAGTTTCTAAACCCTTTCTGTGAAGAAGCGCAAAACGCATTTTCCCAGGCAAAAGCCAGCATTTCCCAAATAGCTGTAAATCTCCGTCTGAAACACAAAACGAACGTATCCTTCAGACTGCTCTGCTGGGTGTTCGCTGACCTAAGGGAGTTGAATCTGCCTCTAGATTCAGAGAGTGAGAAGCACGTTGCTTCTCGGAGCTGCGTTTTGATATGCCAGAGTGAATGGGAGTAAACGCGATTTGGAGAAATATCTGCTTGTAAAACCGAAACGGAGCAACCTAACAGAACGGCCTTCAATGTGTGCGTTCAACTTACAGAGTTAAAGTGATGTGTGTTTGCAGGAGTTTCTAAACCCTTTCTGTGAAGAAGCACAAAACGCATTTTCCCAGGCAAAAGCCAGCATTTCCCAAATAGCTGTAAATCTCCGTCTGAAACATAAAACGAACGTATCCTTCAGACTGCTCTGCTGGGTTTTCGCTGACCTAAGGGAGTTGAATCTGCCTCTAGATTCAGAGAGTGAGAAGCACGTTGCTTCTCGGAGCTGCGTTTTGATATGCCAGAGTGAATGGGAGTAAACACGGTTTGGAGAAATATCTGCTTCTAAAACCAAAACGGAGCAACCTAAAAGAACGGCCTTCAATGTGTGCGTTCAACTTACAGAGATAAACGGATGTGTGTTTGCAGGAGTTTCTAAACCCTTTCTGTGAAGAAGCGCAAAACGCATTTTCCCAGGCAAAAGCCAGCATTTCCCAAATAGCTGTAAATCTCCGTCTGAAACATAAAACGAACGTATCCTTCAGACTACTCTGCTGGGTGTTCGCTGACCTAAAAGAGTTGAATCTGCCTCTAGATTCAGAGAGTGAGAAGCACGTTGCTTCTCGGAGCTGCGTTTTGATATGCCAGAGTGAATGGGAGTAAACGCGGTTTGGAGAAATATCTGCTTCTAAAACCAAAAAGGAGCAACCTAACAGAACGGCCGTCAATCTGTGCGTTCAACTTACAGAGTTAAACTGATGTGTGTTTGCAGGAGTTTCTAAACCCTTTCTGTGAAGAAGGGCAAAACGCATTTTCCCTGGCAAAAGCCAGCATTTCCCAAATAGCTGTAAATCTCCGTCTGAAACACAAAACGAACGTATCCTTCAGACTGCTCTGCTGGGTGTTCGCTGACCTAAGGGAGTTGAATCTGCCTCTAGATTCAGAGAGTGAGAAGCACGTTGCTTCTCGGAGCTGCGTTTTGATATGCCAGAGTGAATGGGAGTAAACGCGGTTTGGAGAAATATCTGCTTCTAAAACCAAAACGGAGCAACCTAACAGAACGGCCTTCAATGTCTGCGTTCAACTTACAGAGTTAAACTGATGTGTGTTTGCAGGAGTTTCTAAACCCTTTCTGTGAAGAAGGGCAAAACGCATTTTCCCAGGCAAAAGCCAGCATTTCCCAAATAGCTGTAAATCTTTGTCTGAAACACAAAACGAACGTATCCTTCAGACTGCTCTGCTGGGTGTTCGCTGACCTAAGGGAGTTGAATCTGCCTCTAGATTCAGAGAGTGAGAAGCACGTTGCTTCTCGGAGCTGCGTTTTGATATGCCAGAGTGAATGGGAGTAAACGCGGTTTGGAGAAATATCTGCTTCTAAAACCAAAACGGAGCAACCTAACAGAACGGCCTTCAATGTGTGCGTTCAACTTACAGAGTTAAACTGATGTGTGTTTGCAGGAGTTTCTAAACTTTTTCTGTGAAGAAGCGCAAAACGCATTTTTCCAGGCAAAAGCCAGCATTTCCCAAATAGTTGTAAATCTCCGTCTGAAACACAAAACGAACGTATCCTTCAGACTGCTCTGCTGGGTGTTCGCTGACCTAAGGGAGTTTAATCTGCCTCTAGATTCAGAGAGTGAGAAGCACGTTGCTTCTCGGAACTGCGTTTTGATATGCCAGAGTGAATGGGAGTAAACGCGGTTTGGAGAAATATCTGCTTCTAAAACCAAAACGGAGCAACCTAACAGAACGGCCTTCAATGTGTGCGTTCAACTTACAGAGTTAAACTGATGTGTGTTTGCAGGAGTTTCTAAACCCTTTCTGTGAAGAAGCGCAAAACGCATTTTTCCAGGCAAAAGCCAGCATTTCCCAAATAGCTGTAAATCTCCGTCTGAAACACAAAACGAACGTATCCTTCAGACTGCTCTGCTGGGTGTTCGCTGACCTAAGGGAGTTGAATCTGCCTCTAGATTCAGAGAGTGAGAAGCACGTTGCTTCTCGGAACTGCGTTTTGATATGCCAGAGTGAATGGGAGTAAACGCGGTTTGGAGAAATATCTGCTTCTAAAACCAAAACGGAGCAACCTAACAGAACGGCCTTCAATGTGTGCGTTCAACTTACAGAGTTAAACTGATGTGTGTTTGCAGGAGTTTCTAAACCCTTTCTGTGAAGAAGCGCAAAACGCATTTTCCCAGGCAAAAGCCAGCATTTCCCAAATAGCAGTAAATCTTTGTCTGAAACACAAAACGAACGTATCCTTCACACTGCTCTGCTGGGTGTTCGCTGACCTAAGGGAGTTGAATCTGCCTCTAGATTCAGAGAGTGAGAAGCACGTTGCTTCTCGGAACTGCGTTTTGATATGCCAGAGTGAATGGGAGTAAACGCGGTTTGGAGAAATATCTGCTTCTAAAACCAAAACGGAGCAACCTAACAGAACGGCCTTCAATGTGTGCGTTCAACGTACAGAGTTAAACTGATGTGTGTTTGCAGGAGTTTCTAAACCCTTTCTGTGAAGAAGCGCAAAACGCATTTTCCCAGGCAAAAGCCAGCATTTCCCAAATAGCTGTAAATCTTTCTCTGAAACACAAAACGAACGTATCCTTCAGACTGCTCTGCTGGGTGTTCGCTGACCTAAGGGAGTTGAATCTGCCTCTAGATTCAGAGAGTGAGAAGCACGTTGCTTCTCGGAGCTGCGTTTTGATATGCCAGAGTGAATGGGAGTAAACGCGGTTTGGAGAAATATCTGCTTCTAAAACCAAAACGGAGCAACCTAACAGAACGGCCTTCAATGTGTGCGTTCAACTTACAGAGTTAAACTGATGTGTGTTTGCAGGAGTTTCTAAACCCTTTCTGTGAAGAAGCGCAAAACGCATTTTCCCAGGCAAAAGCCAGCATTTCCCAAATAGCTGTAAATCTATGTCTGAAACACAAAACGAACGTATCCTTCAGACTGCTCTGCTGGGTGTTCGCTGACCTAAGGGAGTTGAATCTGCCTCTAGATTCAGAGAGTGAGAAGCACGTTGCTTCTCGGAGCTGCGTTTTGATATGCCAGAGTGAATGGGAGTAAACGCGGTTTGGAGAAATATCTGCTTCTAAAACCAAAACGGAGCAACCTAACAGAACGGCCTTCAATGTGTGCGTTCAACTTACAGAGTTAAACTGATGTGTGTTTGCAGGAGTTTCTAAACCCTTTCTGTGAAGAAGCCCAAAACGCATTCTCCCAGGAAAAAGCCAGCATTTTCCAAATAGTTGTAAATCTCCGTCTGAAACACAAAACGAACGTATCCTTCAGACTGCTCTGCTGGGTGTTCGCTGACCTAAGGGAGTTGAATCTGCCTCTAGATTCAGAGAGTGAGAAGCACGTTGCTTCTCGGAGCTGCGTTTTGATATGCCAGAGTGAATGGGAGTAAACGCGGTTTGGAGAAATATCTGCTTCTAAAACCAAAACGGAGCAACCTAACAGAACGGCCTTCAATGTCTGCGTTCAACTTACAGAGTTAAACTGATGTGTGTTTGCAGGAGTTTCTAAACCCTTTCTGTGAAGAAGCGCAAAACGCATTTTCCCAGGCAAAAGCCAGCATTTCCCAAATAGCTGTAAATCTTTGTCTGAAACACAAAACGAACGTATCCTTCAGACTGCTCTGCTGGGTGTTCGCTGACCTAAGGGAGTTGAATCTGCCTCTAGATTCAGAGAGTGAGAAGCACGTTGCTTCTCGGAGCTGCGTTTTGATATGCCAGAGTGAATGGGAGTAAACGCGGTTTGGAGAAATATCTGCTTCTAAAACCAAAACGGAGCAACCTAACAGAACGGCCTTCAATGTGTGCGTTCAACTTACAGAGTTAAACTGATGTGTGTTTGCAGGAGTTTCTAAACTTTTTCTGTGAAGAAGCGCAAAACGCATTTTTCCAGGCAAAAGCCAGCATTTCCCAAATAGTTGTAAATCTCCGTCTGAAACACAAAACGAACGTATCCTTCAGACTGCTCTGCTGGGTGTTCGCTGACCTAAGGGAGTTTAATCTGCCTCTAGATTCAGAGAGTGAGAAGCACGTTGCTTCTCGGAACTGCGTTTTGATATGCCAGAGTGAATGGGAGTAAACGCGGTTTGGAGAAATATCTGCTTCTAAAACCAAAACGGAGCAACCTAACAGAACGGCCTTCAATGTGTGCGTTCAACTTACAGAGTTAAACTGATGTGTGTTTGCAGGAGTTTCTAAACCCTTTCTGTGAAGAAGCGCAAAACGCATTTTTCCAGGCAAAAGCCAGCATTTCCCAAATAGCTGTAAATCTCCGTCTGAAACACAAAACGAACGTATCCTTCAGACTGCTCTGCTGGGTGTTCGCTGACCTAAGGGAGTTGAATCTGCCTCTAGATTCAGAGAGTGAGAAGCACGTTGCTTCTCGGAACTGCGTTTTGATATGCCAGAGTGAATGGGAGTAAACGCGGTTTGGAGAAATATCTGCTTCTAAAACCAAAACGGAGCAACCTAACAGAACGGCCTTCAATGTGTGCGTTCAACTTACAGAGTTAAACTGATGTGTGTTTGCAGGAGTTTCTAAACCCTTTCTGTGAAGAAGCGCAAAACGCATTTTCCCAGGCAAAAGCCAGCATTTCCCAAATAGCAGTAAATCTTTGTCTGAAACACAAAACGAACGTATCCTTCACACTGCTCTGCTGGGTGTTCGCTGACCTAAGGGAGTTGAATCTGCCTCTAGATTCAGAGAGTGAGAAGCACGTTGCTTCTCGGAACTGCGTTTTGATATGCCAGAGTGAATGGGAGTAAACGCGGTTTGGAGAAATATCTGCTTCTAAAACCAAAACGGAGCAACCTAACAGAACGGCCTTCAATGTGTGCGTTCAACGTACAGAGTTAAACTGATGTGTGTTTGCAGGAGTTTCTAAACCCTTTCTGTGAAGAAGCGCAAAACGCATTTTCCCAGGCAAAAGCCAGCATTTCCCAAATAGCTGTAAATCTTTCTCTGAAACACAAAACGAACGTATCCTTCAGACTGCTCTGCTGGGTGTTCGCTGACCTAAGGGAGTTGAATCTGCCTCTAGATTCAGAGAGTGAGAAGCACGTTGCTTCTCGGAGCTGCGTTTTGATATGCCAGAGTGAATGGGAGTAAACGCGGTTTGGAGAAATATCTGCTTCTAAAACCAAAACGGAGCAACCTAACAGAACGGCCTTCAATGTGTGCGTTCAACTTACAGAGTTAAACTGATGTGTGTTTGCAGGAGTTTCTAAACCCTTTCTGTGAAGAAGCGCAAAACGCATTTTCCCAGGCAAAAGCCAGCATTTCCCAAATAGCTGTAAATCTATGTCTGAAACACAAAACGAACGTATCCTTCAGACTGCTCTGCTGGGTGTTCGCTGACCTAAGGGAGTTGAATCTGCCTCTAGATTCAGAGAGTGAGAAGCACGTTGCTTCTCGGAGCTGCGTTTTGATATGCCAGAGTGAATGGGAGTAAACGCGGTTTGGAGAAATATCTGCTTCTAAAACCAAAACGGAGCAACCTAACAGAACGGCCTTCAATGTGTGCGTTCAACTTACAGAGTTAAACTGATGTGTGTTTGCAGGAGTTTCTAAACCCTTTCTGTGAAGAAGCGCAAAACGCATTTTCCCAGGCAAAAGCCAGCATTTCCCAAATAGCTGTAAATCTCCGTCTGAATCACAAAACGAACGTATCCTTCAGACTGCTCTGCTGGGTGTTCGCTGACCTAAGGGAGTTGAATCTGCCTCTAGATTCAGAGAGTGAGAAGCACGTTGCTTCTCGAAGCTGCGTTTTGATATGCCAGAGTGAATGGGAGTAAACGCGGGTTGGAGAAATATCTGCTTCTAAAACCAAAACGGAGCAACCTAACAGAACGGCCTTCAATGTGTGCGTTCAACTTACAGAGTTAAACTGATGTGTGTTTGCAGGAGTTTCTAAACCCTTTCTGTGAAGAAGCGCAAAACGCATTTTCCCAGGCAAAAGCCAGCATTTCCCAAATAGCTGTAAATCTCCGTCTGAAACACAAAACGAACGTATCCTTCAGACTGCTCTGCTGGGTGTTCGCTGACCTAAGGGATTTGAATCTGCCTCTAGATTCAGAGAGTGAGAAGCACGTTGCTTCTCGGAGCTGCGTATTGATATGCCAGAGTGAATGGGAGTAAACGCGGTTTGGAGAAATATCTGCTTCTAAAACCAAAACGGAGCAACCTAACAGAACGGCCTTCAATGTGTGCGTTGCACTTACAGAGTTAAAGTGATGTGTGTTTGCAGGAGTTTCTAAACCCTTTCTGTGAAGAAGCACAAAACCCATTTTCCCAGGCAAAAGCCAGCATTTTCCAAATAGCTGTAAATCTCCGTCTGAAACATAAAACGAACGTATCCTTCAGACTGCTCTGCTGGGTGTTCGCTGACCTAAGGGAGTTGAATCTGCCTCTAGATTCAGAGAGTGAGAAGCACGTTGCTTCTCGGAGCTGCGTTTTTATATGCCAGAGTGAATGGGAGTAAACGCGGTTTGGAGAAATATCTGCTTCTAAAACCAAAACGGAGCAACCTAACAGAAAGGCCTTCAATGTGTGCGTTCAACTTACAGAGTTAAACTGATGTGTGTTTGCAGGAGTTTCTAAACCCTTTCTGTGAAGAAGCGCAAAACGCATTTTCCCAGGCAAAAGCCAGCATTTCCCAAATAGCTGTAAATCTCCGTCTGAAACACAAAACGAACGTAGTTTTCAGACTGCTCTGCTGGGTGTTCGCTGACCTAAGGGAGTTGAATCTGCCTCTAGATTCAGAGAGTGAGAAGCACGTTGCTTCTCGGAGCTGCGTTTTGATATGCCAGAGTGAATGGGAGTAAACGCGGTTTGGAGAAATATCTGCTTCTAAAACTAAAAAGGAGCAAACTAACAGAACGGCCTTCAATGTGTGCGTTCAACTTACAGAGTTAAACTGATGTGTGTTTGCAGGAGTTTCTAAACCCTTTCTGTGAAGAAGCGCAAAACGCATTTTCCCAGGCAAAAGCCAGCATTTCCCAAATAGCTGTAAATCTCCGTCTGAAACACAAAACGAACGTATCCTTCAGACTGCTCTGCTGGGTGTTCGCTGACCTAAGGGAGTTGAATCTGCCTCTAGATTCAGAGAGTGAGAAGCACGTTGCTTCTCGGAGCTGCGTTTTGATATGCCAGAGTGAATGGGAGTAAACGCGATTTGGAGAAATATCTGCTTGTAAAACCGAAACGGAGCAACCTAACAGAACGGCCTTCAATGTGTGCGTTCAACTTACAGAGTTAAAGTGATGTGTGTTTGCAGGAGTTTCTAAACCCTTTCTGTGAAGAAGCACAAAACGCATTTTCCCAGGCAAAAGCCAGCATTTCCCAAATAGCTGTAAATCTCCGTCTGAAACATAAAACGAACGTATCCTTCAGACTGCTCTGCTGGGTTTTCGCTGACCTAAGGGAGTTGAATCTGCCTCTAGATTCAGAGAGTGAGAAGCACGTTGCTTCTCGGAGCTGCGTTTTGATATGCCAGAGTGAATGGGAGTAAACACGGTTTGGAGAAATATCTGCTTCTAAAACCAAAACGGAGCAACCTAAAAGAACGGCCTTCAATGTGTGCGTTCAACTTACAGAGATAAACGGATGTGTGTTTGCAGGAGTTTCTAAACCCTTTCTGTGAAGAAGCGCAAAACGCATTTTCCCAGGCAAAAGCCAGCATTTCCCAAATAGCTGTAAATCTCCGTCTGAAACATAAAACGAACGTATCCTTCAGACTACTCTGCTGGGTGTTCGCTGACCTAAAAGAGTTGAATCTGCCTCTAGATTCAGAGAGTGAGAAGCACGTTGCTTCTCGGAGCTGCGTTTTGATATGCCAGAGTGAATGGGAGTAAACGCGGTTTGGAGAAATATCTGCTTCTAAAACCAAAAAGGAGCAACCTAACAGAACGGCCGTCAATCTGTGCGTTCAACTTACAGAGTTAAACTGATGTGTGTTTGCAGGAGTTTCTAAACCCTTTCTGTGAAGAAGGGCAAAACGCATTTTCCCTGGCAAAAGCCAGCATTTCCCAAATAGCTGTAAATCTCCGTCTGAAACACAAAACGAACGTATCCTTCAGACTGCTCTGCTGGGTGTTCGCTGACCTAAGGGAGTTGAATCTGCCTCTAGATTCAGAGAGTGAGAAGCACGTTGCTTCTCGGAGCTGCGTTTTGATATGCCAGAGTGAATGGGAGTAAACGCGGTTTGGAGAAATATCTGCTTCTAAAACCAAAACGGAGCAACCTAACAGAACGGCCTTCAATGTCTGCGTTCAACTTACAGAGTTAAACTGATGTGTGTTTGCAGGAGTTTCTAAACCCTTTCTGTGAAGAAGCGCAAAACGCATTTTCCCAGGCAAAAGCCAGCATTTCCCAAATAGCTGTAAATCTTTGTCTGAAACACAAAACGAACGTATCCTTCAGACTGCTCTGCTGGGTGTTCGCTGACCTAAGGGAGTTGAATCTGCCTCTAGATTCAGAGAGTGAGAAGCACGTTGCTTCTCGGAGCTGCGTTTTGATATGCCAGAGTGAATGGGAGTAAACGCGGTTTGGAGAAATATCTGCTTCTAAAACCAAAACGGAGCAACCTAACAGAACGGCCTTCAATGTGTGCGTTCAACTTACAGAGTTAAACTGATGTGTGTTTGCAGGAGTTTCTAAACTTTTTCTGTGAAGAAGCGCAAAACGCATTTTTCCAGGCAAAAGCCAGCATTTCCCAAATAGTTGTAAATCTCCGTCTGAAACACAAAACGAACGTATCCTTCAGACTGCTCTGCTGGGTGTTCGCTGACCTAAGGGAGTTTAATCTGCCTCTAGATTCAGAGAGTGAGAAGCACGTTGCTTCTCGGAACTGCGTTTTGATATGCCAGAGTGAATGGGAGTAAACGCGGTTTGGAGAAATATCTGCTTCTAAAACCAAAACGGAGCAACCTAACAGAACGGCCTTCAATGTGTGCGTTCAACTTACAGAGTTAAACTGATGTGTGTTTGCAGGAGTTTCTAAACCCTTTCTGTGAAGAAGCGCAAAACGCATTTTTCCAGGCAAAAGCCAGCATTTCCCAAATAGCTGTAAATCTCCGTCTGAAACACAAAACGAACGTATCCTTCAGACTGCTCTGCTGGGTGTTCGCTGACCTAAGGGAGTTGAATCTGCCTCTAGATTCAGAGAGTGAGAAGCACGTTGCTTCTCGGAACTGCGTTTTGATATGCCAGAGTGAATGGGAGTAAACGCGGTTTGGAGAAATATCTGCTTCTAAAACCAAAACGGAGCAACCTAACAGAACGGCCTTCAATGTGTGCGTTCAACTTACAGAGTTAAACTGATGTGTGTTTGCAGGAGTTTCTAAACCCTTTCTGTGAAGAAGCGCAAAACGCATTTTCCCAGGCAAAAGCCAGCATTTCCCAAATAGCAGTAAATCTTTGTCTGAAACACAAAACGAACGTATCCTTCACACTGCTCTGCTGGGTGTTCGCTGACCTAAGGGAGTTGAATCTGCCTCTAGATTCAGAGAGTGAGAAGCACGTTGCTTCTCGGAACTGCGTTTTGATATGCCAGAGTGAATGGGAGTAAACGCGGTTTGGAGAAATATCTGCTTCTAAAACCAAAACGGAGCAACCTAACAGAACGGCCTTCAATGTGTGCGTTCAACGTACAGAGTTAAACTGATGTGTGTTTGCAGGAGTTTCTAAACCCTTTCTGTGAAGAAGCGCAAAACGCATTTTCCCAGGCAAAAGCCAGCATTTCCCAAATAGCTGTAAATCTTTCTCTGAAACACAAAACGAACGTATCCTTCAGACTGCTCTGCTGGGTGTTCGCTGACCTAAGGGAGTTGAATCTGCCTCTAGATTCAGAGAGTGAGAAGCACGTTGCTTCTCGGAGCTGCGTTTTGATATGCCAGAGTGAATGGGAGTAAACGCGGTTTGGAGAAATATCTGCTTCTAAAACCAAAACGGAGCAACCTAACAGAACGGCCTTCAATGTGTGCGTTCAACTTACAGAGTTAAACTGATGTGTGTTTGCAGGAGTTTCTAAACCCTTTCTGTGAAGAAGCGCAAAACGCATTTTCCCAGGCAAAAGCCAGCATTTCCCAAATAGCTGTAAATCTATGTCTGAAACACAAAACGAACGTATCCTTCAGACTGCTCTGCTGGGTGTTCGCTGACCTAAGGGAGTTGAATCTGCCTCTAGATTCAGAGAGTGAGAAGCACGTTGCTTCTCGGAGCTGCGTTTTGATATGCCAGAGTGAATGGGAGTAAACGCGGTTTGGAGAAATATCTGCTTCTAAAACCAAAACGGAGCAACCTAACAGAACGGCCTTCAATGTGTGCGTTCAACTTACAGAGTTAAACTGATGTGTGTTTGCAGGAGTTTCTAAACCCTTTCTGTGAAGAAGCCCGAAACGCATTCTCCCAGGAAAAAGCCAGCATTTTCCAAATAGTTGTAAATCTCCGTCTGAAACACAAAACGAACGTATCCTTCAGACTGCTCTGCTGGGTGTTCGCTGACCTAAGGGAGTTTAATCTGCCTCTAGATTCAGAGAGTGAGAAGCACGTTGCTTCTCGGAACTGCGTTTTGATATGCCAGAGTGAATGGGAGTAAACGCGGTTTGGAGAAATATCTGCTTCTAAAACCAAAACGGAGCAACCTAACAGAACGGCCTTCAATGTGTGCGTTCAACTTACAGAGTTAAACTGATGTGTGTTTGCAGGAGTTTCTAAACCCTTTCTGTGAAGAAGCGCAAAACGCATTTTCCCAGGCAAAAGCCAGCATTTCCCAAATAGCTGTAAATCTTTGTCTGAAACACAAAACGAACGTATCCTTCAGACTGCTCTGCTGGGTGTTCGCTGACCTAAGGGAGTTGAATCTGCCTCTAGATTCAGAGAGTGAGAAGCACGTTGCTTCTCGGAGCTGCGTTTTGATATGCCAGAGTGAATGGGAGTAAACGCGGTTTGGAGAAATATCTGCTTCTAAAACCAAAACGGAGCAACCTAACAGAACGGCCTTCAATGTGTGCGTTCAACTTACAGAGTTAAACTGATGTGTGTTTGCAGGAGTTTCTAAACTTTTTCTGTGAAGAAGCGCAAAACGCATTTTTCCAGGCAAAAGCCAGCATTTCCCAAATAGTTGTAAATCTCCGTCTGAAACACAAAACGAACGTATCCTTCAGACTGCTCTGCTGGGTGTTCGCTGACCTAAGGGAGTTTAATCTGCCTCTAGATTCAGAGAGTGAGAAGCACGTTGCTTCTCGGAACTGCGTTTTGATATGCCAGAGTGAATGGGAGTAAACGCGGTTTGGAGAAATATCTGCTTCTAAAACCAAAACGGAGCAACCTAACAGAACGGCCTTCAATGTGTGCGTTCAACTTACAGAGTTAAACTGATGTGTGTTTGCAGGAGTTTCTAAACCCTTTCTGTGAAGAAGCGCAAAACGCATTTTTCCAGGCAAAAGCCAGCATTTCCCAAATAGCTGTAAATCTCCGTCTGAAACACAAAACGAACGTATCCTTCAGACTGCTCTGCTGGGTGTTCGCTGACCTAAGGGAGTTGAATCTGCCTCTAGATTCAGAGAGTGAGAAGCACGTTGCTTCTCGGAACTGCGTTTTGATATGCCAGAGTGAATGGGAGTAAACGCGGTTTGGAGAAATATCTGCTTCTAAAACCAAAACGGAGCAACCTAACAGAACGGCCTTCAATGTGTGCGTTCAACTTACAGAGTTAAACTGATGTGTGTTTGCAGGAGTTTCTAAACCCTTTCTGTGAAGAAGCGCAAAACGCATTTTCCCAGGCAAAAGCCAGCATTTCCCAAATAGCAGTAAATCTTTGTCTGAAACACAAAACGAACGTATCCTTCACACTGCTCTGCTGGGTGTTCGCTGACCTAAGGGAGTTGAATCTGCCTCTAGATTCAGAGAGTGAGAAGCACGTTGCTTCTCGGAACTGCGTTTTGATATGCCAGAGTGAATGGGAGTAAACGCGGTTTGGAGAAATATCTGCTTCTAAAACCAAAACGGAGCAACCTAACAGAACGGCCTTCAATGTGTGCGTTCAACGTACAGAGTTAAACTGATGTGTGTTTGCAGGAGTTTCTAAACCCTTTCTGTGAAGAAGCGCAAAACGCATTTTCCCAGGCAAAAGCCAGCATTTCCCAAATAGCTGTAAATCTTTCTCTGAAACACAAAACGAACGTATCCTTCAGACTGCTCTGCTGGGTGTTCGCTGACCTAAGGGAGTTGAATCTGCCTCTAGATTCAGAGAGTGAGAAGCACGTTGCTTCTCGGAGCTGCGTTTTGATATGCCAGAGTGAATGGGAGTAAACGCGGTTTGGAGAAATATCTGCTTCTAAAACCAAAACGGAGCAACCTAACAGAACGGCCTTCAATGTGTGCGTTCAACTTACAGAGTTAAACTGACGTGTGTTTGCAGGAGTTTCTAAACCCTTTCTGTGAAGAAACGCAAAACGCATTTTCCCAGGCAAAAGCCAGCATTTCCCAAATAGCTGTAAATCTCCGTCTGAAACACAAAACGAACGTATCCTTCAGACTGCTCTGCTGGGTGTTCGCTGACCTAAGGGAGTTGAATCTGCCTCTAGATTCAGAGAGTGAGAAGCACGTTGCTTCTCGGAGCTGCGTTTTGATATGCCAGAGTGAATGGGAGTAAACGCGGTTTGGAGCAATATCTGCTTCTAAAACCAAAACGGAGCAACCTAACAGAACGGCCTTCAATGTGTGCGTTCAACTTACAGAGTTAAACTGATGTGTGTTTGCAGGAGTTTCTAAACCCTTTCTGTGAAGAAGCGCAAAACGCACTTTCCCAGGCAAAAGCCAGCATTTCCCATATAGCTGTAAATCTTTGTCTGAAACACAAAACGAACGTATCCTTCAGACTGCTCTGCTGGGTGTTCGCTGACCTAAGAAAGTTGAATGTGCCTCTAGATTCAGAGAGTGAGAAGCACGTTGCTTCTCGGAGCTGCGTTTTGATATGCCAGAGTGAATGGGAGTAAACGCGGTTTGGAGAAATATCTGCTTCTAAAACCAAAACGGAGCAACCTAACAGAACGGCCTTCAATGTGTGCGTTCAACTTACAGAGTTAAACTGATGTGTGTTTGCAGGAGTTTCTAAACCCTTTCTGTGAAGAAGCGCAAAACGCATTTTCCCAGGCAAAAGCCAGCATTTCCCAAATAGCTGTAAATCTCCGTCTGAATCACAAAACGAACGTATCCTTCAGACTGCTCTGCTGGGTGTTCGCTGACCTAAGGGAGTTGAATCTGCCTCTAGATTCAGAGAGTGAGAAGCACGTTGCTTCTCGAAGCTGCGTTTTTATATGCCAGAGTGAATGGGAGTAAACGCGGGTTGGAGAAATATCTGCTTCTAAAACCAAAACGGAGCAACCTAACAGAACGGCCTTCAATGTGTGCGTTCAACTTACAGAGTTAAACTGATGTGTGTTTGCAGGAGTTTCTAAACCCTTTCTGTGAAGAAGCGCAAAACGCATTTTCCCAGGCAAAAGCCAGCATTTCCCAAATAGCTGTAAATCTCCGTCTGAAACACAAAACGAACGTATCCTTCAGACTGCTCTGCTGGGTGTTCGCTGACCTAAGGGATTTGAATCTGCCTCTAGATTCAGAGAGTGAGAAGCACGTTGCTTCTCGGAGCTGCGTATTGATATGCCAGAGTGAATGGGAGTAAACGCGGTTTGGAGAAATATCTGCTTCTAAAACCAAAACGGAGCAACCTAACAGAACGGCCTTCAATGTGTGCGTTGCACTTACAGAGTTAAAGTGATGTGTGTTTGCAGGAGTTTCTAAACCCTTTCTGTGAAGAAGCACAAAACCCATTTTCCCAGGCAAAAGCCAGCATTTTCCAAATAGCTGTAAATCTCCGTCTGAAACATAAAACGAACGTATCCTTCAGACTGCTCTGCTGGGTGTTCGCTGACCTAAGGGAGTTGAATCTGCCTCTAGATTCAGAGAGTGAGAAGCACGTTGCTTCTCGGAGCTGCGTTTTTATATGCCAGAGTGAATGGGAGTAAACGCGGTTTGGAGAAATATCTGCTTCTAAAACCAAAACGGAGCAACCTAACAGAAAGGCCTTCAATGTGTGCGTTCAACTTACAGAGTTAAACTGATGTGTGTTTGCAGGAGTTTCTAAACCCTTTCTGTGAAGAAGCGCAAAACGCATTTTCCCAGGCAAAAGCCAGCATTTCCCAAATAGCTGTAAATCTCCGTCTGAAACACAAAACGAACGTAGTTTTCAGACTGCTCTGCTGGGTGTTCGCTGACCTAAGGGAGTTGAATCTGCCTCTAGATTCAGAGAGTGAGAAGCACGTTGCTTCTCGGAGCTGCGTTTTGATATGCCAGAGTGAATGGGAGTAAACGCGGTTTGGAGAAATATCTGCTTCTAAAACTAAAAAGGAGCAAACTAACAGAACGGCCTTCAATGTGTGCGTTCAACTTACAGAGTTAAACTGATGTGTGTTTGCAGGAGTTTCTAAACCCTTTCTGTGAAGAAGCGCAAAACGCATTTTCCCAGGCAAAAGCCAGCATTTCCCAAATAGCTGTAAATCTCCGTCTGAAACACAAAACGAACGTATCCTTCAGACTGCTCTGCTGGGTGTTCGCTGACCTAAGGGAGTTGAATCTGCCTCTAGATTCAGAGAGTGAGAAGCACGTTGCTTCTCGGAGCTGCGTTTTGATATGCCAGAGTGAATGGGAGTAAACGCGATTTGGAGAAATATCTGCTTGTAAAACCGAAACGGAGCAACCTAACAGAACGGCCTTCAATGTGTGCGTTCAACTTACAGAGTTAAAGTGATGTGTGTTTGCAGGAGTTTCTAAACCCTTTCTGTGAAGAAGCACAAAACGCATTTTCCCAGGCAAAAGCCAGCATTTCCCAAATAGCTGTAAATCTCCGTCTGAAACATAAAACGAACGTATCCTTCAGACTGCTCTGCTGGGTTTTCGCTGACCTAAGGGAGTTGAATCTGCCTCTAGATTCAGAGAGTGAGAAGCACGTTGCTTCTCGGAGCTGCGTTTTGATATGCCAGAGTGAATGGGAGTAAACACGGTTTGGAGAAATATCTGCTTCTAAAACCAAAACGGAGCAACCTAAAAGAACGGCCTTCAATGTGTGCGTTCAACTTACAGAGATAAACGGATGTGTGTTTGCAGGAGTTTCTAAACCCTTTCTGTGAAGAAGCGCAAAACGCATTTTCCCAGGCAAAAGCCAGCATTTCCCAAATAGCTGTAAATCTCCGTCTGAAACATAAAACGAACGTATCCTTCAGACTACTCTGCTGGGTGTTCGCTGACCTAAAAGAGTTGAATCTGCCTCTAGATTCAGAGAGTGAGAAGCACGTTGCTTCTCGGAGCTGCGTTTTGATATGCCAGAGTGAATGGGAGTAAACGCGGTTTGGAGAAATATCTGCTTCTAAAACCAAAAAGGAGCAACCTAACAGAACGGCCGTCAATCTGTGCGTTCAACTTACAGAGTTAAACTGATGTGTGTTTGCAGGAGTTTCTAAACCCTTTCTGTGAAGAAGGGCAAAACGCATTTTCCCTGGCAAAAGCCAGCATTTCCCAAATAGCTGTAAATCTCCGTCTGAAACACAAAACGAACGTATCCTTCAGACTGCTCTGCTGGGTGTTCGCTGACCTAAGGGAGTTGAATCTGCCTCTAGATTCAGAGAGTGAGAAGCACGTTGCTTCTCGGAGCTGCGTTTTGATATGCCAGAGTGAATGGGAGTAAACGCGGTTTGGAGAAATATCTGCTTCTAAAACCAAAACGGAGCAACCTAACAGAACGGCCTTCAATGTCTGCGTTCAACTTACAGAGTTAAACTGATGTGTGTTTGCAGGAGTTTCTAAACCCTTTCTGTGAAGAAGCGCAAAACGCATTTTCCCAGGCAAAAGCCAGCATTTCCCAAATAGCTGTAAATCTTTGTCTGAAACACAAAACGAACGTATCCTTCAGACTGCTCTGCTGGGTGTTCGCTGACCTAAGGGAGTTGAATCTGCCTCTAGATTCAGAGAGTGAGAAGCACGTTGCTTCTCGGAGCTGCGTTTTGATATGCCAGAGTGAATGGGAGTAAACGCGGTTTGGAGAAATATCTGCTTCTAAAACCAAAACGGAGCAACCTAACAGAACGGCCTTCAATGTGTGCGTTCAACTTACAGAGTTAAACTGATGTGTGTTTGCAGGAGTTTCTAAACTTTTTCTGTGAAGAAGCGCAAAACGCATTTTTCCAGGCAAAAGCCAGCATTTCCCAAATAGTTGTAAATCTCCGTCTGAAACACAAAACGAACGTATCCTTCAGACTGCTCTGCTGGGTGTTCGCTGACCTAAGGGAGTTTAATCTGCCTCTAGATTCAGAGAGTGAGAAGCACGTTGCTTCTCGGAACTGCGTTTTGATATGCCAGAGTGAATGGGAGTAAACGCGGTTTGGAGAAATATCTGCTTCTAAAACCAAAACGGAGCAACCTAACAGAACGGCCTTCAATGTGTCCGTTCAACTTACAGAGTTAAACTGATGTGTGTTTGCAGGAGTTTCTAAACCCTTTCTGTGAAGAAGCGCAAAACGCATTTTTCCAGGCAAAAGCCAGCATTTCCCAAATAGCTGTAAATCTCCGTCTGAAACACAAAACGAACGTATCCTTCAGACTGCTCTGCTGGGTGTTCGCTGACCTAAGGGAGTTGAATCTGCCTCTAGATTCAGAGAGTGAGAAGCACGTTGCTTCTCGGAACTGCGTTTTGATATGCCAGAGTGAATGGGAGTAAACGCGGTTTGGAGAAATATCTGCTTCTAAAACCAAAACGGAGCAACCTAACAGAACGGCCTTCAATGTGTGCGTTCAACTTACAGAGTTAAACTGATGTGTGTTTGCAGGAGTTTCTAAACCCTTTCTGTGAAGAAGCGCAAAACGCATTTTCCCAGGCAAAAGCCAGCATTTCCCAAATAGCAGTAAATCTTTGTCTGAAACACAAAACGAACGTATCCTTCACACTGCTCTGCTGGGTGTTCGCTGACCTAAGGGAGTTGAATCTGCCTCTAGACTCAGAGAGTGAGAAGCACGTTGCTTCTCGGAACTGCGTTTTGATATGCCAGAGTGAATGGGAGTAAACGCGGTTTGGAGAAATATCTGCTTCTAAAACCAAAACGGAGCAACCTAACAGAACGGCCTTCAATGTGTGCGTTCAACGTACAGAGTTAAACTGATGTGTGTTTGCAGGAGTTTCTAAACCCTTTCTGTGAAGAAGCGCAAAACGCATTTTCCCAGGCAAAAGCCAGCATTTCCCAAATAGCTGTAAATCTTTCTCTGAAACACAAAACGAACGTATCCTTCAGACTGCTCTGCTGGGTGTTCGCTGACCTAAGGGAGTTGAATCTGCCTCTAGATTCAGAGAGTGAGAAGCACGTTGCTTCTCGGAGCTGCGTTTTGATATGCCAGAGTGAATGGGAGTAAACGCGGTTTGGAGAAATATCTGCTTCTAAAACCAAAACGGAGCAACCTAACAGAACGGCCTTCAATGTGTGCGTTCAACTTACAGAGTTAAACTGATGTGTGTTTGCAGGAGTTTCTAAACCCTTTCTGTGAAGAAGCGCAAAACGCATTTTCCCAGGCAAAAGCCAGCATTTCCCAAATAGCTGTAAATCTATGTCTGAAACACAAAACGAACGTATCCTTCAGACTGCTCTGCTGGGTGTTCGCTGACCTAAGGGAGTTGAATCTGCCTCTAGATTCAGAGAGTGAGAAGCACGTTGCTTCTCGGAGCTGCGTTTTGATATGCCAGAGTGAATGGGAGTAAACGCGGTTTGGAGAAATATCTGCTTCTAAAACCAAAACGGAGCAACCTAACAGAACGGCCTTCAATGTGTGCGTTCAACTTACAGAGTTAAACTGATGTGTGTTTGCAGGAGTTTCTAAACCCTTTCTGTGAAGAAGCCCAAAACGCATTCTCCCAGGAAAAAGCCAGCATTTTCCAAATAGTTGTAAATCTCCGTCTGAAACACAAAACGAACGTATCCTTCAGACTGCTCTGCTGGGTGTTCGCTGACCTAAGGGAGTTTAATCTGCCTCTAGATTCAGAGAGTGAGAAGCACGTTGCTTCTCGGAACTGCGTTTTGATATGCCAGAGTGAATGGGAGTAAACGCGGTTTGGAGAAATATCTGCTTCTAAAACCAAAACGGAGCAACCTAACAGAACGGCCTTCAATGTGTGCGTTCAACTTACAGAGTTAAACTGATGTGTGTTTGCAGGAGTTTCTAAACCCTTTCTGTGAAGAAGCGCAAAACGCATTTTCCCAGGCAAAAGCCAGCATTTCCCAAATAGCTGTAAATCTTTGTCTGAAACACAAAACGAACGTATCCTTCAGACTGCTCTGCTGGGTGTTCGCTGACCTAAGGGAGTTGAATCTGCCTCTAGATTCAGAGAGTGAGAAGCACGTTGCTTCTCGGAGCTGCGTTTTGATATGCCAGAGTGAATGGGAGTAAACGCGGTTTGGAGAAATATCTGCTTCTAAAACCAAAACGGAGCAACCTAACAGAACGGCCTTCAATGTGTGCGTTCAACTTACAGAGTTAAACTGATGTGTGTTTGCAGGAGTTTCTAAACTTTTTCTGTGAAGAAGCGCAAAACGCATTTTTCCAGGCAAAAGCCAGCATTTCCCAAATAGTTGTAAATCTCCGTCTGAAACACAAAACGAACGTATCCTTCAGACTGCTCTGCTGGGTGTTCGCTGACCTAAGGGAGTTTAATCTGCCTCTAGATTCAGAGAGTGAGAAGCACGTTGCTTCTCGGAACTGCGTTTTGATATGCCAGAGTGAATGGGAGTAAACGCGGTTTGGAGAAATATCTGCTTCTAAAACCAAAACGGAGCAACCTAACAGAACGGCCTTCAATGTGTGCGTTCAACTTACAGAGTTAAACTGATGTGTGTTTGCAGGAGTTTCTAAACCCTTTCTGTGAAGAAGCGCAAAACGCATTTTTCCAGGCAAAAGCCAGCATTTCCCAAATAGCTGTAAATCTCCGTCTGAAACACAAAACGAACGTATCCTTCAGACTGCTCTGCTGGGTGTTCGCTGACCTAAGGGAGTTGAATCTGCCTCTAGATTCAGAGAGTGAGAAGCACGTTGCTTCTCGGAACTGCGTTTTGATATGCCAGAGTGAATGGGAGTAAACGCGGTTTGGAGAAATATCTGCTTCTAAAACCAAAACGGAGCAACCTAACAGAACGGCCTTCAATGTGTGCGTTCAACTTACACAGTTAAACTGATGTGTGTTTGCAGGAGTTTCTAAACCCTTTCTGTGAAGAAGCGCAAAACGCATTTTCCCAGGCAAAAGCCAGCATTTCCCAAATAGCAGTAAATCTTTGTCTGAAACACAAAACGAACGTATCCTTCACACTGCTCTGCTGGGTGTTCGCTGACCTAAGGGAGTTGAATCTGCCTCTAGATTCAGAGAGTGAGAAGCACGTTGCTTCTCGGAACTGCGTTTTGATATGCCAGAGTGAATGGGAGTAAACGCGGTTTGGAGAAATATCTGCTTCTAAAACCAAAACGGAGCAACCTAACAGAACGGCCTTCAATGTGTGCGTTCAACGTACAGAGTTAAACTGATGTGTGTTTGCAGGAGTTTCTAAACCCTTTCTGTGAAGAAGCGCAAAACGCATTTTCCCAGGCAAAAGCCAGCATTTCCCAAATAGCTGTAAATCTTTCTCTGAAACACAAAACGAACGTATCCTTCAGACTGCTCTGCTGGGTGTTCGCTGACCTAAGGGAGTTGAATCTGCCTCTAGATTCAGAGAGTGAGAAGCACGTTGCTTCTCGGAGCTGCGTTTTGATATGCCAGAGTGAATGGGAGTAAACGCGGTTTGGAGAAATATCTGCTTCTAAAACCAAAACGGAGCAACCTAACAGAACGGCCTTCAATGTGTGCGTTCAACTTACAGAGTTAAACTGATGTGTGTTTGCAGGAGTTTCTAAACCCTTTCTGTGAAGAAGCGCAAAACGCATTTTCCCAGGCAAAAGCCAGCATTTCCCAAATAGCTGTAAATCTATGTCTGAAACACAAAACGAACGTATCCTTCAGACTGCTCTGCTGGGTGTTCGCTGACCTAAGGGAGTTGAATCTGCCTCTAGATTCAGAGAGTGAGAAGCACGTTGCTTCTCGGAGCTGCGTTTTGATATGCCAGAGTGAATGGGAGTAAACGCGGTTTGGAGAAATATCTGCTTCTAAAACCAAAACGGAGCAACCTAACAGAACGGCCTTCAATGTGTGCGTTCAACTTACAGAGTTAAACTGATGTGTGTTTGCAGGAGTTTCTAAACCCTTTCTGTGAAGAAGCCCAAAACGCATTCTCCCAGGAAAAAGCCAGCATTTTCCAAATAGTTGTAAATCTCCGTCTGAAACACAAAACGAACGTATCCTTCAGACTGCTCTGCTGGGTGTTCGCTGACCTAAGGGAGTTTAATCTGCCTCTAGATTCAGAGAGTGAGAAGCACGTTGCTTCTCGGAACTGCGTTTTGATATGCCAGAGTGAATGGGAGTAAACGCGGTTTGGAGAAATATCTGCTTCTAAAACCAAAACGGAGCAACCTAACAGAACGGCCTTCAATGTGTGCGTTCAACTTACAGAGTTAAACTGATGTGTGTTTGCAGGAGTTTCTAAACCCTTTCTGTGAAGAAGCGCAAAACGCATTTTTCCAGGCAAAAGCCAGCATTTCCCAAATAGCTGTAAATCTCCGTCTGAAACACAAAACGAACGTATCCTTCAGACTGCTCTGCTGGGTGTTCGCTGACCTAAGGGAGTTGAATCTGCCTCTAGATTCAGAGAGTGAGAAGCACGTTGCTTCTCGGAACTGCGTTTTGATATGCCAGAGTGAATGGGAGTAAACGCGGTTTGGAGAAATATCTGCTTCTAAAACCAAAACGGAGCAACCTAACAGAACGGCCTTCAATGTGTGCGTTCAACTTACAGAGTTAAACTGATGTGTGTTTGCAGGAGTTTCTAAACCCTTTCTGTGAAGAAGCGCAAAACGCATTTTCCCAGGCAAAAGCCAGCATTTCCCAAATAGCAGTAAATCTTTGTCTGAAACACAAAACGAACGTATCCTTCACACTGCTCTGCTGGGTGTTCGCTGACCTAAGGGAGTTGAATCTGCCTCTAGATTCAGAGAGTGAGAAGCACGTTGCTTCTCGGAACTGCGTTTTGATATGCCAGAGTGAATGGGAGTAAACGCGGTTTGGAGAAATATCTGCTTCTAAAACCAAAACGGAGCAACCTAACAGAACGGCCTTCAATGTGTGCGTTCAACGTACAGAGTTAAACTGATGTGTGTTTGCAGGAGTTTCTAAACCCTTTCTGTGAAGAAGCGCAAAACGCATTTTCCCAGGCAAAAGCCAGCATTTCCCAAATAGCTGTAAATCTTTCTCTGAAACACAAAACGAACGTATCCTTCAGACTGCTCTGCTGGGTGTTCGCTGACCTAAGGGAGTTGAATCTGCCTCTAGATTCAGAGAGTGAGAAGCACGTTGCTTCTCGGAGCTGCGTTTTGATATGCCAGAGTGAATGGGAGTAAACGCGGTTTGGAGAAATATCTGCTTCTAAAACCAAAACGGAGCAACCTAACAGAACGGCCTTCAATGTGTGCGTTCAACTTACAGAGTTAAACTGATGTGTGTTTGCAGGAGTTTCTAAACCCTTTCTGTGAAGAAGCGCAAAACGCATTTTCCCAGGCAAAAGCCAGCATTTCCCAAATAGCTGTAAATCTATGTCTGAAACACAAAACGAACGTATCCTTCAGACTGCTCTGCTGGGTGTTCGCTGACCTAAGGGAGTTGAATCTGCCTCTAGATTCAGAGAGTGAGAAGCACGTTGCTTCTCGGAGCTGCGTTTTGATATGCCAGAGTGAATGGGAGTAAACGCGGTTTGGAGAAATATCTGCTTCTAAAACCAAAACGGAGCAACCTAACAGAACGGCCTTCAATGTGTGCGTTCAACTTACAGAGTTAAACTGATGTGTGTTTGCAGGAGTTTCTAAACCCTTTCTGTGAAGAAGCCCAAAACGCATTCTCCCAGGAAAAAGCCAGCATTTTCCAAATAGCTGTAAATCTCCGTCTGAAACATAAAACGAACCTATCCTTCAGACTGCTCTTCTGGGTGTTCGCTGACCTAAGGGAGTTTAATCTGCCTCTAGATTCAGAGAGTGAGAAGCATGTTGCTTCTCGGAGCTGCGTTTTGATATGCCAGAGTGAATGGGAGTAAACGCGGTTTGGAGAAATATCTGCTTCTAAAACCAAAACGGAGCAACCTAACAGAACGGCCTTCAATGTGTGCGTTCAACTTACAGAGTTAAACTGATGTGTGTTTGCAGGAGTTTCTAAACCCTTTCTGTGAAGAAGTGCAAAACGCATTTTCCCAGGCAAAAGCCAGCATTTCCCAAATAGCTGTAAATCTCCGTCTGAAACACAAAACGAACGTATCCTTCAGACTGCTCTGCTGGGTGTTCGCTGACCTAAGGGAGTTGAATCTGCCTCTAGATTCAGAGAGTGAGAAGCACGTTGCTTCTCGGAGCTGCGTTTTGATATGCCAGAGTGAATGGGAGTAAACGCGGTTTGGAGAAATATCTGCTTCTAAAACCAAAACGGAGCAACCTAACAGAAGGGCCTTCAATGTCTGCGTTCAACTTACAGAGTTAAACTGATGTGTGTTTGCAGGAGTTTCTAAACCCTTTCTGTGAAGAAGCGCAAAACGCATTTTCCCAGGGAAAAGCCAGCATTTCCCAAATAGCTGTAAATGTTTGTCTGAAACACAAAACGAACGTATCCTTCAGACTGCTCTGCTGGGTGTTCGCTGACCTAAGGGAGTTGAATCTGCCTCTAGATTCAGAGAGTGAGAAGCACGTTGCTTCTCGGAGCTGCGTTTTGATATGCCAGAATGAATGGGATTAAACGCGGTTTGGAGAAATATCTGCTTCTTAAACCAAAACGGAGCAACCTAACAGAACGGCCTTCAATGTGTGCGTTCAACTTACACAGTTAAACTGATGTGTGTTTGCAGGAGTTTCTAAACCCTTTCTGTGAAGAAGCGCAAAACGCATTTTTCCAGGCAAAAGCCAGCATTTCCCAAATAGCTGTAAATCTCCGTCTGAAACACAAAACGAACGTATCCTTCAGACTGCTCTGCTGGGTGTTCGCTGACCTAAGGGAGTTGAATCTGCCTCTAGATTCAGAGAGTGAGAAGCACGTTGCTTCTCGGAACTGCGTTTTGATATGCCAGAGTGAATGGGAGTAAACGCGGTTTGGAGAAATATCTGCTTCTAAAACCAAAACGGAGCAACCTAACAGAACGGCCTTCAATGTGTGCGTTCAACTTACAGAGTTAAACTGATGTGTGTTTGCAGGAGTTTCTAAACCCTTTCTGTGAAGAAGCGCAAAACGCATTTTCCCAGGCAAAAGCCAGCATTTCCCAAATAGCTGTAAATCTTTGTCTGAAACACAAAACGAACGTATCCTTCAGACTGCTCTGCTGGGTGTTCGCTGACCTAAGGGAGTTGAATCTGCCTCTAGATTCAGAGAGTGAGAAGCACGTTGCTTCTCGGAGCTGCGTTTTGATATGCCAGAGTGAATGGGAGTAAACGCGGTTTGGAGAAATATCTGCTTCTATAACCAAAACGGAGCAACCTAACAGAACGGCCTTCAATGTGTGCGTTCAACTTACAGAGTTAAACTGATGTGTGTTTGCAGGAGTTTCTAAACCCTTTCTGTGAAGAAGCCCAAAACGCATTTTCCCAGGCAAAAGCCAGCATTTTCCAAATAGCTGTAAATCTCCGTCTGAAACATAAAACGAACCTATCCTTCAGACTGCTCTTCTGGGTGTTCGCTGACCTAAGGGAGTTTAATCTGCCTCTAGATTCAGAGAGTGAGAAGCACGTTGCTTCTCGGAGCTGCGTTTTGATATGCCAGAGTGAATGGGAGTAAACGCGGTTTGGAGAAATATCTGCTTCTAAAACCAAAACGGAGCAACCTAACAGAACGGCCTTCAATGTGTGCGTTCAACTTACAGAGTTAAACTGATGTGTGTTTGCAGGAGTTTCTAAACCCTTTCTGTGAAGAAGTGCAAAACGCATTTTCCCAGGCAAAAGCCAGCATTTCCCAAATAGATGTAAATCTCCGTCTGAAACACAAAACGAACGTATCCTTCAGACTGCTCTGCTGGGTGTTCGCTGACCTAAGGGAGTTGAATCTGCCTCTAGATTCAGAGAGTGAGAAGCACGTTGCTTCTCGGAGCTGCGTTTTGATATACCAGAGTGAATGGGAGTAAACGCGGTTTGGAGAAATATCTGCTTCTAAAACCAAAACGGAGCAACCTAACAGAACGGCCTTCAATGTGTGCGTTCAACTTACAGAGTTAAACTGATGTGTGTTTGCAGGAGTTTCTAAACCCTTTCTGTGAAGAAGCGCAAAACGCATTTTCCCAGGCAAAAGCCAGCATTTCCCAAATAGCTGTAAATCTCCGTCTGAAACACAAAACGAACGTATCCTTCAGACTGCTCTGCTGGGTGTTCGCTGACCTAAGGGAGTTGAATCTGCCTCTAGATTCAGAGAGTGAGAAGCACGTTGCTTCTCGGAGCTGCGTTTTGATATGCCAGAGTGAATGGGAGTAAACGCGGTTTGGAGAAATATCTGCTTCTAAAACCAAAACGGAGCAACCTAACAGAACGGCCTTCAATGTGTGCGTTCAACTTACAGAGTTAAACTGATGTGTGTTTGCAGGAGTTTCTAAACCCTTTCTGTGAAGAAGCGCAAAACGCATTTTCCCAGGCAAAAGCCAGCATTTCCCAAATAGCTGTAAATCTTTGTCTGAAACACAAAACGAACGTATCCTTCAGACTGCTCTGCTGGGTGTTCGCTGACCTAAGGGAGTTGAATCTGCCTCTAGATTCAGAGAGTGAGAAGCACGTTGCTTCTCGGAGCTGCGTTTTGATATGCCAGAGTGAATGGGAGTAAACGCGGTTTGGAGAAATATCTGCTTCTAAAACCAAAACGGAGCAACCTAACAGAACGGCCTTCAATGTGTGCGTTCAACTTACAGAGTTAAACTGATGTGTGTTTGCAGGAGTTTCTAAACCCTTTCTGTGAAGAAGCGCAAAACGCATTTTTCCAGGCAAAAGCCAGCATTTCCCAAATAGCTGTAAATCTCCGTCTGAAACACAAAACGAACGTATTTTTCAGACTGCTCTGCTGGGTGTTCGCTGACCTAAGGGAGTTGAATCTGCCTCTAGATTCAGAGAGTGAGAAGCACGTTGCTTCTCGGAGCTGCGTTTTGATATGCCAGAGTGAATGGGAGTAAACGCGGTTTGGAGAAATATCTGCTTCTAAAACCAAAACGGAGCAACCTAACAGAACGGCCTTCAATGTGTGCGTTCAACTTACAGAGTTAAACTGATGTGTGTTTGCAGGAGTTTCTAAACCCTTTCTGTGAAGAAGCGCAAAACGCATTTTCCCAGGCAAAAGCCAGCATTTCCCAAATAGCTGTAAATCTCCGTCTGAAACATAAAACGAACCTATCCTTCAGACTGCTCTTCTGGGTGTTCGCTGACCTAAGGGAGTTTAATCTGCCTCTACATTCAGAGAGTGAGAAGCACGTTGCTTCTCGGAACTGCGTTTTGATATGCCAGAGTGAATGGGAGTAAACGCGGTTTGCAGAAATATCTGCTTCTAAAACCAAAACGGAGCAACCTAACAGAACGGCCTTCAATGTGTGCGTTCAACTTACAGAGTTAAACTGATGTGTGTTTGCAGGAGTTTCTAAACACTTTCTGTGAAGAAGCCCAAAACGCATTTTCCCAGGCAAAAGCCAGCATTTCCCAAATAGCTGTAAATCTCGGTCTGAAACATAAAACGAACGTATCCTTCAGACTGCTCTGCTGGGTGTTCGCTGACCTAAGGGAGTTGAATCTGCCTCTAGATTCGGAGAGTGAGAAGCACGTTGCTTCTCGGAGCTGCGTTTTGATATGCCAGAGTGAATGGGAGTAAACGCGGTTTGGAGAAATATCTGCTTCTAAAACCAAAACGGAGCAACCTAACAGAACGGCCTTCAATGTGTGCGTTCAACTTACAGAGTTAAACTGATGTGTGTTTGCAGGAGTTTCTAAACCCTTTCTGTGAAGAAGTGCAAAACGCATTTTCCCAGGCAAAAGCCAGCATTTTTCAAATAGCTGTAAATCTCCGTCTGAAACACAAAACGAACGTATCCTTCAGACTGCTCTGCTGGGTGTTCGCTGACCTAAGGGAGTTGAATCTGCCTCTAGATTCAGAGAGTGAGAAGCACGTTGCTTCTCGGAGCTGCGTTTTGATATGCCAGAGTGAATGGGAGTAAACGCGGTTTGGAGAAATATCTGCTTCTAAAACCAAAATGGAGCAACCTAACAGAACGGCTTTCAATGTGTGCGTTCAACTTACAGAGTTAAACTGATGTGTGTTTGCAGGAGTTTCTAAACCCTTTCTGTGAAGAAGCCCAAAACGCATTTTCCCAGGCAAAAGCCAGCATTTCCCAAATAGCTGTAAATCTCCGTCTGAAACATAAAACGAACGTATCCTTCAGACTGCTCTGCTGGGTGTTCGCTGACCTAAGGGAGTTGAATCTGCCTCTAGATTCAGAGAGTGAGAAGCACGTTGCTTCTCGGAGCTGCGTTTTGATATGCCAGAGTGAATGGGAGTAAACGCGGTTTGGAGAAATATCTGCTTCTAAAACCAAAACGGAGCAACCTAACAGAACGGCCTTCAATGTGTGCGTTCAACTTACAGAGTTAAACTGATGTGTGTTTGCAGGAGTTTCTAAACCCTTTCTGTGAAGAAGCGCAAAACGCATTTTCCCAGGCAAAAGCCAGCATTTCCCAAATAGCTGTAAATCTCCGTCTGAAACACAAAACGAACGTATCCTTCAGACTGCTCTGCTGGGTGTTCGCTGACCTAAGGGAGTTGAATCTGCCTCTAGATTCAGAGAGAAGCACGTTGCTTCTCGGAGCTGCGTTTTGATATGCCAGAGTGAATGGGAGTAAACGCGGTTTGGAGAAATATCTGCTTCTAAAACCAAAACGGAGCAACCTAACAGAACGGCCTTCAATGTGTGCGTTCAACTTACAGAGTTAAACTGATGTGTGTTTGCAGGAGTTTCTAAACCCTTTCTGTGAAGAAGCGCAAAACGCATTTTTCCAGGCAAAAGCCAGCATTTCCCAAATAGCTGTAAATCTCCGTCTGAAACACAAAACGAACGTATTTTTCAGACTGCTCTGCTGGGTGTTCGCTGACCTAAGGGAGTTGAATCTGCCTCTAGATTCAGAGAGTGAGAAGCACGTTGCTTCTCGGAGCTGCGTTTTGATATGCCAGAGTGAATGGGAGTAAACGCGGTTTGGAGAAATATCTGCTTCTAAAACCAAAACGGAGCAACCTAACAGAACGGCCTTCAATGTGTGCGTTCAACTTACAGAGTTAAACTGATGTGTGTTTGCAGGAGTTTCTAAACCCTTTCTGTGAAGAAGTGCAAAACGCATTTTCCCAGGCAAAAGCCAGCATTTCCCAAATAGCTGTAAATCTTCGTCTGAAACACAAAACGAACGTATCCTTCAGACTGCTCTGCTGGGTGTTCGCTGACCTAAGGGAGTTGAATCTGCCTCTAGATTCAGAGAGTGAGAAGCACGTTGCTTCTCGGAGCTGCGTTTTGATATGCCAGAGTGAATGGGAGTAAACGCGGTTTGGAGAAATATCTGCTTCTAAAACCAAAACGGAGCAACCTAACAGAACGGCCTTCAATGTGTGCGTTCAACTTACAGAGTTAAACTGATGTGTGTTTGCAGGAGTTTCTAAACCCTTTCTGTGAAGAAGCGCAAAACGCATTTTTCCCGGCAAAAGCCAGCATTTCCCAAATAGCTGTAAATCTCCGTCTGAAACACAAAACGAACGTATCCTTCAGACTGCTCTGCTGGGTGTTCGCTGACCTAAGGGAGTTGAATCTGCCTCTAGATTCAGAGAGTGAGAAGCACGTTGCTTCTCGGAACTGCGTTTTGATATGCCAGAGTGAATGGGAGTAAACGCGGTTTGGAGAAATATCTGCTTCTAAAACCAAAACGGAGCAACCTAACAGAACGGCCTTCAATGTGTGCGTTCAACTTACAGAATTAAACTGATTTGTGTTTGCAGGAGCTTCTAAACCCTTTCTGTGAAGAAGCGCAAAACGCACTTTCCCAGGCAAAAGCCAGCATTTCCCAAATAGCGGTAAATCTCCGTCTGAAACATAAAACGAACGTATCCTTCAGACTGCTCTGCTGGGTGTTCGCTGACCTAAGGGAGTTGAATCTGCCTCTAGATTCAGAGAGTGAGAAGCACGTTGCTTCTCGGAGCTGCGTTTTGATATTCCAGAGTGAATGGGATTAAACGCGGTTTGGAGAAATATCTGCTTCTAAAACCAAAACGGAGCAACGTAAAAGAACGGCCTTCAATGTGTGCGTTCAACTTACAGAGTTAAACTGATGTGTGTTTGCAGGAGTTTCTAAACCCTTTCTGTGAAGAAGCGCAAAACGCATTTTCCCAGGCAAAAGCCAGCATTTCCCAAATAGCTGTAAATCTCCGTCTGAAACACAAAACGAACGTATCCTTCAGACTGCTCTGCTGGGTGTTCGCTGACCTAAGGGAGTTGAATCTGCCTCTAGATTCAGAGAGTGAGAAGCACGTTGCTTCTCGAAACTGCGTTTTGATATTCCAGAGTGAATGGGAGTAAACGCGGTTTGGAACAATATCTGCTTCTAAAAACAAAACGGAGCAACCTAACAGAACGGCCTTCAATGTGTGCGTTCAACTTACAGAGTTAAACTGATGTGTGTTTGCAGGAGTTTCTAAACCCTTTCTGTGAAGAAGCGCAAAACGCATTTTTCCAGGCAAAAGCCAGCATTTCCCAAATAGCTGTAAATCTCCGTCTGAAACACAAAACGAACGTATCCTTCAGACTGCTCTGCTGGGTGTTCGCTGACCTAAGGGAGTTGAATCTGCCTCTAGATTCAGAGAGTGAGAAGCACGTTGCTTCTCGGAACTGCGTTTTGATATGCCAGAGTGAATGGGAGTAAACGCGGTTTGGAGAAATATCTGCTTCTAAAACCAAAACGGAGCAACCTAACAGAACGGCCTTCAATGTGTGCGTTCAACTTACAGAGTTAAACTGATGTGTGTTTCAGGAGTTTCTAAACCCTTTCTGTGAAGAAGCCCAAAACGCATTTTCCCAGGCAAAAGCCAGCATTTTCCAAATAGCTGTAAATCTCCGTCTGAAACATAAAACGAACCTATCCTTCAGACTGCTCTTCTGGGTGTTCGCTGACCTAAGGGAGTTTAATCTGCCTCTAGATTCAGAGAGTGAGAAGCACGTTGCTTCTCGGAGCTGCGTTTTGATATGCCAGAGTGAATGGGAGTAAACGCGGTTTGGAGAAATATCTGCTTCTAAAACCAAAACGGAGCAACCTAACAGAACGGCCTTCAATGTGTGCGTTCAACTTACAGAGTTAAACTGATGTGTGTTTGCAGGAGTTTCTAAACCCTTTCTGTGAAGAAGTGCAAAACGCATTTTCCCAGGCAAAAGCCAGCATTTCCCAAATAGCTGTAAATTTCCGTCTGAAACACAAAACGAACGTATCCTTCAGACTGCTCTGCTGGGTGTTCGCTGACCTAAGGGAGTTGAATCTGCCTCTAGATTCAGAGAGTGAGAAGCACGTTGTTTCTCGGAGCTGCGTTTTGATATGCCAGAGTGAATGGGAGTAAACGCGGTTTGGAGAAATATCTGCTTCTAAAACCAAAACGGGGCAACCTAACAGAACGGCCTTCAATGTGTGCGTTCAACTTACAGAGTTAAACTGATGTGTGTTTGCAGGAGTTTCTAAACCCTTTCTGTGAAGAAGCGCAAAACGCATTTTCCCAGGCAAAAGCCAGCATTTCCCAAATAGCTGTAAATCTTTGTCTGAAACACAAAACGAACGTATCCTTCAGACTGCTCTGCTGGGTGTTCGTTGACCTAAGGGAGTTGAATCTGCCTCTAGATTCAGAGAGTGAGAAGCACGTTGCTTCTCGGAGCTGCGTTTTGATATGCCAGAGTGAATGGGAGTAAACGCGGTTTGGAGAAATATCTGCTTCTAAAACCAAAACGGAGCAACCTAACAGAACGGCCTTCAATGTGTGCGTTCAACTTACAGAGTTAAACTGATGTGTGTTTGCAGGAGTTTCTAAACCCTTTCTGTGAAGAAGCGCAAAACGCATTTTTCCAGGCAAAAGCCAGCATTTCCCAAATAGCTGTAAATCTTTGTCTGAAACACAAAACGAACGTATCCTTCAGACTGCTCTGCTGGGTGTTCGCTGACCTAAGGGAGTTGAATCTGCCTCTAGATTCAGAGAGTGAGAAGCACGTTGCTTCTCGGAACTGCGTTTTGATATGCCAGAGTGAATGGGAGTAAACGCGGTTTGGAGAAATATCTGCTTCTAAAACCAAAACGGAGCAACCTAACAGAACGGCCTTCAATGTGTGCGTTCAACTTACAGAGTTAAACTGATGTGTGTTTGCAGGAGTTTCTAAACCCTTTCTGTGAAGAAGCCCAAAACGCATTTTCCCAGGCAAAAGCCAGCATTTCCCAAATAGCTGTAAATCTTTGTCTGAAACACAAAACGAACGTATCCTTCAGACTGCTCTGCTGGGTGTTCGCTGACCTAAGGGAGTTGAATCTGCCTCTAGATTCAGAGAGTGAGAAGCACGTTGCTTCTCGGAGCTGCGTTTTGATATGCCAGAGTGAATGGGAGTAAACGCGGTTTGGAGAAATATCTGCTTCTAAAACCAAAACGGAGCAACCTAACAGAACGGCCTTCAATGTGTGCGTTCAACTTACAGAGTTAAACTGATGTGTGTTTGCAGGAGTTTCTAAACCCTTTCTGTGAAGAAGTGCAAAACGCATTTTCCCAGGCAAAAGTCAGCATTTCCCAAATAGCTGTAAATCTCCGTCTGAAACACAAAACGAACGTATCCTTCAGACTGCTCTGCTGGGTGTTCGCTGACCTAAGGGAGTTTAATCTGCCTCTAGATTCAGAGAGTGAGAAGCACGTTGCTTCTCGGAGCTGCGTTTTGATATGCCAGAGTGAATGGGAGTAAACGCGGTTTGGAGAAATATCTGCTTCTAAAACCAAAACGGAGCAACCTAACAGAACGGCCTTCAATGTGTGCGTTCAACTTACAGAGTTAAACTGATGTGTGTTTGCAGGAGTTTCTAAACCCTTTCTGTGAAGAAGCGCAAAACGCATTTTTCCAGGCAAAAGCCAGCATTTCCCAAATAGCTGTAAATCTCCGTCTGAAACACAAAACGAACGTATCCTTCAGACTGCTCTGCTGGGTGTTTGCTGACCTAAGGGAGTTGAATCTGCCTCTAGATTCAGAGAGTGAGAAGCACGTTGCTTCTCGAAACTGCGTTTTGATATCCCAGAGTGAATGGGAGTAAACGCGGTTTGGAGAAATATCTGCTTCTAAAACCAAAACGGAGCAACCTAACAGAACGGCCTTCAATGTGTGCGTTCAACTTACAGAGTTAAACTGATGTGTGTTTGCAGGAGTTTCTAAACCCTTTCTGTGAAGAAGCCCAAAACGCATTTTCCCAGGCAAAAGCCAGCATTTTCCAAATAGCTGTAAATCTCCGTCTGAAACATAAAACGAACCTATCCTTCAGACTGCTCTTCTGGGTGTTCGCTGACCTAAGGGAGTTTAATCTGCCTCTAGATTCAGAGAGTGAGAAGCACGTTGCTTCTCGGAGCTGCGTTTTGATATGCCAGAGTGAATGGGAGTAAACGCGGTTTGGAGAAATATCTGCTTCTAAAACCAAAACGGAGCAACCTAACAGAACGGCCTTCAATGTGTGCGTTCAACTTACAGAGTTAAACTGATGTGTGTTTGCAGGAGTTTCTAAACCCTTTCTGTGAAGAAGCCCAAAACGCATTTTCCCAGGAAAAAGCCAGCATTTTCCAAATAGCTGTAAATCTCCGTCTGAAACATAAAACGAACCTATCCTTCAGACTGATCTTCTGGGTGTTCGCTGACCTAAGGGAGTTCAATCTGCCTCTAGATTCAGAGAGTGAGAAGCACGTTGCTTCTCGGAGCTGCGTTTTGATATGCCAGAGTGAATGGGAGTAAACCCGGTTTGGAGAAATATCTGCTTCTAAAACCAAAACGGAGCAACCTAACAGAACGGCCTTCAATGTGTGCGTTCAACTTACAGAGTTAAACTGATGTGTGTTTGCAGGAGTTTCTAAACCCTTTCTGTGAAGAAGTGCAAAACGCATTTTCCCAGGCAAAAGCCAGCATTTCCCAAATAGCTGTAAATCTCCGTCTGAAACACAAAACGAACGTATCCTTCAGACTGCTGTGCTGGGTGTTCGCTGACCTAAGGGAGTTGAATCTGCCTCTAGATTCAGAGAGTGAGAAGCACGTTGCTTCTCGGAGCTGCGTTTTGATATGCCAGAGTGAATGGGAGTAAACGCGGTTTGGAGAAATATCTGCTTCTAAAACCAAAACGGAGCAACCTAACAGAACGGCCTTCAATGTGTGCGTTCAACTTACAGAGTTAAACTGATGTGTGTTTGCAGGAGTTTCTAAACCCTTTCTGTGAAGACGCGCAAAACGCATTTTCCCAGGCAAATCCAGCATTTCCCAAATAGCTGTAAATCTTTGTCTGAAACACAAAACGAACGTATCCTTCAGACTGCTCTGCTGGGTGTTCGCTGACCTAAGGGAGTTGAATCTGCCTCTAGATTCAGAGAGTGAGAAGCACGTTGCTTCTCGGAGCTGCGTTTTGATATGCCAGAGTGAATGGGATTAAACGCGGTTTGGAGAAATATCTGCTTCTAAAACCAAAACGGAGCAACCTAACAGAACGGCCTTCAATGTGTGCGTTCAACTTACAGAGTTAAACTGATGTGTGTTTGCAGGAGTTTCTAAACCCTTTCTGTGAAGAAGCCCAGAACGCATTTTCCCAGGCAAAAGCCAGCATTTTCCAAATAGCTGTAAATCTCCGTCTGAAACATAAAACGAACCTATCCTTCAGACTGCTCTTTTGGGTGTTCGCTGACCTAAGGGAGTTTAATCTGCCTCTAGATTCAGAGAGTGAGAAGCACGTTGCTTCTCGGAGCTGCGTTTTGATATGCCAGAGTGAATGGGAGTAAACGCGGTTTGGAGAAATATCTGCTTCTAAAACCAAAACGGAGCAACCTAACAGAACGGCCTTCAATGTGTGCGTTCAACTTACAGAGTTAAACTGATGTGTGTTTGCAGGAGTTTCTAAACCCTTTCTGTGAAGAAGCCCAAAACGCATTTTCCCAGGAAAAAGCCAGCATTTTCCAAATAGCTGTAAATCTCCGTCTGAAACAGAAAACGAACCTATTTTTCAGACTGCTCTTCTGGGTGTTCGCTGACCTAAGGGAGTTTAATCTGCCTCTAGATTCAGAGAGTGAGAAGCACGTTGCTTCTCGGAGCTGCGTTTTGATATGCCAGAGTGAATGGGAGTAAACCCGGTTTGGAGAAATATCTGCTTCTAAAACCAAAACGGAGCAACCTAACAGAACGGCCTTCAATGTGTGCGTTCAACTTACAGAGTTAAACTGATGTGTGTTTGCAGGAGTTTCTAAACCCTTTCTGTGAAGAAGTGCAAAACGCATTTTCCCAGGCAAAAGCCAGCATTTCCCAAATAGCTGTAAATCTCCGTCTGAAACACAAAACGAACGTATCCTTCAGACTCCTCTGCTGGGTGTTCGCTGACCTAAGGGAGTTGAATCTGCCTCTAGATTCAGAGAGTGAGAAGCACGTTGCTTCTCGGAGTTGCGTTTTGATATGCCAGAGTGAATGGGAGTAAACGCGGTTTGGAGAAATATCTGCTTCTAAAACCAAAACGGAGCAACCTAACAGAACGGCCGTCAATGTGTGCGTTCAACTTACAGAGTTAAACTGATGTGTGTTTGCATGAGTTTCTAAACCCTTTCTGTGAAGAAGCGCAAAACGCATTTTTCCAGGCAAAGGCCAGCATTTCCCAAATAGCTGTAAATCTCCGTCTGAAACACAAAACGAACGTATCCTTCAGACTGCTCTGCTGGGTGTTCGCTGACCTAAGGGAGTTGAATCTGCCTCTAGATTCAGAGAGTGAGAAGCACGTTGCTTCTCGGAGCTGCGTTTTGATATGCCAGAGTGAATGGGAGTAAACGCGGTTTGGAGAAATATCTGCTTCTAAAACCAAAACGGAGCAACCTAACAGAACGGCCTTCAATGTGTGCGTTCAACTTACAGAGTTAAACTGATGTGTGTTTGCAGGAGTTTCTAAACCCTTTCTGTGAAGAAGCCCAAAACGCATTTTCCCAGGCAAAAGCCAGCATTTCCCAAATAGCTGTAAATCTTTGTCTGAAACACAAAACGAACGTATCGTTCAGACTGCTCTGCTGGGTGTTCGCTGACCTAAGGGAGTTGAATCTGCCTCTAGATTCAGAGAGTGAGAAGCACGTTGCTTCTCGGAGCTGCGTTTTGATATGCCAGAGTGAATGGGAGTAAACGCGGTTTGGAGTAATATCTGCTTCTAAAACCAAAACGGAGCAACCTAACAGAACGGCCTTCAATGTGTGCGTTCAACTTACAGAGTTAAACTGATGTGTGTTTGCAGGAGTTTCTAAACCCTTTCTGTGAAGAAGCGCAAAACGCATTTTTTCAGGCAAAAGCCAGCATTTCCCAAATAGCTGTAAATCTCCGTCTGAAACAAAAAACGAACGTATCCTTCAGACTGCTCTGCTGGGTGTTCGCTGACCTAAGGGAGTTTAATCTGCCTCTAGATTCAGAGAGTGAGAAGCACGTTGCTTCTCGGAACTGCGTTTTGATATGCCAGAGTGAATGGGAGTAAACGCGGTTTGGAGAAATATCTGCTTCTAAAACCAAAACGGAGCAACCTAACAGAACGGCCTTCAATGTGTGCGTTCAACTTACAGAGTTAAACTGATGTGTGTTTGCAGGAGTTTCTAAACCCTTTCTGTGAAGAAGCCCAAAACGCATTTTCCCAGGCAAAAGCCAGCATTTTCCAAATAGCTGTAAATCTCCGTCTGAAACATAAAACGAACCTATCCTTCAGACTGCTCTGCTGGGTGTTCGCTGACCTAAGGGAGTTTAATCTGCCTCTAGATTCAGAGAGTGAGAAGCACGTTGCTTCTCGGAGCTGCGTTTTGATATGCCAGAGTGAATGGGAGTAAACGCGGTTTGGAGAAATATCTGCTTCTAAAACCAAAACGGAGCAACCTAACAGAACGGCCTTCAATGTGTGCGTTCAACTTACAGAGTTAAACTGATGTGTGTTTGCAGGAGTTTCTAAACCCTTTCTGTGAAGAAGTGCAAAACGCATTTTCCCAGGCAAAAGCCAGCATTTCCCAAATAGCTGTAAATCTCCGTCTGAAACACAAAACGAACGTATCCTTCAGACTGCTCTGCTGGGTGTTCGCTGACCTAAGGGAGTTGAATCTGCCTCTAGATTCAGAGAGTGAGAAGCACGTTGTTTCTCGGAGCTGCGTTTTGATATGCCAGAGTGAATGGGAGTAAACGCGGTTTGGAGAAATATCTGCTTCTAAAACCAAAACGGGGCAACCTAACAGAACGGCCTTCAATGTGTGCGTTCAACTTACAGAGTTAAACTGATGTGTGTTTGCAGGAGTTTCTAAACCCTTTCTGTGAAGAAGCGCAAAACGCATTTTCCCAGGCAAAAGCCAGCATTTCCCAAATAGCTGTAAATCTTTGTCTGAAACACAAAACGAACGTATCCTTCAGACTGCTCTGCTGGGTGTTCGCTGACCTAAGGGAGTTGAATCTGCCTCTAGATTCAGAGAGTGAGAAGCACGTTGCTTCTCGGAGCTGCGTTTTGATATGCCAGAGTGAATGGGAGTAAACGCGGTTTGGAGAAATATCTGCTTCTAAAACCAAAACGGAGCAACCTAACAGAACGGCCTTCAATGTGTGCGTTCAACTTACAGAGTTAAACTGATGTGTGTTTGCAGGAGTTTCTAAACCCTTTCTGTGAAGAAGCGCAAAACGCATTTTTCCAGGCAAAAGCCAGCATTTCCCAAATAGCTGTAAATCTCCGTCTGAAACACAAAACTAACGTATCCTTCAGACTGCTCTGCTGGGTGTTCGCTGACCTAAGGGAGTTGAATCTGCCTCTAGATTCAGAGAGTGAGAAGCACGTTGCTTCTCGGAACTGCGTTTTGATATGCCAGAGTGAATGGGAGTAAACGCGGTTTGGAGAAATATCTTCTTCTAAAACCAAAACGGAGCAACCTAACAGAACGGCCTTCAATGTGTGCGTTCAACTTACAGAGTTAAACTGATGTGTGTTTGCAGGAGTTTCTAAACCCTTTCTGTGAAGAAGCGCAAAACGCATTTTCCCAGGCAAAAGCCAGCATTTCCCAAATAGCAGTAAATCTTTGTCTGAAACACAAAACGAACGTATCCTTCACACTGCTCTGCTGGGTGTTCGCTGACCTAAGGGAGTTGAATCTGCCTCTAGATTCAGAGAGTGAGAAGCACGTTGTTTCTCGGAGCTGCGTTTTGATATGCCAGAGTGAATGGGAGTAAACGCGGTTTGGAGAAATATCTGCTTCTAAAACCAAAACGGAGCAACCTAACAGAACGGCCTTCAATGTGTGCGTTCAACTTACAGAGTTAAACTGATGTGTGTTTGCAGGAGTTTCTAAACCCTTTCTGTGAAGAAGCGCAAAACGCATTTTTCCAGGCAAAAGCCAGCATTTCCCAAATAGCTGTAAATCTCCGTCTGAAACACAAAACGAACGTATCCTTCAGACTGCTCTGCTGGGTGTTCGCTGACCTAAGGAAGTTGAATCTGCCTCTAGATTCAGAGAGTGAGAAGCACGTTGCTTCTCGGAACTGCGTTTTGATATGCCAGAGTGAATGGGAGTAAACGCGGTTTGGAGAAATATCTGCTTCTAAAACCAAAACGGAGCAACCTAACAGAACGGCCTTCAATGTGTGCGTTCAACTTACAGAGTTAAACTGATGTGTGTTTGCAGGAGTTTCTAAAGCCTTTCTGTGAAGAAGTGCAAAACGCATTTTCCCAGGCAAAAGCCAGCATTTCCCAAATAGCTGTAATTCTCCGTCTGAAACTTAAAACGAACGTATCCTTCAGACTGCTCTGCTGGGTGTTCGCTGACCTAAGGGAGTTGAATCTGCCTCTAGATTCAGAGAGTGAGAAGCACGTTGCTTCTCGCAGCTGCGTTTTGATATGCCAGAGTGAATGGGAGTAAACGCGGTTTGCAGAAATATCTGCTTCTAAAACCAAAACGGAGCAACCTAACAGAACGGCCTTCAATGTGTGCGTTCAACTTACAGAGTTAAACTGATGTGTGTTTGCAGGAGTTTCTAAACCCTTTCTGTGAAGAAGCGCAAAACGCATTTTCCCAGGCAAAAGCCAGCATTTCCCAAATAGCTGTAAATCTTTGTCTGAAACACAAAACGAACGTATCCTTCAGACTGCTCTGCTGGGTGTTCGCTGACCTAAGGGAGTTGAATCTGCCTGTAGATTCAGAGAGTGAGAAGCACGTTGCTTCTCGGAGCTGCGTTTTGATATGCCAGAGTGAATGGGAGTAAACGCGGTTTGGAGAAATATCTGCTTCTAAAACCAAAACGGAGCAACCTAACAGAACGGCCTTCAATGTGTGCGTTCA
The DNA here is from genome assembly GCF_049354715.1 of Callithrix jacchus. Classification (NCBI taxonomy): domain Eukaryota; kingdom Metazoa; phylum Chordata; class Mammalia; order Primates; family Cebidae; genus Callithrix; species Callithrix jacchus. The sequence continues at coordinate 23,891,393 of NC_133523.1, forward strand.
ACTTACAGAGTTAAACTGATGTGTGTTTGCAGGAGTTTCTAAACCCTTTCTGTGAAGAAGCCCAAAACGCATTTTCCCAGGCAAAAGCCAGCATTTTCCAAATAGCTGTAAATCTCCGTCTGAAACATAAAACGAACCTATCCTTCAGACTGCTCTTCTGGGTGTTCGCTGACCTAAGGGAGTTTAATCTGCCTCTAGATTCAGAGAGTGAGAAGCACGTTGCTTCTCGGAGCTGCGTTTTGATATGCCAGAGTGAATGGGAGTAAACGCGGTTTGGAGAAATATCTGCTTCTAAAACCAAAACGGAGCAACCTAACAGAACGGCCTTCAATGTGTGCGTTCAACTTACAGAGTTAAACTGATGTGTGTTTGCAGGAGTTTCTAAACCCTTTCTGTGAAGAAGGGCAAAACGCATTTTCCCAGGCAAAAGCCAGCATTTCCCAAATAGCTGTAAATCTCCGTCTGAAACACAAAACGAACGTATCCTTCAGACTGCTCTGCTGGGTGTTCGCTGACCTAAGGGAGTTGAATCTGCCTCTAGATTCAGAGAGTGAGAAGCACGTTGCTTCTCGGAGCTGCGTTTTGATATGCCAGAGTGAATGGGAGTAAACGCGGTTTGGAGAAATATCTGCTTCTAAAACCAAAACGGAGCAACCTAACAGAACGGCCTTCAATGTCTGCGTTCAACTTACAGAGTTAAACTGATGTGTGTTTGCAGGAGTTTCTAAACCCTTTCTGTGAAGAAGCGCAAAACGCATTTTCCCAGGCAAAAGCCAGCATTTCCCAAATAGCTGTAAATCTTTGTCTGAAACACAAAACGAACGTATCCTTCAGACTGCTCTGCTGGGTGTTCGCTGACCTAAGGGAGTTGAATCTGCCTCTAGATTCAGAGAGTGAGAAGCACGTTGCTTCTCGGAGCTGCGTTTTGATATGCCAGAGTGAATGGGAGTAAACGCGGTTTGGAGAAATATCTGCTTCTAAAACCAAAACGGAGCAACCTAACAGAACGGCCTTCAATGTGTGCGTTCAACTTACAGAGTTAAACTGATGTGTGTTTGCAGGAGTTTCTAAACTTTTTCTGTGAAGAAGCGCAAAACGCATTTTTCCAGGCAAAAGCCAGCATTTCCCAAATAGTTGTAAATCTCCGTCTGAAACACAAAACGAACGTATCCTTCAGACTGCTCTGCTGGGTGTTCGCTGACCTAAGGGAGTTTAATCTGCCTCTAGATTCAGAGAGTGAGAAGCACGTTGCTTCTCGGAACTGCGTTTTGATATGCCAGAGTGAATGGGAGTAAACGCGGTTTGGAGAAATATCTGCTTCTAAAACCAAAACGGAGCAACCTAACAGAACGGCCTTCAATGTGTGCGTTCAACTTACAGAGTTAAACTGATGTGTGTTTGCAGGAGTTTCTAAACCCTTTCTGTGAAGAAGCGCAAAACGCATTTTTCCAGGCAAAAGCCAGCATTTCCCAAATAGCTGTAAATCTCCGTCTGAAACACAAAACGAACGTATCCTTCAGACTGCTCTGCTGGGTGTTCGCTGACCTAAGGGAGTTGAATCTGCCTCTAGATTCAGAGAGTGAGAAGCACGTTGCTTCTCGGAACTGCGTTTTGATATGCCAGAGTGAATGGGAGTAAACGCGGTTTGGAGAAATATCTGCTTCTAAAACCAAAACGGAGCAACCTAACAGAACGGCCTTCAATGTGTGCGTTCAACTTACAGAGTTAAACTGATGTGTGTTTGCAGGAGTTTCTAAACCCTTTCTGTGAAGAAGCGCAAAACGCATTTTCCCAGGCAAAAGCCAGCATTTCCCAAATAGCAGTAAATCTTTGTCTGAAACACAAAACGAACGTATCCTTCACACTGCTCTGCTGGGTGTTCGCTGACCTAAGGGAGTTGAATCTGCCTCTAGATTCAGAGAGTGAGAAGCACGTTGCTTCTCGGAACTGCGTTTTGATATGCCAGAGTGAATGGGAGTAAACGCGGTTTGGAGAAATATCTGCTTCTAAAACCAAAACGGAGCAACCTAACAGAACGGCCTTCAATGTGTGCGTTCAACGTACAGAGTTAAACTGATGTGTGTTTGCAGGAGTTTCTAAACCCTTTCTGTGAAGAAGCGCAAAACGCATTTTCCCAGGCAAAAGCCAGCATTTCCCAAATAGCTGTAAATCTTTCTCTGAAACACAAAACGAACGTATCCTTCAGACTGCTCTGCTGGGTGGTCGCTGACCTAAGGGAGTTGAATCTGCCTCTAGATTCAGAGAGTGAGAAGCACGTTGCTTCTCGGAGCTGCGTTTTGATATGCCAGAGTGAATGGGAGTAAACGCGGTTTGGAGAAATATCTGCTTCTAAAACCAAAACGGAGCAACCTAACAGAACGGCCTTCAATGTGTGCGTTCAACTTACAGAGTTAAACTGATGTGTGTTTGCAGGAGTTTCTAAACCCTTTCTGTGAAGAAGCGCAAAACGCATTTTTCCAGGCAAAAGCCAGCATTTCCCAAATAGCTGTAAATCTCCGTCTGAAACACAAAACGAACGTATCCTTCAGACTGCTCTGCTGGGTGTTCGCTGACCTAAGGGAGTTGAATCTGCCTCTAGATTCAGAGAGTGAGAAGCACGTTGCTTCTCGGAACTGCGTTTTGATATGCCAGAGTGAATGGGAGTAAACGCGGTTTGGAGAAATATCTGCTTCTAAAACCAAAACGGAGCAACCTAACAGAACGGCCTTCAATGTGTGCGTTCAACTTACAGAGTTAAACTGATGTGTGTTTGCAGGAGTTTCTAAACCCTTTCTGTGAAGAAGCCCAAAACGCATTTTCCCAGGCAAAAGCCAGCATTTTCCAAATAGCTGTAAATCTCCGTCTGAAACATAAATCGAACCTATCCTTCAGACTGCTCTTCTGGGTGTTCGCTGACCTAAGGGAGTTTAATCTGCCTCTAGATTCAGAGAGTGAGAAGCACGTTGCTTCTCGGAGCTGCGTTTTGATATGCCAGAGTGAATGGGAGTAAACGCGGTTTGGAGAAATATCTGCTTCTAAAACCAAAACGGAGCAACCTAACAGAACGGCCTTCGATGTGTGCGTTCAACTTACAGAGTTAAACTGATGTGTGTTGGCAGGAGTTTCTAAACCCTTTCTGTGAAGAAGCCCAAAACGCATTTTCCCAGGCAAAAGCCAGCATTTTTTAAATAGCTGTAAATCTCCGTCTGAAACATAAAACGAACCTATCCTTCAGACTGCTCTTCTGGGTGTTCGCTGACCTAAGGGAGTTTAATCTGCCTCTAGATTCAGAGAGTGAGAAGCACGTTGCTTCTCGGAGCTGCGTTTTGATATGCCAGAGTGAATGGGAGTAAACGCGGTTTGGAGAAATATCTGCTTCTAAAACCAAAACGGAGCAACCTAACAGAACGGCCTTCAATGTGTGCGTTCAACTTACAGAGTTAAACTGATGTGTGTTTGCAGGAGTTTCTAAACCCTTTCTGTGAAGAAGTGCAAAACGCATTTTCCCAGGCAAAAGCCAGCATTTCCCAAATAGCTGTAAATCTCCGTCTGAAACACAAAACGAACGTATCCTTCAGACTGCTCTGCTGGGTGTTCGCTGACCTAAGGGAGTTGAATCTGCCTCTAGATTCAGAGAGTGAGAAGCACGTTCCTTCTCGGAGCTGCGTTTTGATATGCCAGAGTGAATGGGAGTAAACGCGGTTTGGAGAAATATCTGCTTCTAAAACCAAAACGGAGCAACCTAACAGAACGGCCTTCAATGTGTGCGTTCAACTTACAGAGTTAAACTGATGTGTGTTTGCAGGAGTTTCTAAACCCTTTCTGTGAAGAAGCGCAAAACGCATTTTCCCAGGCAAAAGCCAGCATTTCCCAAATAGCTGTAAATCTCCGTCTGAAACACAAAACGAACGTATCCTTCAGACTGCTCTGCTGGGTGTTCGCTGACCTAAGGGAGTTGAATCTGCCTCTAGATTCAGAGAGTGAGAAGCACGTTGCTTCTCGGAGCTGCGTTTTGATATGCCAGAGTGAATGGGAGTAAACGCGGTTTGGAGAAATATCTGCTTCTAAAACCAAAACGGAGCAACCTAACAGAACGGCCTTCAATGTGTGCGTTCAACTTACAGAGTTAAACTGATGTGTGTTTGCAGGAGTTTCTAAACCCTTTCTGTGAAGAAGCGCAAAACGCATTTTTCCAGGCAAAAGCCAGCATTTCCCAAATAGCTGTAAATCTCCGTCTGAAACACAAAACGAACGTATCCTTCAGACTGCTCTGCTGGGTGTTCGCTGACCTAAGGGAGTTGAATCTGCCTCTAGATTCAGAGAGTGAGAAGCACGTTGCTTCTCGGAACTGCGTTTTGATATGCCAGAGTGAATGGGAGTAAACGCGGTTTGGAGAAATATCTGCTTCTAAAACCAAAACGGAGCAACCTAACAGAACGGCCTTCAATGTGTGGGTTCAACTTACAGAGATAAACTGATGTGTGTTTGCAGGAGTTTCTAAACCCTTTCTGTGAAGAAGCGCAAAACGCATTTTCCCAGGCAAAAGCCAGCATTTCCCAAATAGCTGTAAATCTTTGTCTGAAACACAAAGCGAACGTATCCTTCAGACTGCTCTTCTGGGTGTTCGCTGACCTAAGGGAGTTTAATCTGCCTCTAGATTCAGAGAGTGAGAAGCACGTTGCTTCTCGGAGCTGCGTTTTGATATGCCAGAGTGAATGGGAGTAAACGCGGTTTGGAGAAATATCTGCTTCTAAAACCAAAACGGAGCAACCTAACAGAACGGCCTTCAATGTGTGCGTTCAACTTACAGAGTTAAACTGATGTGTGTTTGCAGGAGTTTCTAAACCCTTTCTGTGAAGAAGTGCAAAACGCATTTTCCCAGGCAAAAGCCAGCATTTCCCAAATAGCTGTAAATCTCCGTCTGAAACACAAAACGAACGTATCCTTCAGACTGCTCTGCTGGGTGTTCGCTGACCTAAGGGAGTTGAATCTGCCTCTAGATTCAGAGAGTGAGAAGCACGTTGCTTCTCGGAACTGCGTTTTGATATGCCAGAGTGAATGGGAGTAAACGCGGTTTGGAGAAATATCTGCTTCTAAAACCAAAACGGAGCAACCTAACAGAACGGCCTTCAATGTGTGCGTTCAACTTACAGAGTTAAACTGATGTGTGTTTGCAGGAGTTTCTAAACCCTTTCTGTGAAGAAGCCCAAAACGCATTTTTCCAGGCAAAAGCCAGCATTTTCCAAATAGCTGTAAATCTCCGTCTGAAACATAAAACGAACCTATCCTTCAGACTGCTCTTCTGGGGGTTCGCTGACCTAAGGGAGTTTAATCTGCCTCTAGATTCAGAGAGTGAGAAGCACGTTGCTTCTCGGAGCTGCGTTTTGATATGCCAGAGTGAATGGGAGTAAACGCGGTTTGGAGAAATATCTGCTTCTAAAACCAAAACGGAGCAACCTGACAGAACGGCCTTCAATGTGTGCCTTCAACTTACAGAGTTAAATTGATGTGTGTTTGCAGGAGTTTCTAAACCCTTTCTGTGAAGAAGCGCAAAACGCATTTTTCCAGGCAAAAGCCAGCATTTCCCAAATAGCTGTAAATCTCCGTCTGAAACACAAAACGAACGTATCCTTCAGACTGCTCTGCTGGGTGTTCGCTGACCTAAGGGAGTTGAATCTGCCTCTAGATTCAGAGAGTGAGAAGCACGTTGCTTCTCGAAACTGCGTTTTGATATCCCAGAGTGAATGGGAGTAAACGCGGTTTGGAGAAATATCTGTTTCTAAAACCAAAACGGAGCAACCTAACAGAACGGCCTTCAATGTGTGCGTTCAACTTATAGAGTTAAACTGATGTGTGTTTGCAGGAGTTTCTAAACCCTTTCTGTGAAGAAGCCCAAAACGCATTTTCCCAGGCAAAAGCCAGCATTTTCCAAATAGCTGTAAATCTCCGTCTGAAACATAAAAGGAACCTATTTTTCAGACTGCTCTTCTGGGTGTTCGCTGACCTAAGGGAGTTTAATCTGCCTCTAGATTCAGAGAGTGAGAAGCACGTTGCTTCTCGGAGCTGCGTTTTGATATGCCAGAGTGAATGGGAGTAAACGCGGTTTGGAGAAATATCTGCTTCTAAAACCAAAACGGAGCAACCTAACAGAACGGCCTTCAATGTGTGCGTTCAACTTACAGAGTTAAACTGATGTGTGTTTGCAGGAGTTTCTAAACCCTTTCTGTGAAGAAGCGCAAAACGCATTTTCCCAGGCAAAAGCCAGCATTTTCCAAATAGCTGTAAATCTCCGTCTGAAACAGAAAACGAACCTATTTTTCAGACTGCTCTTCTGGGTGTTCGCTGACCTAAGGGAGTTTAATCTGCCTCTAGATTCAGAGAGTGAGAAGCACGTTGCTTCTCGGAGCTGCGTTTTGATATGCCAGAGTGAATGGGAGTAAACCCGGTTTGGAGAAATATCTGCTTCTAAAACCAAAACGGAGCAACCTAACAGAACGGCCTTCAATGTGTGCGTTCAACTTACAGAGTTAAACTGATGTGTGTTTGCAGGAGTTTCTAAACCCTTTCTGTGAAGAAGTGCAAAACGCATTTTCCCAGGCAAAAGCCAGCATTTCCCAAATAGCTGTAAATCTCCGTCTGAAACACAAAACGAACGTATCCTTCAGACTCCTCTGCTGGGTGTTCGCTGACCTAAGGGAGTTGAATCTGCCTCTAGATTCAGAGAGTGAGAAGCACGTTGCTTCTCGGAGTTGCGTTTTGATATGCCAGAGTGAATGGGAGTAAACGCGGTTTGGAGAAATATCTGCTTCTAAAACCAAAACGGAGCAACCTAACAGAACGGCCGTCAATGTGTGCGTTCAACTTACAGATTTAAACTGAGGTGTGTTTGCAGGAGTTTCTAAACCCTTTCTGTGAAGAAGCGCAAAACGCATTTTCCCAGGCAAAAGCCAGCATTTCCCAAATAGCTGTTAATCTTTGTCTGAAACACAAAACGAACGTATCCTTCAGACTGCTCTGCTGGGTGTTCGCTGACCTAAGGGAGTTGAATCTGCCTCTAGATTCAGAGAGTGAGAAGCACGTTGCTTCTCGGAGCTGCGTTTTGATATGCCAGAGTGAATGGGATTAAACGCGGTTTGGAGAAATATCTGCTTCTAAAACCAAAACGGAGCAACCTAACAGAACGGCCTTCAATGTGTGCGTTCAACTTACAGAGTTAAACTGATGTGTGTTTGCATGAGTTTCTAAACCCTTTCTGTGAAGAAGCGCAAAACGCATTTTTCCAGGCAAAGGCCAGCATTTCCCAAATAGCTGTAAATCTCCGTCTGAAACACAAAACGAACGTATCCTTCAGACTGCTCTGCTGGGTGTTCGCTGACCTAAGGGAGTTGAATCTGCCTCTAGATTCAGAGAGTGAGAAGCACGTTGCTTCTCGGAGCTGCGTTTTGATATGCCAGAGTGAATGGGAGTAAACGCGGTTTGGAGAAATATCTGCTTCTAAAACCAAAACGGAGCAACCTAACAGAACGGCCTTCAATGTGTGCGTTCAACTTACAGAGTTAAACTGATGTGTGTTTGCAGGAGTTTCTAAACCCTTTCTGTGAAGAAGCGCAAAACGCATTTTCCCAGGCAAAAGCCAGCATTTCCCAAATAGCTGTAAATCTTTGTCTGAAACACAAAACGAACGTATCGTTCAGACTGCTCTGCTGGGTGTTCGCTGACCTAAGGGAGTTGAATCTGCCTCTAGATTCAGAGAGTGAGAAGCACGTTGCTTCTCGGAGCTGCGTTTTGATATGCCAGAGTGAATGGGAGTAAACGCGGTTTGGAGTAATATCTGCTTCTAAAACCAAAACGGAGCAACCTAACAGAACGGCCTTCAATGTGTGCGTTCAACTTACAGAGTTAAACTGATGTGTGTTTGCAGGAGTTTCTAAACCCTTTCTGTGAAGAAGCGCAAAACGCATTTTTTCAGGCAAAAGCCAGCATTTCCCAAATAGCTGTAAATCTCCGTCTGAAACACAAAACGAACGTATCCTTCAGACTGCTCTGCTGGGTGTTCGCTGACCTAAGGGAGTTTAATCTGCCTCTAGATTCAGAGAGTGAGAAGCACGTTGCTTCTCGGAACTGCGTTTTGATATGCCAGAGTGAATGGGAGTAAACGCGGTTTGGAGAAATATCTGCTTCTAAAACCAAAACGGAGCAACCTAACAGAACGGCCTTCAATGTGTGCGTTCAACTTACAGAGTTAAACTGATGTGTGTTTGCAGGAGTTTCTAAACCCTTTCTGTGAAGAAGCCCAAAACGCATTTTCCCAGGCAAAAGCCAGCATTTTCCAAATAGCTGTAAATCTCCGTCTGAAACATAAAACGAACCTATCCTTCAGACTGCTCTGCTGGGTGTTCGCTGACCTAAGGGAGTTTAATCTGCCTCTAGATTCAGAGAGTGAGAAGCACGTTGCTTCTCGGAGCTGCGTTTTGATATGCCAGAGTGAATGGGAGTAAACGCGGTTTGGAGAAATATCTGCTTCTAAAACCAAAACGGAGCAACCTAACAGAACGGCCTTCAATGTGTGCGTTCAACTTACAGAGTTAAACTGATGTGTGTTTGCAGGAGTTTCTAAACCCTTTCTGTGAAGAAGTGCAAAACGCATTTTCCCAGGCAAAAGCCAGCATTTCCCAAATAGCTGTAAATCTCCGTCTGAAACACAAAACGAACGTATCCTTCAGACTGCTCTGCTGGGTGTTCGCTGACCTAAGGGAGTTGAATCTGCCTCTAGATTCAGAGAGTGAGAAGCACGTTGTTTCTCGGAGCTGCGTTTTGATATGCCAGAGTGAATGGGAGTAAACGCGGTTTGGAGAAATATCTGCTTCTAAAACCAAAACGGGGCAACCTAACAGAACGGCCTTCAATGTGTGCGTTCAACTTACAGAGTTAAACTGATGTGTGTTTGCAGGAGTTTCTAAACCCTTTCTGTGAAGAAGCGCAAAACGCATTTTCCCAGGCAAAAGCCAGCATTTCCCAAATAGCTGTAAATCTTTGTCTGAAACACAAAACGAACGTATCCTTCAGACTGCTCTGCTGGGTGTTCGCTGACCTAAGGGAGTTGAATCTGCCTCTAGATTCAGAGAGTGAGAAGCACGTTGCTTCTCGGAGCTGCGTTTTGATATGCCAGAGTGAATGGGAGTAAACGCGGTTTGGAGAAATATCTGCTTCTAAAACCAAAACGGAGCAACCTAACAGAACGGCCTTCAATGTGTGCGTTCAACTTACAGAGTTAAACTGATGTGTGTTTGCAGGAGTTTCTAAACCCTTTCTGTGAAGAAGCGCAAAACGCATTTTTCCAGGCAAAAGCCAGCATTTCCCAAATAGCTGTAAATCTCCGTCTGAAACACAAAACGAACGTATCCTTCAGACTGCTCTGCTGGGTGTTCGCTGACCTAAGGGAGTTGAATCTGCCTCTAGATTCAGAGAGTGAGAAGCACGTTGCTTCTCGGAACTGCGTTTTGATATGCCAGAGTGAATGGGAGTAAACGCGGTTTGGAGAAATATCTTCTTCTAAAACCAAAACGGAGCAACCTAACAGAACGGCCTTCAATGTGTGCGTTCAACTTACAGAGTTAAACTGATGTGTGTTTGCAGGAGTTTCTAAACCCTTTCTGTGAAGAAGCGCAAAACGCATTTTCCCAGGCAAAAGCCAGCATTTCCCAAATAGCAGTAAATCTTTGTCTGAAACACAAATCGAACGTATCCTTCACACTGCTCTGCTGGGTGTTCGCTGACCTAAGGGAGTTGAATCTGCCTCTAGATTCAGAGAGTGAGAAGCACGTTGTTTCTCGGAGCTGCGTTTTGATATGCCAGAGTGAATGGGAGTAAACGCGGTTTGGAGAAATATCTGCTTCTAAAACCAAAACGGAGCAACCTAACAGAACGGCCTTCAATGTGTGCGTTCAACTTACAGAGTTAAACTGATGTGTGTTTGCAGGAGTTTCTAAACCCTTTCTGTGAAGAAGCGCAAAACGCATTTTTCCAGGCAAAAGCCAGCATTTCCCAAATAGCTGTAAATCTCCGTCTGAAACACAAAACGAACGTATCCTTCAGACTGCTCTGCTGGGTGTTCGCTGACCTAAGGGAGTTGAATCTGCCTCTAGATTCAGAGAGTGAGAAGCACGTTGCTTCTCGGAACTGCGTTTTGATATGCCAGAGTGAATGGGAGTAAACGCGGTTTGGAGAAATATCTGCTTCTAAAACCAAAACGGAGCAACATAACAGAACGGCCTTCAATGTGTGCGTTCAACTTACAGAGTTAAACTGATGTGTGTTTGCAGGAGTTTCTAAAGCCTTTCTGTGAAGAAGTGCAAAACGCATTTTCCCAGGCAAAAGCCAGCATTTCCCAAATAGCTGTAATTCTCCGTCTGAAACTTAAAACGAACGTATCCTTCAGACTGCTCTGCTGGGTGTTCGCTGACCTAAGGGAGTTGAATCTGCCTCTAGATTCAGAGAGTGAGAAGCACGTTGCTTCTCGCAGCTGCGTTTTGATATGCCAGAGTGAATGGGAGTAAACGCGGTTTGCAGAAATATCTGCTTCTAAAACCAAAACGGAGCAACCTAACAGAACGGCCTTCAATGTGTGCGTTCAACTTACAGAGTTAAACTGATGTGTGTTTGCAGGAGTTTCTAAACCCTTTCTGTGAAGAAGCGCAAAACGCATTTTCCCAGGCAAAAGCCAGCATTTCCCAAATAGCTGTAAATCTCCGTCTGAAACACAAAACGAACGTATCCTTCAGACTGCTCTGCTGGGTGTTCGCTGACCTAAGGGAGTTGAATCTGCCTCTAGATTCAGAGAGTGAGAAGCACGTTGCTTCTCGGAGCTGCGTTTTGATATGCCAGAGTGAATGGGAGTAAACGCGGTTTGGAGAAATATCTGCTTCTAAAACCAAAACGGAGCAACCTAACAGAACGGCCTTCAATGTGTGCGTTCAACTTACAGAGTTAAACTGATGTGTGTTTGCAGGAGTTTCTAAACCCTTTCTGTGAAGAAGCGCAAAACGCATTTTTCCAGGCAAAAGCCAGCATTTCCCAAATAGCTGTAAATCTCCGTCTGAAACACAAAACGAACGTATCCTTCAGACTGCTCTGCTGGGTGTTCGCTGACCTAAGGGAGTTGAATCTGCCTCTAGATTCAGAGAGTGAGAAGCACGTTGCTTCTCGGAACTGCGTTTTGATATGCCAGAGTGAATGGGAGTAAACGCGGTTTGGAGAAATATCTGCTTCTAAAACCAAAACGGAGCAACCTAACAGAACGGCCTTCAATGTGTGGGTTCAACTTACAGAGATAAACTGATGTGTGTTTGCAGGAGTTTCTAAACCCTTTCTGTGAAGAAGCGCAAAACGCATTTTCCCAGGCAAAAGCCAGCATTTCCCAAATAGCTGTAAATCTTTGTCTGAAACACAAAGCGAACGTATCCTTCAGACTGCTCTTCTGGGTGTTCGCTGACCTAAGGGAGTTTAATCTGCCTCTAGATTCAGAGAGTGAGAAGCACGTTGCTTCTCGGAGCTGCGTTTTGATATGCCAGAGTGAATGGGAGTAAACGCGGTTTGGAGAAATATCTGCTTCTAAAACCAAAACGGAGCAACCTAACAGAACGGCCTTCAATGTGTGCGTTCAACTTACAGAGTTAAACTGATGTGTGTTTGCAGGAGTTTCTAAACCCTTTCTGTGAAGAAGTGCAAAACGCATTTTCCCAGGGAAAAGCCAGCATTTTCCAAATAGCTGTAAATTTCCGTCTGAAACATAAATCGAACCTATCCTTCAGACTGCTCTTCTGGGTGTTCGCTGACCTAAGGGAGTTTAATCTGCCTCTAGATTCAGAGAGTGAGAAGCACGTTGCTTCTCGGAGCTGCGTTTTGATATGCCAGAGTGAATGGGAGTAAACGCGGTTTGGAGAAATATCTGCTTCTAAAACCAAAACGGAGCAACCTAACAGAACGGCCTTCGATGTGTGCGTTCAACTTACAGAGTTAAACTGATGTGTGTTTGCAGGAGTTTCTAAACCCTTTCTGTGAAGAAGCCCAAAACGCATTTTCCCAGGCAAAAGCCAGCATTTTTTAAATAGCTGTAAATCTCCGTCTGAAACATAAAACGAACCTATCCTTCAGACTGCTCTTCTGGGTGTTCGCTGACCTAAGGGAGTTTAATCTGCCTCTAGATTCAGAGAGTGAGAAGCACGTTGCTTCTCGGAGCTGCGTTTTGATATGCCAGAGTGAATGGGAGTAAACGCGGTTTGGAGAAATATCTGCTTCTAAAACCAAAACGGAGCAACCTAACAGAACGGCCTTCAATGTGTGCGTTCAACTTACAGAGTTAAACTGATGTGTGTTTGCAGGAGTTTCTAAACCCTTTCTGTGAAGAAGTGCAAAACGCATTTTCCCAGGCAAAAGCCAGCATTTCCCAAATAGCTGTAAATCTCCGTCTGAAACACAAAACGAACGTATCCTTCAGACTGCTCTGCTGGGTGTTCGCTGACCTAAGGGAGTTTAATCTGCCTCTAGATTCAGAGAGTGAGAAGCACGTTGCTTCTCGGAACTGCGTTTTGATATGCCAGAGTGAATGGGAGTAAACGCGGTTTGGAGAAATATCTGCTTCTAAAACCAAAACGGAGCAACCTAACAGAACGGCCTTCAATGTGTGCGTTCAACTTACAGAGTTAAACTGATGTGTGTTTGCAGGAGTTTCTAAACCCTTTCTGTGAAGAAGCCCAAAACGCATTTTCCCAGGCAAAAGCCAGCATTTTCCAAATAGCTGTAAATCTCCGTCTGAAACATAAAACGAACCTATCCTTCAGACTGCTCTGCTGGGTGTTCGCTGACCTAAGGGAGTTTAATCTGCCTCTAGATTCAGAGAGTGAGAAGCACGTTGCTTCTCGGAGCTGCGTTTTGATATGCCAGAGTGAATGGGAGTAAACGCGGTTTGGAGAAATATCTGCTTCTAAAACCAAAACGGAGCAACCTAACAGAACGGCCTTCAATGTGTGCGTTCAACTTACAGAGTTAAACTGATGTGTGTTTGCAGGAGTTTCTAAACCCTTTCTGTGAAGAAGTGCAAAACGCATTTTCCCAGGCAAAAGCCAGCATTTCCCAAATAGCTGTAAATCTCCGTCTGAAACACAAAACGAACGTATCCTTCAGACTGCTCTGCTGGGTGTTCGCTGACCTAAGGGAGTTGAATCTGCCTCTAGATTCAGAGAGTGAGAAGCAGGTTGTTTCTCGGAGCTGCGTTTTGATATGCCAGAGTGAATGGGAGTAAACGCGGTTTGGAGAAATATCTGCTTCTAAAACCAAAACGGGGCAACCTAACAGAACGGCCTTCAATGTGTGCGTTCAACTTACAGAGTTAAACTGATGTGTGTTTGCAGGAGTTTCTAAACCCTTTCTGTGAAGAAGCGCAAAACGCATTTTCCCAGGCAAAAGCCAGCATTTCCCAAATAGCTGTAAATCTTTGTCTGAAACACAAAACGAACGTATCCTTCAGACTGCTCTGCTGGGTGTTCGCTGACCTAAGGGAGTTGAATCTGCCTCTAGATTCAGAGAGTGAGAAGCACGTTGCTTCTCGGAGCTGCGTTTTGATATGCCAGAGTGAATGGGAGTAAACGCGGTTTGGAGAAATATCTGCTTCTAAAACCAAAACGGAGCAACCTAACAGAACGGCCTTCAATGTGTGCGTTCAACTTACAGAGTTAAACTGATGTGTGTTTGCAGGAGTTTCTAAACCCTTTCTGTGAAGAAGCGCAAAACGCATTTTTCCAGGCAAAAGCCAGCATTTCCCAAATAGCTGTAAATCTCCGTCTGAAACACAAAACGAACGTATCCTTCAGACTGCTCTGCTGGGTGTTCGCTGACCTAAGGGAGTTGAATCTGCCTCTAGATTCAGAGAGTGAGAAGCACGTTGCTTCTCGGAACTGCGTTTTGATATGCCAGAGTGAATGGGAGTAAACGCGGTTTGGAGAAATATCTTCTTCTAAAACCAAAACGGAGCAACCTAACAGAACGGCCTTCAATGTGTGCGTTCAACTTACAGAGTTAAACTGATGTGTGTTTGCAGGAGTTTCTAAACCCTTTCTGTGAAGAAGCGCAAAACGCATTTTCCCAGGCAAAAGCCAGCATTTCCCAAATAGCAGTAAATCTTTGTCTGAAACACAAATCGAACGTATCCTTCACACTGCTCTGCTGGGTGTTCGCTGACCTAAGGGAGTTGAATCTGCCTCTAGATTCAGAGAGTGAGAAGCACGTTGTTTCTCGGAGCTGCGTTTTGATATGCCAGAGTGAATGGGAGTAAACGCGGTTTGGAGAAATATCTGCTTCTAAAACCAAAACGGAGCAACCTAACAGAACGGCCTTCAATGTGTGCGTTCAACTTACAGAGTTAAACTGATGTGTGTTTGCAGGAGTTTCTAAACCCTTTCTGTGAAGAAGCGCAAAACGCATTTTTCCAGGCAAAAGCCAGCATTTCCCAAATAGCTGTAAATCTCCGTCTGAAACACAAAACGAACGTATCCTTCAGACTGCTCTGCTGGGTGTTCGCTGACCTAAGGGAGTTGAATCTGCCTCTAGATTCAGAGAGTGAGAAGCACGTTGCTTCTCGGAACTGCGTTTTGATATGCCAGAGTGAATGGGAGTAAACGCGGTTTGGAGAAATATCTGCTTCTAAAACCAAAACGGAGCAACCTAACAGAACGGCCTTCAATGTGTGCGTTCAACTTACAGAGTTAAACTGATGTGTGTTTGCAGGAGTTTCTAAAGCCTTTCTGTGAAGAAGTGCAAAACGCATTTTCCCAGGCAAAAGCCAGCATTTCCCAAATAGCTGTAATTCTCCGTCTGAAACTTAAAACGAACGTATCCTTCAGACTGCTCTGCTGGGTGTTCGCTGACCTAAGGGAGTTGAATCTGCCTCTAGATTCAGAGAGTGAGAAGCACGTTGCTTCTCGCAGCTGCGTTTTGATATGCCAGAGTGAATGGGAGTAAACGCGGTTTGCAGAAATATCTGCTTCTAAAACCAAAACGGAGCAACCTAACAGAACGGCCTTCAATGTGTGCGTTCAACTTACAGAGTTAAACTGATGTGTGTTTGCAGGAGTTTCTAAACCCTTTCTGTGAAGAAGCGCAAAACGCATTTTCCCAGGCAAAAGCCAGCATTTCCCAAATAGCTGTAAATCTCCGTCTGAAACACAAAACGAACGTATCCTTCAGACTGCTCTGCTGGGTGTTCGCTGACCTAAGGGAGTTGAATCTGCCTCTAGATTCAGAGAGTGAGAAGCACGTTGCTTCTCGGAGCTGCGTTTTGATATGCCAGAGTGAATGGGAGTAAACGCGGTTTGGAGAAATATCTGCTTCTAAAACCAAAACGGAGCAACCTAACAGAACGGCCTTCAATGTGTGCGTTCAACTTACAGAGTTAAACTGATGTGTGTTTGCAGGAGTTTCTAAACCCTTTCTGTGAAGAAGCGCAAAACGCATTTTTCCAGGCAAAAGCCAGCATTTCCCAAATAGCTGTAAATCTCCGTCTGAAACACAAAACGAACGTATCCTTCAGACTGCTCTGCTGGGTGTTCGCTGACCTAAGGGAGTTGAATCTGCCTCTAGATTCAGAGAGTGAGAAGCACGTTGCTTCTCGGAACTGCGTTTTGATATGCCAGAGTGAATGGGAGTAAACGCGGTTTGGAGAAATATCTGCTTCTAAAACCAAAACGGAGCAACCTAACAGAACGGCCTTCAATGTGTGGGTTCAACTTACAGAGATAAACTGATGTGTGTTTGCAGGAGTTTCTAAACCCTTTCTGTGAAGAAGCGCAAAACGCATTTTCCCAGGCAAAAGCCAGCATTTCCCAAATAGCTGTAAATCTTTGTCTGAAACACAAAGCGAACGTATCCTTCAGACTGCTCTTCTGGGTGTTCGCTGACCTAAGGGAGTTTAATCTGCCTCTAGATTCAGAGAGTGAGAAGCACGTTGCTTCTCGGAGCTGCGTGTTGATATGCCAGAGTGAATGGGAGTAAACGCGGTTTGGAGAAATATCTGCTTCTAAAACCAAAACGGAGCAACCTAACAGAACGGCCTTCAATGTGTGCGTTCAACTTACAGAGTTAAACTGATGTGTGTTTGCAGGAGTTTCTAAACCCTTTCTGTGAAGAAGTGCAAAACGCATTTTCCCAGGGAAAAGCCAGCATTTTCCAAATAGCTGTAAATTTCCGTCTGAAACATAAATCGAACCTATCCTTCAGACTGCTCTTCTGGGTGTTCGCTGACCTAAGGGAGTTTAATCTGCCTCTAGATTCAGAGAGTGAGAAGCACGTTGCTTCTCGGAGCTGCGTTTTGATATGCCAGAGTGAATGGGAGTAAACGCGGTTTGGAGAAATATCTGCTTCTAAAACCAAAACGGAGCAACCTAACAGAACGGCCTTCGATGTGTGCGTTCAACTTACAGAGTTAAACTGATGTGTGTTTGCAGGAGTTTCTAAACCCTTTCTGTGAAGAAGCCCAAAACGCATTTTCCCAGGCAAAAGCCAGCATTTTTTAAATAGCTGTAAATCTCCGTCTGAAACATAAAACGAACCTATCCTTCAGACTGCTCTTCTGGGTGTTCGCTGACCTAAGGGAGTTTAATCTGCCTCTAGATTCAGAGAGTGAGAAGCACGTTGCTTCTCGGAGCTGCGTTTTGATATGCCAGAGTGAATGGGAGTAAACGCGGTTTGGAGAAATATCTGCTTCTAAAACCAAAACGGAGCAACCTAACAGAACGGCCTTCAATGTGTGCGTTCAACTTACAGAGTTAAACTGATGTGTGTTTGCAGGAGTTTCTAAACCCTTTCTGTGAAGAAGTGCAAAACGCATTTTCCCAGGCAAAAGCCAGCATTTCCCAAATAGCTGTAAATCTCCGTCTGAAACACAAAACGAACGTATCCTTCAGACTGCTCTGCTGGGTGTTCGCTGACCTAAGGGAGTTGAATCTGCCTCTAGATTCAGAGAGTGAGAAGCACGTTGCTTCTCGGAACTGCGTTTTGATATGCCAGAGTGAATGGGAGTAAACGCGGTTTGGAGAAATATCTGCTTCTAAAACCAAAACGGAGCAACCTAACAGAACGGCCTTCAATGTGTGCGTTCAACGTACAGAGTTAAACTGATGTGTGTTTGCAGGAGTTTCTAAACCCTTTCTGTGAAGAAGCGCAAAACGCATTTTCCCAGGCAAAAGCCAGCATTTCCCAAATAGCTGTAAATCTTTCTCTGAAACACAAAACGAACGTATCCTTCAGACTGCTCTGCTGGGTGGTCGCTGACCTAAGGGAGTTGAATCTGCCTCTAGATTCAGAGAGTGAGAAGCACGTTGCTTCTCGGAGCTGCGTTTTGATATGCCAGAGTGAATGGGAGTAAACGCGGTTTGGAGAAATATCTGCTTCTAAAACCAAAACGGAGCAACCTAACAGAACGGCCTTCAATGTGTGCGTTCAACTTACAGAGTTAAACTGATGTGTGTTTGCAGGAGTTTCTAAACCCTTTCTGTGAAGAAGCGCAAAACGCATTTTTCCAGGCAAAAGCCAGCATTTCCCAAATAGCTGTAAATCTCCGTCTGAAACACAAAACGAACGTATCCTTCAGACTGCTCTGCTGGGTGTTCGCTGACCTAAGGGAGTTGAATCTGCCTCTAGATTCAGAGAGTGAGAAGCACGTTGCTTCTCGGAACTGCGTTTTGATATGCCAGAGTGAATGGGAGTAAACGCGGTTTGGAGAAATATCTGCTTCTAAAACCAAAACGGAGCAACCTAACAGAACGGCCTTCAATGTGTGCGTTCAACTTACAGAGTTAAACTGATGTGTGTTTGCAGGAGTTTCTAAACCCTTTCTGTGAAGAAGCCCAAAACGCATTTTCCCAGGCAAAAGCCAGCATTTTCCAAATAGCTGTAAATCTCCGTCTGAAACATAAATCGAACCTATCCTTCAGACTGCTCTTCTGGGTGTTCGCTGACCTAAGGGAGTTTAATCTGCCTCTAGATTCAGAGAGTGAGAAGCACGTTGCTTCTCGGAGCTGCGTTTTGATATGCCAGAGTGAATGGGAGTAAACGCGGTTTGGAGAAATATCTGCTTCTAAAACCAAAACGGAGCAACCTAACAGAACGGCCTTCGATGTGTGCGTTCAACTTACAGAGTTAAACTGATGTGTGTTGGCAGGAGTTTCTAAACCCTTTCTGTGAAGAAGCCCAAAACGCATTTTCCCAGGCAAAAGCCAGCATTTTTTAAATAGCTGTAAATCTCCGTCTGAAACATAAAACGAACCTATCCTTCAGACTGCTCTTCTGGGTGTTCGCTGACCTAAGGGAGTTTAATCTGCCTCTAGATTCAGAGAGTGAGAAGCACGTTGCTTCTCGGAGCTGCGTTTTGATATGCCAGAGTGAATGGGAGTAAACGCGGTTTGGAGAAATATCTGCTTCTAAAACCAAAACGGAGCAACCTAACAGAACGGCCTTCAATGTGTGCGTTCAACTTACAGAGTTAAACTGATGTGTGTTTGCAGGAGTTTCTAAACCCTTTCTGTGAAGAAGTGCAAAACGCATTTTCCCAGGCAAAAGCCAGCATTTCCCAAATAGCTGTAAATCTCCGTCTGAAACACAAAACGAACGTATCCTTCAGACTGCTCTGCTGGGTGTTCGCTGACCTAAGGGAGTTGAATCTGCCTCTAGATTCAGAGAGTGAGAAGCACGTTCCTTCTCGGAGCTGCGTTTTGATATGCCAGAGTGAATGGGAGTAAACGCGGTTTGGAGAAATATCTGCTTCTAAAACCAAAACGGAGCAACCTAACAGAACGGCCTTCAATGTGTGCGTTCAACTTACAGAGTTAAACTGATGTGTGTTTGCAGGAGTTTCTAAACCCTTTCTGTGAAGAAGCGCAAAACGCATTTTCCCAGGCAAAAGCCAGCATTTCCCAAATAGCTGTAAATCTCCGTCTGAAACACAAAACGAACGTATCCTTCAGACTGCTCTGCTGGGTGTTCGCTGACCTAAGGGAGTTGAATCTGCCTCTAGATTCAGAGAGTGAGAAGCACGTTGCTTCTCGGAGCTGCGTTTTGATATGCCAGAGTGAATGGGAGTAAACGCGGTTTGGAGAAATATCTGCTTCTAAAACCAAAACGGAGCAACCTAACAGAACGGCCTTCAATGTGTGCGTTCAACTTACAGAGTTAAACTGATGTGTGTTTGCAGGAGTTTCTAAACCCTTTCTGTGAAGAAGCGCAAAACGCATTTTTCCAGGCAAAAGCCAGCATTTCCCAAATAGCTGTAAATCTCCGTCTGAAACACAAAACGAACGTATCCTTCAGACTGCTCTGCTGGGTGTTCGCTGACCTAAGGGAGTTGAATCTGCCTCTAGATTCAGAGAGTGAGAAGCACGTTGCTTCTCGGAACTGCGTTTTGATATGCCAGAGTGAATGGGAGTAAACGCGGTTTGGAGAAATATCTGCTTCTAAAACCAAAACGGAGCAACCTAACAGAACGGCCTTCAATGTGTGGGTTCAACTTACAGAGATAAACTGATGTGTGTTTGCAGGAGTTTCTAAACCCTTTCTGTGAAGAAGCGCAAAACGCATTTTCCCAGGCAAAAGCCAGCATTTCCCAAATAGCTGTAAATCTTTGTCTGAAACACAAAGCGAACGTATCCTTCAGACTGCTCTTCTGGGTGTTCGCTGACCTAAGGGAGTTTAATCTGCCTCTAGATTCAGAGAGTGAGAAGCACGTTGCTTCTCGGAGCTGCGTTTTGATATGCCAGAGTGAATGGGAGTAAACGCGGTTTGGAGAAATATCTGCTTCTAAAACCAAAACGGAGCAACCTAACAGAACGGCCTTCAATGTGTGCGTTCAACTTACAGAGTTAAACTGATGTGTGTTTGCAGGAGTTTCTAAACCCTTTCTGTGAAGAAGTGCAAAACGCATTTTCCCAGGCAAAAGCCAGCATTTCCCAAATAGCTGTAAATCTCCGTCTGAAACACAAAACGAACGTATCCTTCAGACTGCTCTGCTGGGTGTTCGCTGACCTAAGGGAGTTGAATCTGCCTCTAGATTCAGAGAGTGAGAAGCACGTTGCTTCTCGGAACTGCGTTTTGATATGCCAGAGTGAATGGGAGTAAACGCGGTTTGGAGAAATATCTGCTTCTAAAACCAAAACGGAGCAACCTAACAGAACGGCCTTCAATGTGTGCGTTCAACTTACAGAGTTAAACTGATGTGTGTTTGCAGGAGTTTCTAAACCCTTTCTGTGAAGAAGCCCAAAACGCATTTTTCCAGGCAAAAGCCAGCATTTTCCAAATAGCTGTAAATCTCCGTCTGAAACATAAAACGAACCTATCCTTCAGACTGCTCTTCTGGGGGTTCGCTGACCTAAGGGAGTTTAATCTGCCTCTAGATTCAGAGAGTGAGAAGCACGTTGCTTCTCGGAGCTGCGTTTTGATATGCCAGAGTGAATGGGAGTAAACGCGGTTTGGAGAAATATCTGCTTCTAAAACCAAAACGGAGCAACCTGACAGAACGGCCTTCAATGTGTGCCTTCAACTTACAGAGTTAAATTGATGTGTGTTTGCAGGAGTTTCTAAACCCTTTCTGTGAAGAAGCGCAAAACGCATTTTTCCAGGCAAAAGCCAGCATTTCCCAAATAGCTGTAAATCTCCGTCTGAAACACAAAACGAACGTATCCTTCAGACTGCTCTGCTGGGTGTTCGCTGACCTAAGGGAGTTGAATCTGCCTCTAGATTCAGAGAGTGAGAAGCACGTTGCTTCTCGAAACTGCGTTTTGATATCCCAGAGTGAATGGGAGTAAACGCGGTTTGGAGAAATATCTGTTTCTAAAACCAAAACGGAGCAACCTAACAGAACGGCCTTCAATGTGTGCGTTCAACTTATAGAGTTAAACTGATGTGTGTTTGCAGGAGTTTCTAAACCCTTTCTGTGAAGAAGCCCAAAACGCATTTTCCCAGGCAAAAGCCAGCATTTTCCAAATAGCTGTAAATCTCCGTCTGAAACATAAAAGGAACCTATTTTTCAGACTGCTCTTCTGGGTGTTCGCTGACCTAAGGGAGTTTAATCTGCCTCTAGATTCAGAGAGTGAGAAGCACGTTGCTTCTCGGAGCTGCGTTTTGATATGCCAGAGTGAATGGGAGTAAACGCGGTTTGGAGAAATATCTGCTTCTAAAACCAAAACGGAGCAACCTAACAGAACGGCCTTCAATGTGTGCGTTCAACTTACAGAGTTAAACTGATGTGTGTTTGCAGGAGTTTCTAAACCCTTTCTGTGAAGAAGCCCAAAACGCATTTTCCCAGGCAAAAGCCAGCATTTTCCAAATAGCTGTAAATCTCCGTCTGAAACATAAAACGAACCTATCCTTCAGACTGCTCTGCTGGGTGTTCGCTGACCTAAGGGAGTTTAATCTGCCTCTAGATTCAGAGAGTGAGAAGCACGTTGCTTCTCGGAGCTGCGTTTTGATATGCCAGAGTGAATGGGAGTAAACGCGGTTTGGAGAAATATCTGCTTCTAAAACCAAAACGGAGCAACCTAACAGAACGGCCTTCAATGTGTGCGTTCAACTTACAGAGTTAAACTGATGTGTGTTTGCAGGAGTTTCTAAACCCTTTCTGTGAAGAAGTGCAAAACGCATTTTCCCAGGCAAAAGCCAGCATTTCCCAAATAGCTGTAAATCTCCGTCTGAAACACAAAACGAACGTATCCTTCAGACTGCTCTGCTGGGTGTTCGCTGACCTAAGGGAGTTGAATCTGCCTCTAGATTCAGAGAGTGAGAAGCACGTTGTTTCTCGGAGCTGCGTTTTGATATGCCAGAGTGAATGGGAGTAAACGCGGTTTGGAGAAATATCTGCTTCTAAAACCAAAACGGGGCAACCTAACAGAACGGCCTTCAATGTGTGCGTTCAACTTACAGAGTTAAACTGATGTGTGTTTGCAGGAGTTTCTAAACCCTTTCTGTGAAGAAGCGCAAAACGCATTTTCCCAGGCAAAAGCCAGCATTTCCCAAATAGCTGTAAATCTTTGTCTGAAACACAAAACGAACGTATCCTTCAGACTGCTCTGCTGGGTGTTCGCTGACCTAAGGGAGTTGAATCTGCCTCTAGATTCAGAGAGTGAGAAGCACGTTGCTTCTCGGAGCTGCGTTTTGATATGCCAGAGTGAATGGGAGTAAACGCGGTTTGGAGAAATATCTGCTTCTAAAACCAAAACGGAGCAACCTAACAGAACGGCCTTCAATGTGTGCGTTCAACTTACAGAGTTAAACTGATGTGTGTTTGCAGGAGTTTCTAAACCCTTTCTGTGAAGAAGCGCAAAACGCATTTTTCCAGGCAAAAGCCAGCATTTCCCAAATAGCTGTAAATCTCCGTCTGAAACACAAAACGAACGTATCCTTCAGACTGCTCTGCTGGGTGTTCGCTGACCTAAGGGAGTTGAATCTGCCTCTAGATTCAGAGAGTGAGAAGCACGTTGCTTCTCGGAACTGCGTTTTGATATGCCAGAGTGAATGGGAGTAAACGCGGTTTGGAGAAATATCTTCTTCTAAAACCAAAACGGAGCAACCTAACAGAACGGCCTTCAATGTGTGCGTTCAACTTACAGAGTTAAACTGATGTGTGTTTGCAGGAGTTTCTAAACCCTTTCTGTGAAGAAGCGCAAAACGCATTTTCCCAGGCAAAAGCCAGCATTTCCCAAATAGCAGTAAATCTTTGTCTGAAACACAAATCGAACGTATCCTTCACACTGCTCTGCTGGGTGTTCGCTGACCTAAGGGAGTTGAATCTGCCTCTAGATTCAGAGAGTGAGAAGCACGTTGTTTCTCGGAGCTGCGTTTTGATATGCCAGAGTGAATGGGAGTAAACGCGGTTTGGAGAAATATCTGCTTCTAAAACCAAAACGGAGCAACCTAACAGAACGGCCTTCAATGTGTGCGTTCAACTTACAGAGTTAAACTGATGTGTGTTTGCAGGAGTTTCTAAACCCTTTCTGTGAAGAAGCGCAAAACGCATTTTTCCAGGCAAAAGCCAGCATTTCCCAAATAGCTGTAAATCTCCGTCTGAAACACAAAACGAACGTATCCTTCAGACTGCTCTGCTGGGTGTTCGCTGACCTAAGGGAGTTGAATCTGCCTCTAGATTCAGAGAGTGAGAAGCACGTTGCTTCTCGGAACTGCGTTTTGATATGCCAGAGTGAATGGGAGTAAACGCGGTTTGGAGAAATATCTGCTTCTAAAACCAAAACGGAGCAACATAACAGAACGGCCTTCAATGTGTGCGTTCAACTTACAGAGTTAAACTGATGTGTGTTTGCAGGAGTTTCTAAAGCCTTTCTGTGAAGAAGTGCAAAACGCATTTTCCCAGGCAAAAGCCAGCATTTCCCAAATAGCTGTAATTCTCCGTCTGAAACTTAAAACGAACGTATCCTTCAGACTGCTCTGCTGGGTGTTCGCTGACCTAAGGGAGTTGAATCTGCCTCTAGATTCAGAGAGTGAGAAGCACGTTGCTTCTCGCAGCTGCGTTTTGATATGCCAGAGTGAATGGGAGTAAACGCGGTTTGCAGAAATATCTGCTTCTAAAACCAAAACGGAGCAACCTAACAGAACGGCCTTCAATGTGTGCGTTCAACTTACAGAGTTAAACTGATGTGTGTTTGCAGGAGTTTCTAAACCCTTTCTGTGAAGAAGCGCAAAACGCATTTTCCCAGGCAAAAGCCAGCATTTCCCAAATAGCTGTAAATCTCCGTCTGAAACACAAAACGAACGTATCCTTCAGACTGCTCTGCTGGGTGTTCGCTGACCTAAGGGAGTTGAATCTGCCTCTAGATTCAGAGAGTGAGAAGCACGTTGCTTCTCGGAGCTGCGTTTTGATATGCCAGAGTGAATGGGAGTAAACGCGGTTTGGAGAAATATCTGCTTCTAAAACCAAAACGGAGCAACCTAACAGAACGGCCTTCAATGTGTGCGTTCAACTTACAGAGTTAAACTGATGTGTGTTTGCAGGAGTTTCTAAACCCTTTCTGTGAAGAAGCGCAAAACGCATTTTTCCAGGCAAAAGCCAGCATTTCCCAAATAGCTGTAAATCTCCGTCTGAAACACAAAACGAACGTATCCTTCAGACTGCTCTGCTGGGTGTTCGCTGACCTAAGGGAGTTGAATCTGCCTCTAGATTCAGAGAGTGAGAAGCACGTTGCTTCTCGGAACTGCGTTTTGATATGCCAGAGTGAATGGGAGTAAACGCGGTTTGGAGAAATATCTGCTTCTAAAACCAAAACGGAGCAACCTAACAGAACGGCCTTCAATGTGTGGGTTCAACTTACAGAGATAAACTGATGTGTGTTTGCAGGAGTTTCTAAACCCTTTCTGTGAAGAAGCGCAAAACGCATTTTCCCAGGCAAAAGCCAGCATTTCCCAAATAGCTGTAAATCTTTGTCTGAAACACAAAGCGAACGTATCCTTCAGACTGCTCTTCTGGGTGTTCGCTGACCTAAGGGAGTTTAATCTGCCTCTAGATTCAGAGAGTGAGAAGCACGTTGCTTCTCGGAGCTGCGTTTTGATATGCCAGAGTGAATGGGAGTAAACGCGGTTTGGAGAAATATCTGCTTCTAAAACCAAAACGGAGCAACCTAACAGAACGGCCTTCAATGTGTGCGTTCAACTTACAGAGTTAAACTGATGTGTGTTTGCAGGAGTTTCTAAACCCTTTCTGTGAAGAAGTGCAAAACGCATTTTCCCAGGGAAAAGCCAGCATTTTCCAAATAGCTGTAAATTTCCGTCTGAAACATAAATCGAACCTATCCTTCAGACTGCTCTTCTGGGTGTTCGCTGACCTAAGGGAGTTTAATCTGCCTCTAGATTCAGAGAGTGAGAAGCACGTTGCTTCTCGGAGCTGCGTTTTGATATGCCAGAGTGAATGGGAGTAAACGCGGTTTGGAGAAATATCTGCTTCTAAAACCAAAACGGAGCAACCTAACAGAACGGCCTTCGATGTGTGCGTTCAACTTACAGAGTTAAACTGATGTGTGTTTGCAGGAGTTTCTAAACCCTTTCTGTGAAGAAGCCCAAAACGCATTTTCCCAGGCAAAAGCCAGCATTTTTTAAATAGCTGTAAATCTCCGTCTGAAACATAAAACGAACCTATCCTTCAGACTGCTCTTCTGGGTGTTCGCTGACCTAAGGGAGTTTAATCTGCCTCTAGATTCAGAGAGTGAGAAGCACGTTGCTTCTCGGAGCTGCGTTTTGATATGCCAGAGTGAATGGGAGTAAACGCGGTTTGGAGAAATATCTGCTTCTAAAACCAAAACGGAGCAACCTAACAGAACGGCCTTCAATGTGTGCGTTCAACTTACAGAGTTAAACTGATGTGTGTTTGCAGGAGTTTCTAAACCCTTTCTGTGAAGAAGTGCAAAACGCATTTTCCCAGGCAAAAGCCAGCATTTCCCAAATAGCTGTAAATCTCCGTCTGAAACACAAAACGAACGTATCCTTCAGACTGCTCTGCTGGGTGTTCGCTGACCTAAGGGAGTTTAATCTGCCTCTAGATTCAGAGAGTGAGAAGCACGTTGCTTCTCGGAACTGCGTTTTGATATGCCAGAGTGAATGGGAGTAAACGCGGTTTGGAGAAATATCTGCTTCTAAAACCAAAACGGAGCAACCTAACAGAACGGCCTTCAATGTGTGCGTTCAACTTACAGAGTTAAACTGATGTGTGTTTGCAGGAGTTTCTAAACCCTTTCTGTGAAGAAGCCCAAAACGCATTTTCCCAGGCAAAAGCCAGCATTTTCCAAATAGCTGTAAATCTCCGTCTGAAACATAAAACGAACCTATCCTTCAGACTGCTCTGCTGGGTGTTCGCTGACCTAAGGGAGTTTAATCTGCCTCTAGATTCAGAGAGTGAGAAGCACGTTGCTTCTCGGAGCTGCGTTTTGATATGCCAGAGTGAATGGGAGTAAACGCGGTTTGGAGAAATATCTGCTTCTAAAACCAAAACGGAGCAACCTAACAGAACGGCCTTCAATGTGTGCGTTCAACTTACAGAGTTAAACTGATGTGTGTTTGCAGGAGTTTCTAAACCCTTTCTGTGAAGAAGTGCAAAACGCATTTTCCCAGGCAAAAGCCAGCATTTCCCAAATAGCTGTAAATCTCCGTCTGAAACACAAAACGAACGTATCCTTCAGACTGCTCTGCTGGGTGTTCGCTGACCTAAGGGAGTTTAATCTGCCTCTAGATTCAGAGAGTGAGAAGCACGTTGCTTCTCGGAACTGCGTTTTGATATGCCAGAGTGAATGGGAGTAAACGCGGTTTGGAGAAATATCTGCTTCTAAAACCAAAACGGAGCAACCTAACAGAACGGCCTTCAATGTGTGCGTTCAACTTACAGAGTTAAACTGATGTGTGTTTGCAGGAGTTTCTAAACCCTTTCTGTGAAGAAGCCCAAAACGCATTTTCCCAGGCAAAAGCCAGCATTTTCCAAATAGCTGTAAATCTCCGTCTGAAACATAAAACGAACCTATCCTTCAGACTGCTCTGCTGGGTGTTCGCTGACCTAAGGGAGTTTAATCTGCCTCTAGATTCAGAGAGTGAGAAGCACGTTGCTTCTCGGAGCTGCGTTTTGATATGCCAGAGTGAATGGGAGTAAACGCGGTTTGGAGAAATATCTGCTTCTAAAACCAAAACGGAGCAACCTAACAGAACGGCCTTCAATGTGTGCGTTCAACTTACAGAGTTAAACTGATGTGTGTTTGCAGGAGTTTCTAAACCCTTTCTGTGAAGAAGTGCAAAACGCATTTTCCCAGGCAAAAGCCAGCATTTCCCAAATAGCTGTAAATCTCCGTCTGAAACACAAAACGAACGTATCCTTCAGACTGCTCTGCTGGGTGTTCGCTGACCTAAGGGAGTTGAATCTGCCTCTAGATTCAGAGAGTGAGAAGCACGTTGTTTCTCGGAGCTGCGTTTTGATATGCCAGAGTGAATGGGAGTAAACGCGGTTTGGAGAAATATCTGCTTCTAAAACCAAAACGGGGCAACCTAACAGAACGGCCTTCAATGTGTGCGTTCAACTTACAGAGTTAAACTGATGTGTGTTTGCAGGAGTTTCTAAACCCTTTCTGTGAAGAAGCGCAAAACGCATTTTCCCAGGCAAAAGCCAGCATTTCCCAAATAGCTGTAAATCTTTGTCTGAAACACAAAACGAACGTATCCTTCAGACTGCTCTGCTGGGTGTTCGCTGACCTAAGGGAGTTGAATCTGCCTCTAGATTCAGAGAGTGAGAAGCACGTTGCTTCTCGGAGCTGCGTTTTGATATGCCAGAGTGAATGGGAGTAAACGCGGTTTGGAGAAATATCTGCTTCTAAAACCAAAACGGAGCAACCTAACAGAACGGCCTTCAATGTGTGCGTTCAACTTACAGAGTTAAACTGATGTGTGTTTGCAGGAGTTTCTAAACCCTTTCTGTGAAGAAGCGCAAAACGCATTTTTCCAGGCAAAAGCCAGCATTTCCCAAATAGCTGTAAATCTCCGTCTGAAACACAAAACGAACGTATCCTTCAGACTGCTCTGCTGGGTGTTCGCTGACCTAAGGGAGTTGAATCTGCCTCTAGATTCAGAGAGTGAGAAGCACGTTGCTTCTCGGAACTGCGTTTTGATATGCCAGAGTGAATGGGAGTAAACGCGGTTTGGAGAAATATCTTCTTCTAAAACCAAAACGGAGCAACCTAACAGAACGGCCTTCAATGTGTGCGTTCAACTTACAGAGTTAAACTGATGTGTGTTTGCAGGAGTTTCTAAACCCTTTCTGTGAAGAAGCGCAAAACGCATTTTCCCAGGCAAAAGCCAGCATTTCCCAAATAGCAGTAAATCTTTGTCTGAAACACAAATCGAACGTATCCTTCACACTGCTCTGCTGGGTGTTCGCTGACCTAAGGGAGTTGAATCTGCCTCTAGATTCAGAGAGTGAGAAGCACGTTGTTTCTCGGAGCTGCGTTTTGATATGCCAGAGTGAATGGGAGTAAACGCGGTTTGGAGAAATATCTGCTTCTAAAACCAAAACGGAGCAACCTAACAGAACGGCCTTCAATGTGTGCGTTCAACTTACAGAGTTAAACTGATGTGTGTTTGCAGGAGTTTCTAAACCCTTTCTGTGAAGAAGCGCAAAACGCATTTTTCCAGGCAAAAGCCAGCATTTCCCAAATAGCTGTAAATCTCCGTCTGAAACACAAAACGAACGTATCCTTCAGACTGCTCTGCTGGGTGTTCGCTGACCTAAGGGAGTTGAATCTGCCTCTAGATTCAGAGAGTGAGAAGCACGTTGCTTCTCGGAACTGCGTTTTGATATGCCAGAGTGAATGGGAGTAAACGCGGTTTGGAGAAATATCTGCTTCTAAAACCAAAACGGAGCAACCTAACAGAACGGCCTTCAATGTGTGCGTTCAACTTACAGAGTTAAACTGATGTGTGTTTGCAGGAGTTTCTAAAGCCTTTCTGTGAAGAAGTGCAAAACGCATTTTCCCAGGCAAAAGCCAGCATTTCCCAAATAGCTGTAATTCTCCGTCTGAAACTTAAAACGAACGTATCCTTCAGACTGCTCTGCTGGGTGTTCGCTGACCTAAGGGAGTTGAATCTGCCTCTAGATTCAGAGAGTGAGAAGCACGTTGCTTCTCGCAGCTGCGTTTTGATATGCCAGAGTGAATGGGAGTAAACGCGGTTTGCAGAAATATCTGCTTCTAAAACCAAAACGGAGCAACCTAACAGAACGGCCTTCAATGTGTGCGTTCAACTTACAGAGTTAAACTGATGTGTGTTTGCAGGAGTTTCTAAACCCTTTCTGTGAAGAAGCGCAAAACGCATTTTCCCAGGCAAAAGCCAGCATTTCCCAAATAGCTGTAAATCTCCGTCTGAAACACAAAACGAACGTATCCTTCAGACTGCTCTGCTGGGTGTTCGCTGACCTAAGGGAGTTGAATCTGCCTCTAGATTCAGAGAGTGAGAAGCACGTTGCTTCTCGGAGCTGCGTTTTGATATGCCAGAGTGAATGGGAGTAAACGCGGTTTGGAGAAATATCTGCTTCTAAAACCAAAACGGAGCAACCTAACAGAACGGCCTTCAATGTGTGCGTTCAACTTACAGAGTTAAACTGATGTGTGTTTGCAGGAGTTTCTAAACCCTTTCTGTGAAGAAGCGCAAAACGCATTTTTCCAGGCAAAAGCCAGCATTTCCCAAATAGCTGTAAATCTCCGTCTGAAACACAAAACGAACGTATCCTTCAGACTGCTCTGCTGGGTGTTCGCTGACCTAAGGGAGTTGAATCTGCCTCTAGATTCAGAGAGTGAGAAGCACGTTGCTTCTCGGAACTGCGTTTTGATATGCCAGAGTGAATGGGAGTAAACGCGGTTTGGAGAAATATCTGCTTCTAAAACCAAAACGGAGCAACCTAACAGAACGGCCTTCAATGTGTGGGTTCAACTTACAGAGATAAACTGATGTGTGTTTGCAGGAGTTTCTAAACCCTTTCTGTGAAGAAGCGCAAAACGCATTTTCCCAGGCAAAAGCCAGCATTTCCCAAATAGCTGTAAATCTTTGTCTGAAACACAAAGCGAACGTATCCTTCAGACTGCTCTTCTGGGTGTTCGCTGACCTAAGGGAGTTTAATCTGCCTCTAGATTCAGAGAGTGAGAAGCACGTTGCTTCTCGGAGCTGCGTGTTGATATGCCAGAGTGAATGGGAGTAAACGCGGTTTGGAGAAATATCTGCTTCTAAAACCAAAACGGAGCAACCTAACAGAACGGCCTTCAATGTGTGCGTTCAACTTACAGAGTTAAACTGATGTGTGTTTGCAGGAGTTTCTAAACCCTTTCTGTGAAGAAGTGCAAAACGCATTTTCCCAGGGAAAAGCCAGCATTTTCCAAATAGCTGTAAATTTCCGTCTGAAACATAAATCGAACCTATCCTTCAGACTGCTCTTCTGGGTGTTCGCTGACCTAAGGGAGTTTAATCTGCCTCTAGATTCAGAGAGTGAGAAGCACGTTGCTTCTCGGAGCTGCGTTTTGATATGCCAGAGTGAATGGGAGTAAACGCGGTTTGGAGAAATATCTGCTTCTAAAACCAAAACGGAGCAACCTAACAGAACGGCCTTCGATGTGTGCGTTCAACTTACAGAGTTAAACTGATGTGTGTTTGCAGGAGTTTCTAAACCCTTTCTGTGAAGAAGCCCAAAACGCATTTTCCCAGGCAAAAGCCAGCATTTTTTAAATAGCTGTAAATCTCCGTCTGAAACATAAAACGAACCTATCCTTCAGACTGCTCTTCTGGGTGTTCGCTGACCTAAGGGAGTTTAATCTGCCTCTAGATTCAGAGAGTGAGAAGCACGTTGCTTCTCGGAGCTGCGTTTTGATATGCCAGAGTGAATGGGAGTAAACGCGGTTTGGAGAAATATCTGCTTCTAAAACCAAAACGGAGCAACCTAACAGAACGGCCTTCAATGTGTGCGTTCAACTTACAGAGTTAAACTGATGTGTGTTTGCAGGAGTTTCTAAACCCTTTCTGTGAAGAAGTGCAAAACGCATTTTCCCAGGCAAAAGGAAGCATTTCCCAAATAGCTGTAAATCTCCGTCTGAAACACAAAACGAACGTATCCTTCAGACTGCTCTGCTGGGTGTTCGCTGACCTAAGGGAGTTGAATCTGCCTCTAGATTCAGAGAGTGAGAAGCACGTTGCTTCTCGGAGCTGCGTTTTGATATGCCAGAGTGAATGGGAGTAAACGCGGTTTGGAGAAATATCTGCTTCTAAAACCAAAACGGAGCAACCTAACAGAACGGCCTTCAATGTGTGCGTTCAACTTACAGAGTTAAACTGATGTGTGTTTGCAGGAGTTTCTAAACCCTTTCTGTGAAGAAGCGCAAAACGCATTTTCCCAGGCAAAAGCCAGCATTTCCCAAATAGCTGTAAATCTCCGTCTGAAACACAAAACGAACGTATCCTTCAGACTGCTCTGCTGGGTGTTCGCTGACCTAAGGGAGTTGAATCTGCCTCTAGATTCAGAGAGTGAGAAGCACGTTGCTTCTCGGAGCTGCGTTTTGATATGCCAGAGTGAATGGGAGTAAACGCGGTTTGGAGAAATATCTGCTTCTAAAACCAAAACGGAGCAACCTAACAGAACGGCCTTCAATGTGTGCGTTCAACTTACAGAGTTAAACTGATGTGTGTTTGCAGGAGTTTCTAAACCCTTTCTGTGAAGAAGCGCAAAACGCATTTTTCCAGGCAAAAGCCAGCATTTCCCAAATAGCTGTAAATCTCCGTCTGAAACACAAAACGAACGTATCCTTCAGACTGCTCTGCTGGGTGTTCGCTGACCTAAGGGAGTTGAATCTGCCTCTAGATTCAGAGAGTGAGAAGCACGTTGCTTCTCGGAACTGCGTTTTGATATGCCAGAGTGAATGGGAGTAAACGCGGTTTGGAGAAATATCTGCTTCTAAAACCAAAACGGAGCAACCTAACAGAACGGCCTTCAATGTGTGGGTTCAACTTACAGAGATAAACTGATGTGTGTTTGCAGGAGTTTCTAAACCCTTTCTGTGAAGAAGCGCAAAACGCATTTTCCCAGGCAAAAGCCAGCATTTCCCAAATAGCTGTAAATCTTTGTCTGAAACACAAAGCGAACGTATCCTTCAGACTGCTCTTCTGGGTGTTCGCTGACCTAAGGGAGTTTAATCTGCCTCTAGATTCAGAGAGTGAGAAGCACGTTGCTTCTCGGAGCTGCGTTTTGATATGCCAGAGTGAATGGGAGTAAACGCGGTTTGGAGAAATATCTGCTTCTAAAACCAAAACGGAGCAACCTAACAGAACGGCCTTCAATGTGTGCGTTCAACTTACAGAGTTAAACTGATGTGTGTTTGCAGGAGTTTCTAAACCCTTTCTGTGAAGAAGTGCAAAACGCATTTTCCCAGGCAAAAGCCAGCATTTCCCAAATAGCTGTAAATCTCCGTCAGAAACACAAAACGAACGTATCCTTCAGACTGCTCTGCTGGGTGTTCGCTGACCTAAGGGAGTTGAATCTGCCTCTAGATTCAGAGAGTGAGAAGCACGTTGCTTCTCGGAACTGCGTTTTGATATGCCAGAGTGAATGGGAGTAAACGCGGTTTGGAGAAATATCTGCTTCTAAAACCAAAACGGAGCAACCTAACAGAACGGCCTTCAATGTGTGCGTTCAACTTACAGAGTTAAACTGATGTGTGTTTGCAGGAGTTTCTAAACCCTTTCTGTGAAGAAGCCCAAAACGCATTTTCCCAGGCAAAAGCCAGCATTTTCCAAATAGCTGTAAATCTCCGTCTGAAACATAAAACGAACCTATCCTTCAGACTGCTCTTCTGGGTGTTCGCTGACCTAAGGGAGTTTAATCTGCCTCTAGATTCAGAGAGTGAGAAGCACGTTGCTTCTCGGAGCTGCGTTTTGATATGCCAGAGTGAATTGGAGTAAACGCGGTTTGGAGAAATATCTGATTCTAAAACCAAAACGGAGCAACCTAACAGAACGGCCTTCAATGTGTGCGTTCAACTTACAGAGTTAAACTGATGTGTGTTTGCAGGAGTTTCTAAACCCTTTCTGTGAAGAAGTGCAAAACGCATTTTCCCAGGCAAAAGCCAGCATTTCCCAAATAGCTGTAAATCTCCGTCTGAAACACAAAACGAACGTATCCTTCAGACTGCTCTGCTGGGTGTTCGCTGACCTAAGGGAGTTGAATCTGCCTCTAGATTCAGAGAGTGAGAAGCACGTTGCTTCTCGGAACTGCGTTTTGATATGCCAGAGTGAATGGGAGTAAACGCGGTTTGGAGAAATATCTGCTTCTAAAACCAAAACGGAGCAACCTAACAGAACGGCCTTCAATGTGTGCGTTCAACTTACAGAGTTAAACTGATGTGTGTTTGCAGGAGTTTCTAAACCCTTTCTGTGAAGAAGCCCAAAACGCATTTTTCCAGGCAAAAGCCAGCATTTTCCAAATAGCTGTAAATCTCCGTCTGAAACATAAAACGAACCTATCCTTCAGACTGCTCTTCTGGGTGTTCGCTGACCTAAGGGAGTTTAATCTGCCTCTAGATTCAGAGAGTGAGAAGCACGTTGCTTCTCGGAGCTGCGTTTTGATATGCCAGAGTGAAAGGGAGTAAACGCGGTTTGGAGAAATATCTTCTCCTAAAACCAAAACGGAGCAACCTGACAGAACGGCCTTCAATGTGTGCGTTCAACTTACAGAGTTAAATTGATGTGTGTTTGCAGGAGTTTCTAAACCCTTTCTGTGAAGAAGCGCAAAACGCATTTTTCCAGGCAAAAGCCAGCATTTCCCAAATAGCTGTAAATCTCCGTCTGAAACACAAAACGAACGTATCCTTCAGACTGCTCTGCTGGGTGTTCGCTGACCTAAGGGAGTTGAATCTGCCTCTAGATTCAGAGAGTGAGAAGCACGTTGCTTCTCGAAACTGCGTTTTGATATCCCAGAGTGAATGGGAGTAAACGCGGTTTGGAGAAATATCTGTTTCTAAAACCAAAACGGAGCAACCTAAAAGAACGGCCTTCAATGTGTGCGTTCAACTTATAGAGTTAAACTGATGTGTGTTTGCAGGAGTTTCTAAACCCTTTCTGTGAAGAAGCCCAAAACGCATTTTCCCAGGCAAAAGCCAGCATTTTCCAAATAGCTGTAAATCTCCGTCTGAAACATAAAAGGAACCTATTTTTCAGACTGCTCTTCTGGGTGTTCGCTTACCTAAGGGAGTTTAATCTGCCTCTAGATTCAGAGAGTGAGAAGCACGTTGCTTCTCGGAGCTGCGTTTTGATATGCCAGAGTGAATGGGAGTAAACGCGGTTTGGAGAAATATCTGCTTCTAAAACCAAAACGGAGCAACCTAACAGAACGGCCTTCAATGTGTGCGTTCAACTTACAGAGTTAAACTGATGTGTGTTTGCAGGAGTTTCTAAACCCTTTCTGTGAAGAAGCCCAAAACGCATTTTCCCAGGAAAAAGCCAGCATTTTCCAAATAGCTGTAAATCTCCGTCTGAAACATAAAAGGAACCTATCCTTCAGACTGCTCTTCTGGGTGTTCGCTGACCTAAGGGAGTTGAATCTGCCTCTAGATTCAGAGAGTGAGAAGCACGTTGCTTCTCGGAGCTGCGTTTTGATATGCCAGAGTGAATGGGAGTAAACGCGGTTTGGAGATATATCTGCTTCTAAAACCAAAACGGAGCAACCTAACAGAACGGCCTTCAATGTGTGCGTTCAACTTACAGAGTTAAACTGATGTGTGTTTGCAGGAGTTTCTAAACCCTTTCTGTGAAGAAGCCCAAAACGCATTCTCCCAGGAAAAAGCCAGCATTTTCCAAATAGCTGTAAATCTCCGTCTGAAACATAAAACGAACCTATCCTTCAGACTGCTCTTCTGGGTGTTCGCTGACCTAAGGGAGTTTAATCTGCCTCTAGATTCAGAGAGTGAGAAGCACGTTGCTTCTCGGAGCTGCGTTTTGATATGCCAGAGTGAATGGGAGTAAACGCGGTTTGGAGAAATATCTGCTTCTAAAACCAAAACGGAGCAACCTAAAAGAACGGCCTTCAATGTGTGCGTTCAACTTACAGAGTTAAACTGATGTGTGTTTGCAGGAGTTTCTAAATTCTTTCTGTGAAGAAGTGCAAAACGCATTTTCCCAGGCAAAAGCCAGCATTTCCCAAATAGCTGTAAATCTCCGTCTGAAACACAAAACGAACGTATCCTTCAGACTGCTCTGCTGGGTGTTCGCTGACCTAAGGGAGTTGAATCTGCCTCTAGATTCAGAGAGTGAGAAGCACGTTGCTTCTCGGAGCTGCGTTTTGATATGCCAGAGTGAATGGGAGTAAACGCGGTTTGGAGAAATATCTGCTTCTAAAACCAAAACGGAGCAACCTAACAGAACGGCCTTCAATGTCTGCGTTCAACTTACAGAGTTAAACTGATGTGTGTTTGCAGGAGTTTCTAAACCCTTTCTGTGAAGAAGCGCAAAACGCATTTTCCCAGGGAAAAGCCAGCATTTCCCAAATAGCTGTAAATGTTTGTCTGAAACACAAAACGAACGTATCCTTCAGACTGCTCTGCTGGGTGTTCGCTGACCTAAGGGAGTTGAATCTGCCTCTAGATTCAGAGAGTGAGAAGCACGTTGCTTCTCGGAGCTGCGTTTTGATATGCCAGAATGAATGGGATTAAACGCGGTTTGGAGAAATATCTGCTTCTAAAACCAAAACGGAGCAACCTAACAGAACGGCCTTCAATGTGTGCGTTCAACTTACACAGTTAAACTGATGTGTGTTTGCAGGAGTTTCTAAACCCTTTCTGTGAAGAAGCGCAAAACGCATTTTTCCAGGCAAAAGCCAGCATTTCCCAAATAGCTGTAAATCTCCGTCTGAAACACAAAACGAACGTATCCTTCAGACTGCTCTGCTGGGTGTTCGCTGACCTAAGGGAGTTGAATCTGCCTCTAGATTCAGAGAGTGAGAAGCACGTTGCTTCTCGGAGCTGCGTTTTGATATGCCAGAGTGAATGGGAGTAAACGCGGTTTGGAGAAATATCTGCTTCTAAAACCAAAACGGAGCAACCTAACAGAACGGCCTTCAATGTGTGCGTTCAACTTACAGAGTTAAACTGATGTGTGTTTGCAGGAGTTTCTAAACCCTTTCTGTGAAGAAGC
Source organism: Callithrix jacchus (assembly GCF_049354715.1). Taxonomy (NCBI): domain Eukaryota; kingdom Metazoa; phylum Chordata; class Mammalia; order Primates; family Cebidae; genus Callithrix; species Callithrix jacchus. Next base: position 23,927,126 of record NC_133523.1, read on the forward strand.
GCAAAACGCATTTTCCCAGGCAAAAGCCAGCATTTCCCAAATAGCTGTAAATCTTTGTCTGAAACACAAAACGAACGTATCCTTCAGACTGCTCTGCTGGGTGTTCGCTGACCTAAGGGAGTTGAATCTGCCTCTAGATTCAGAGAGTGAGAAGCACGTTGCTTCTCGGAGCTGCGTTTTGATATGCCAGAGTGAATGGGAGTAAACGCGGTTTGGAGAAATATCTGCTTCTAAAACCAAAACGGAGCAACCTAACAGAACGGCCTTCAATGTGTGGGTTCAACTTACAGAGATAAACTGATGTGTGTTTGCAGGAGTTTCTAAACCCTTTCTGTGAAGAAGCGCAAAACGCATTTTCCCAGGCAAAAGCCAGCATTTCCCAAATAGCTGTAAATCTTTGTCTGAAACACAAAGCGAACGTATCCTTCAGACTGCTCTTCTGGGTGTTCGCTGACCTAAGGGAGTTTAATCTGCCTCTAGATTCAGAGAGTGAGAAGCACGTTGCTTCTCGGAGCTGCGTTTTGATATGCCAGAGTGAATGGGAGTAAACGCGGTTTGGAGAAATATCTGCTTCTAAAACCAAAACGGAGCAACCTAACAGAACGGCCTTCAATGTGTGCGTTCAACTTACAGAGTTAAACTGATGTGTGTTTGCAGGAGTTTCTAAACCCTTTCTGTGAAGAAGTGCAAAACGCATTTTCCCAGGGAAAAGCCAGCATTTTCCAAATAGCTGTAAATTTCCGTCTGAAACATAAATCGAACCTATCCTTCAGACTGCTCTTCTGGGTGTTCGCTGACCTAAGGGAGTTTAATCTGCCTCTAGATTCAGAGAGTGAGAAGCACGTTGCTTCTCGGAGCTGCGTTTTGATATGCCAGAGTGAATGGGAGTAAACGCGGTTTGGAGAAATATCTGCTTCTAAAACCAAAACGGAGCAACCTAACAGAACGGCCTTCGATGTGTGCGTTCAACTTACAGAGTTAAACTGATGTGTGTTTGCAGGAGTTTCTAAACCCTTTCTGTGAAGAAGCCCAAAACGCATTTTCCCAGGCAAAAGCCAGCATTTTTTAAATAGCTGTAAATCTCCGTCTGAAACATAAAACGAACCTATCCTTCAGACTGCTCTTCTGGGTGTTCGCTGACCTAAGGGAGTTTAATCTGCCTCTAGATTCAGAGAGTGAGAAGCACGTTGCTTCTCGGAGCTGCGTTTTGATATGCCAGAGTGAATGGGAGTAAACGCGGTTTGGAGAAATATCTGCTTCTAAAACCAAAACGGAGCAACCTAACAGAACGGCTTTCAATGTGTGCGTTCAACTTACAGAGTTAAACTGATGTGTGTTTGCAGGAGTTTCTAAACCCTTTCTGTGAAGAAGTGCAAAACGCATTTTCCCAGGCAAAAGCCAGCATTTCCCAAATAGCTGTAAATCTCCGTCTGAAACACAAAACGAACGTATCCTTCAGACTGCTCTGCTGGGTGTTCGCTGACCTAAGGGAGTTGAATCTGCCTCTAGATTCAGAGAGTGAGAAGCACGTTGCTTCTCGGAGCTGCGTTTTGATATGCCAGAGTGAATGGGAGTAAACGCGGTTTGGAGAAATATCTGCTTCTAAAACCAAAACGGAGCAACCTAACAGAACGGCCTTCAATGTGTGCGTTCAACTTACAGAGTTAAACTGATGTGTGTTTGCAGGAGTTTCTAAACCCTTTCTGTGAAGAAGCGCAAAACGCATTTTCCCAGGCAAAAGCCAGCATTTCCCAAATAGCTGTAAATCTCCGTCTGAAACACAAAACGAACGTATCCTTCAGACTGCTCTGCTGGGTGTTCGCTGACCTAAGGGAGTTGAATCTGCCTCTAGATTCAGAGAGTGAGAAGCACGTTGCTTCTCGGAGCTGCGTTTTGATATGCCAGAGTGAATGGGAGTAAACGCGGTTTGGAGAAATATCTGCTTCTAAAACCAAAACGGAGCAACCTAACAGAACGGCCTTCAATGTGTGCGTTCAACTTACAGAGTTAAACTGATGTGTGTTTGCAGGAGTTTCTAAACCCTTTCTGTGAAGAAGCGCAAAACGCATTTTTCCAGGCAAAAGCCAGCATTTCCCAAATAGCTGTAAATCTCCGTCTGAAACACAAAACGAACGTATCCTTCAGACTGCTCTGCTGGGTGTTCGCTGACCTAAGGGAGTTGAATCTGCCTCTAGATTCAGAGAGTGAGAAGCACGTTGCTTCTCGGAACTGCGTTTTGATATGCCAGAGTGAATGGGAGTAAACGCGGTTTGGAGAAATATCTGCTTCTAAAACCAAAACGGAGCAACCTAACAGAACGGCCTTCAATGTGTGGGTTCAACTTACAGAGATAAACTGATGTGTGTTTGCAGGAGTTTCTAAACCCTTTCTGTGAAGAAGCGCAAAACGCATTTTCCCAGGCAAAAGCCAGCATTTCCCAAATAGCTGTAAATCTTTGTCTGAAACACAAAGCGAACGTATCCTTCAGACTGCTCTTCTGGGTGTTCGCTGACCTAAGGGAGTTTAATCTGCCTCTAGATTCAGAGAGTGAGAAGCACGTTGCTTCTCGGAGCTGCGTTTTGATATGCCAGAGTGAATGGGAGTAAACGCGGTTTGGAGAAATATCTGCTTCTAAAACCAAAACGGAGCAACCTAACAGAACGGCCTTCAATGTGTGCGTTCAACTTACAGAGTTAAACTGATGTGTGTTTGCAGGAGTTTCTAAACCCTTTCTGTGAAGAAGTGCAAAACGCATTTTCCCAGGCAAAAGCCAGCATTTCCCAAATAGCTGTAAATCTCCGTCTGAAACACAAAACGAACGTATCCTTCAGACTGCTCTGCTGGGTGTTCGCTGACCTAAGGGAGTTGAATCTGCCTCTAGATTCAGAGAGTGAGAAGCACGTTGCTTCTCGGAACTGCGTTTTGATATGCCAGAGTGAATGGGAGTAAACGCGGTTTGGAGAAATATCTGCTTCTAAAACCAAAACGGAGCAACCTAACAGAACGGCCTTCAATGTGTGCGTTCAACTTACAGAGTTAAACTGATGTGTGTTTGCAGGAGTTTCTAAACCCTTTCTGTGAAGAAGCCCAAAACGCATTTTCCCAGGCAAAAGCCAGCATTTTCCAAATAGCTGTAAATCTCCGTCTGAAACATAAAACGAACCTATCCTTCAGACTGCTCTTCTGGGTGTTCGCTGACCTAAGGGAGTTTAATCTGCCTCTAGATTCAGAGAGTGAGAAGCACGTTGCTTCTCGGAGCTGCGTTTTGATATGCCAGAGTGAATGGGAGTAAACGCGGTTTGGAGAAATATCTGCTTCTAAAACCAAAACGGAGCAACCTGACAGAACGGCCTTCAATGTGTGCGTTCAACTTACAGAGTTAAATTGATGTGTGTTTGCAGGAGTTTCTAAACCCTTTCTGTGAAGAAGCGCAAAACGCATTTTTCCAGGCAAAAGCCAGCATTTCCCAAATAGCTGTAAATCTCCGTCTGAAACACAAAACGAACGTATCCTTCAGACTGCTCTGCTGGGTGTTCGCTGACCTAAGGGAGTTGAATCTGCCTCTAGATTCAGAGAGTGAGAAGCACGTTGCTTCTCGAAACTGCGTTTTGATATCCCAGAGTGAATGGGAGTAAACGCGGTTTGGAGAAATATCTGTTTCTAAAACCAAAACGGAGCAACCTAACAGAACGGCCTTCAATGTGTGCGTTCAACTTATAGAGTTAAACTGATGTGTGTTTGCAGGAGTTTCTAAACCCTTTCTGTGAAGAAGCCCAAAACGCATTTTCCCAGGCAAAAGCCAGCATTTTCCAAATAGCTGTAAATCTCCGTCTGAAACATAAAAGGAACCTATTTTTCAGACTGCTCTTCTGGGTGTTCGCTTACCTAAGGGAGTTTAATCTGCCTCTAGATTCAGAGAGTGAGAAGCACGTTGCTTCTCGGAGCTGCGTTTTGATATGCCAGAGTGAATGGGAGTAAACGCGGTTTGGAGAAATATCTGCTTCTAAAACCAAAACGGAGCAACCTAACAGAACGGCCTTCAATGTGTGCGTTCAACTTACAGAGTTAAACTGATGTGTGTTTGCAGGAGTTTCTAAACCCTTTCTGTGAAGAAGCCCAAAACGCATTTTCCCAGGAAAAAGCCAGCATTTTCCAAATAGCTGTAAATCTCCGTCTGAAACATAAAAGGAACCTATCCTTCAGACTGCTCTTCTGGGTGTTCGCTGACCTAAGGGAGTTGAATCTGCCTCTAGATTCAGAGAGTGAGAAGCACGTTGCTTCTCGGAGCTGCGTTTTGATATGCCAGAGTGAATGGGAGTAAACGCGGTTTGGAGATATATCTGCTTCTAAAACCAAAACGGAGCAACCTAACAGAACGGCCTTCAATGTGTGCGTTCAACTTACAGAGTTAAACTGATGTGTGTTTGCAGGAGTTTCTAAACCCTTTCTGTGAAGAAGCCCAAAACGCATTCTCCCAGGAAAAAGCCAGCATTTTCCAAATAGCTGTAAATCTCCGTCTGAAACATAAAACGAACCTATCCTTCAGACTGCTCTTCTGGGTGTTCGCTGACCTAAGGGAGTTTAATCTGCCTCTAGATTCAGAGAGTGAGAAGCACGTTGCTTCTCGGAGCTGCGTTTTGATATGCCAGAGTGAATGGGAGTAAACGCGGTTTGGAGAAATATCTGCTTCTAAAACCAAAACGGAGCAACCTAAAAGAACGGCCTTCAATGTGTGCGTTCAACTTACAGAGTTAAACTGATGTGTGTTTGCAGGAGTTTCTAAACCCTTTCTGTGAAGAAGTGCAAAACGCATTTTCCCAGGCAAAAGCCAGCATTTCCCAAATAGCTGTAAATCTCCGTCTGAAACACAAAACGAACGTATCCTTCAGACTGCTCTGCTGGGTGTTCGCTGACCTAAGGGAGTTGAATCTGCCTCTAGATTCAGAGAGTGAGAAGCACGTTGCTTCTCGGAGCTGCGTTTTGATATGCCAGAGTGAATGGGAGTAAACGCGGTTTGGAGAAATATCTGCTTCTAAAACCAAAACGGAGCAACCTAACAGAACGGCCTTCAATGTCTGCGTTCAACTTACAGAGTTAAACTGATGTGTGTTTGCAGGAGTTTCTAAACCCTTTCTGTGAAGAAGCGCAAAACGCATTTTCCCAGGGAAAAGCCAGCATTTCCCAAATAGCTGTAAATGTTTGTCTGAAACACAAAACGAACGTATCCTTCAGACTGCTCTGCTGGGTGTTCGCTGACCTAAGGGAGTTGAATCTGCCTCTAGATTCAGAGAGTGAGAAGCACGTTGCTTCTCGGAGCTGCGTTTTGATATGCCAGAATGAATGGGATTAAACGCGGTTTGGAGAAATATCTGCTTCTAAAACCAAAACGGAGCAACCTAACAGAACGGCCTTCAATGTGTGCGTTCAACTTACACAGTTAAACTGATGTGTGTTTGCAGGAGTTTCTAAACCCTTTCTGTGAAGAAGCGCAAAACGCATTTTTCCAGGCAAAAGCCAGCATTTCCCAAATAGCTGTAAATCTCCGTCTGAAACACAAAACGAACGTATCCTTCAGACTGCTCTGCTGGGTGTTCGCTGACCTAAGGGAGTTGAATCTGCCTCTAGATTCAGAGAGTGAGAAGCACGTTGCTTCTCGGAGCTGCGTTTTGATATGCCAGAGTGAATGGGAGTAAACGCGGTTTGGAGAAATATCTGCTTCTAAAACCAAAACGGAGCAACCTAACAGAACGGCCTTCAATGTGTGCGTTCAACTTACAGAGTTAAACTGATGTGTGTTTGCAGGAGTTTCTAAACCCTTTCTGTGAAGAAGCGCAAAACGCATTTTCCCAGGCAAAAGCCAGCATTTCCCAAATAGCTGTAAATCTTTGTCTGAAACACAAAACGAACGTATCCTTCAGACTGCTCTGCTGGGTGTTCGCTGACCTAAGGGAGTTGAATCTGCCTCTAGATTCAGAGAGTGAGAAGCACGTTGCTTCTCGGAGCTGCGTTTTGATATGCCAGAGTGAATGGGAGTAAACGCGGTTTGGAGAAATATCTGCTTCTATAACCAAAACGGAGCAACCTAACAGAACGGCCTTCAATGTGTGCGTTCAACTTACAGAGTTAAACTGATGTGTGTTTGCAGGAGTTTCTAAACCCTTTCTGTGAAGAAGCCCAAAACGCATTTTCCCAGGCAAAAGCCAGCATTTTCCAAATAGCTGTAAATCTCCGTCTGAAACATAAAACGAACCTATCCTTCAGACTGCTCTTCTGGGTGTTCGCTGACCTAAGGGAGTTTAATCTGCCTCTAGATTCAGAGAGTGAGAAGCACGTTGCTTCTCGGAGCTGCGTTTTGATATGCCAGAGTGAATGGGAGTAAACGCGGTTTGGAGAAATATCTGCTTCTAAAACCAAAACGGAGCAACCTAACAGAACGGCCTTCAATGTGTGCGTTCAACTTACAGAGTTAAACTGATGTGTGTTTGCAGGAGTTTCTAAACCCTTTCTGTGAAGAAGTGCAAAACGCATTTTCCCAGGCAAAAGCCAGCATTTCCCAAATAGCTGTAAATCTCCGTCTGAAACACAAAACGAACGTATCCTTCAGACTGCTCTGCTGGGTGTTCGCTGACCTAAGGGAGTTGAATCTGCCTCTAGATTCAGAGAGTGAGAAGCACGTTGCTTCTCGGAGCTGCGTTTTGATATACCAGAGTGAATGGGAGTAAACGCGGTTTGGAAAAATATCTGCTTCTAAAACCAAAACGGAGCAACCTAACAGAACGGCCTTCAATGTGTGCGTTCAACTTACAGAGTTAAACTGATGTGTCTTTGCAGGAGTTTCTAAACCCTTTCTGTGAAGAAGCGCAAAACGCATTTTCCCAGGCAAAAGCCAGCATTTCCCAAATAGCTGTAAATCTCCGTCTGAAACACAAAACGAACGTATCCTTCAGACTGCTCTGCTGGGTGTTCGCTGACCTAAGGGAGTTGAATCTGCCTCTAGATTCAGAGAGTGAGAAGCACGTTGCTTCTCGGAGCTGCGTTTTGATATGCCAGAGTGAATGGGAGTAAACGCGGTTTGGAGAAATATCTGCTTCTAAAACCAAAACGGAGCAACCTAACAGAACGGCCTTCAATGTGTGCGTTCAACTTACAGAGTTAAACTGATGTGTGTTTGCAGGAGTTTCTAAACCCTTTCTGTGAAGAAGCGCAAAACGCATTTTTCCAGGCAAAAGCCAGCATTTCCCAAATAGCTGTAAATCTCCGTCTGAAACACAAAACGAACGTATCCTTCAGACTGCTCTGCTGGGTGTTCGCTGACCTAAGGGAGTTGAATCTGCCTCTAGATTCAGAGAGTGAGAAGCACGTTGCTTCTCGGAACTGCGTTTTGATATGCCAGAGTGAATGGGAGTAAACGCGGTTTGGAGAAATATCTGCTTCTAAAACCAAAACGGAGCAACCTAACAGAACGGCCTTCAATGTGTGCGTTCAACTTACAGAGTTAAACTGATGTGTGTTTGCAGGAGTTTCTAAACCCTTTCTGTGAAGAAGCCCAAAACGCATTTTCCCAGGCAAAAGCCAGCATTTTCCAAATAGCTGTAAATCTCCGTCTGAAACATAAAACGAACCTATCCTTCAGACTGCTCTTCTGGGTGTTCGCTGACCTAAGGGAGTTTAATCTGCCTCTAGATTCAGAGAGTGAGAAGCACGTTGCTTCTCGGAGCTGCGTTTTGATATGCCAGAGTGAATGGGAGTAAACGCGGTTTGGAGAAATATCTGCTTCTAAAACCAAAACGGAGCAACCTAACAGAACGGCCTTCAATGTGTGCGTTCAACTTACAGAGTTAAACTGATGTGTGTTTGCAGGAGTTTCTAAACCCTTTCTGTGAAGAAGCGCAAAACGCATTTTTCCAGGCAAAAGCCAGCATTTCCCAAATAGCTGTAAATCTCCGTCTGAAACACAAAACGAACGTATCCTTCAGACTGCTCTGCTGGGTGTTCGCTGACCTAAGGGAGTTGAATCTGCCTCTAGATTCAGAGAGTGAGAAGCACGTTGCTTCTCGGAACTGCGTTTTGATATGCCAGAGTGAATGGGAGTAAACGCGGTTTGGAGAAATATCTGCTTCTAAAACCAAAACGGAGCAACCTAACAGAACGGCCTTCAATGTGTGCGTTCAACTTACAGAGTTAAACTGATGTGTGGTTGCAGGAGTTTCTAAACCCTTTCTGTGAAGAAGCCCAAAACGCATTTTCCCAGGCAAAAGCCAGCATTTTCCAAATAGCTGTAAATCTCCGTCTGAAACATAAAACGAACCTATCCTTCAGACTGCTCTTCTGGGTGTTCGCTGACCTAAGGGAGTTTAATCTGCCTCTAGATTCAGAGAGTGAGAAGCACGTTGCTTCTCGGAGTTGCGTTTTGATATGCCAGAGTGAATGGGAGTAAACGCGGTTTGGAGAAATATCTGCTTCTAAAACCAAAACGGAGCAACCTAACAGAACGGCCTTCAATGTGTGCGTTCAACTTACAGAGTTAAACTGATGTGTGTTTGCAGGAGTTTCTAAACCCTTTCTGTGAAGAAGTGCAAAACGCATTTTCCCAGGCAAAAGCCAGCATTTCCCAAATAGCTGTAAATCTCCGTCTGAAACACAAAACGAACGTATCCTTCAGACTGCTCTGCTGGGTGTTCGCTGACCTAAGGGAGTTGAATCTGCCTCTAGATTCAGAGAGTGAGAAGCACGTTGCTTCTCGAAGCTGCGTTTTGATATACCAGAGTGAATGGGAGTAAACGCGGTTTGGAGAAATATCTGCTTCTAAAACCAAAACGGAGCAACCTAACAGAACGGCCTTCAATGTGTGCGTTCAACTTACAGAGTTAAATTGATGTGTGTTTGCAGGAGTTTCTAAACCCTTTCTGTGAAGAAGCGCAAAACGCATTTTTCCAGGCAAAAGCCAGCATTTCCCAAATAGCTGTAAATCTCCGTCTGAAACACAAAACGAACGTATCCTTCAGACTGCTCTGCTGGGTGTTCGCTGACCTAAGGGAGTTGAATCTGCCTCTAGATTCAGAGAGTGAGAAGCACGTTGCTTCTCGAAACTGCGTTTTGATATCCCAGAGTGAATGGGAGTAAACGCGGTTTGGAGAAATATCTGCTTCTAAAACCAAAACGGAGCAACCTAACAGAACGGCCTTCAATGTGTGCGTTCAACTTACAGAGTTAAACTGATGTGTGTTTGCAGGAGTTTCTAAACCCTTTCTGTGAAGAAGCCCAAAACGCATTTTCCCAGGCAAAAGCCAGCATTTTCCAAATAGCTGTAAATCTCCGTCTGAAACATAAAAGGAACCTATTTTTCAGACTGCTCTTCTGGGTGTTCGCTGACCTAAGGGAGTTTAATCTGCCTCTAGATTCAGAGAGTGAGAAGCACGTTGCTTCTCGGAGCTGCGTTTTGATATGCCAGAGTGAATGGGAGTAAACGCGGTTTGGAGAAATATCTGCTTCTAAAACCAAAACGGAGCAACCTAACAGAACGGCCTTCAATGTGTGCGTTCAACTTACAGAGTTAAACTGATGTGTGTTTGCAGGAGTTTCTAAACCCTTTCTGTGAAGAAGCCCAAAACGCATTTTCCCAGGAAAAAGCCAGCATTTTCCAAATAGCTGTAAATCTCCGTCTGAAACATAAAAGGAACCTATCCTTCAGACTGCTCTTCTGGGTGTTCGCTGACCTAAGGGAGTTTAATCTGCCTCTAGATTTAGAGAGTGAGAAGCACGTTGCTTCTCGGAGCTGCGTTTTGATATGCCAGAGTGAATGGGAGTAAACGCGGTTTGGAGAAATATCTGCTTCTAAAACCAAAACGGAGCAACCTAACAGAACGGCCTTCAATGTGTGCGTTCAACTTACAGAGTTAAACTGATGTGTGTTTGCAGGAGTTTCTAAACCCTTTCTGTGAAGAAGCCCAAAACGCATTCTCCCAGGAAAAAGCCAGCATTTTCCAAATAGCTGTAAATCTCCGTCTGAAACATAAAACGAACCTATCCTTCAGACTGCTCTTCTGGGTGTTCGCTGACCTAAGGGAGTTTAATCTGCCTCTAGATTCAGAGAGTGAGAAGCACGTTGCTTCTCGGAGCTGCGTTTTGATATGCCAGAGTGAATGGGAGTAAACGCGGTTTGGAGAAATATCTGCTTCTAAAACCAAAACGGAGCAACCTAACAGAACGGCCTTCAATGTGTGCGTTCAACTTACAGAGTTAAACTGATGTGTGTTTGCAGGAGTTTCTAAACCCTTTCTGTGAAGAAGTGCAAAACGCATTTTCCCAGGCAAAAGCCAGCATTTCCCAAATAGCTGTAAATCTCCGTCTGAAACACAAAACGAACGTATCCTTCAGACTACTCTGCTGGGTGTTCGCTGACCTAAGGGAGTTGAATCTGCCTCTAGATTCAGAGAGTGAGAAGCACGTTGCTTCTCGGAGCTGCGTTTTGATATGCCAGAGTGAATGGGAGTAAACGCGGTTTGGAGAAATATCTGCTTCTAAAACCAAAACGGAGCAACCTAACAGAACGGCCTTCAATGTCTGCGTTCAACTTACAGAGTTAAACTGATGTGTGTTTGCAGGAGTTTCTAAACCCTTTCTGTGAAGAAGCGCAAAACGCATTTTCCCAGGGAAAAGCCAGCATTTCCCAAATAGCTGTAAATGTCTGAAACACAAAACGAACGTATCCTTCAGACTGCTCTGCTGGGTGTTCGCTGACCTAAGGGAGTTGAATCTGCCTCTAGATTCAGAGAGTGAGAAGCACGTTGCTTCTCGGAGCTGCGTTTTGATATGCCAGAGTGAATGGGATTAAACGCGGTTTGGAGAAATATCTGCTTCTAAAACCAAAACGGAGCAACCTAACAGAACGGCCTTCAATGTGTGCGTTCAACTTACACAGTTAAACTGATGTGTGTTTGCAGGAGTTTCTAAACCCTTTCTGTGAAGAAGCGCAAAACGCATTTTTCCAGGCAAAAGCCAGCATTTCCCAAATAGCTGTAAATCTCCGTCTGAAACACAAAACGAACGTATCCTTCAGACTGCTCTGCTGGGTGTTCGCTGACCTAAGGGAGTTGAATCTGCCTCTAGATTCAGAGAGTGAGAAGCACGTTGCTTCTCGGAGCTGCGTTTTGATATGCCAGAGTGAATGGGAGTAAACGCGGTTTTGAGAAATATCTGCTTCTAAAACCAAAACGGAGCAACCTAACAGAACGGCCTTCAATGTGTGCGTTCAACTTACAGAGTTAAACTGATGTGTGTTTGCAGGAGTTTCTAAACCCTTTCTGTGAAGAAGCGCAAAACGCATTTTCCCAGGCAAAAGCCAGCATTTCCCAAATAGCTGTAAATCTCCGTCTGAAACACAAAACGAACGTATCCTTCAGACTGCTCTGCTGGGTGTTCGCTGACCTAAGGGAGTTGAATCTGCCTCTAGATTCAGAGAGTGAGAAGCACGTTGCTTCTCGGAGCTGCGTTTTGATATGCCAGAGTGAATGGGAGTAAACGCGGTTTGGAGAAATATCTGCTTCTAAAACCAAAACGGAGCAACCTAACAGAACGGCCTTCAATGTGTGCGTTCAACTTACAGAGTTAAACTGATGTGTGTTTGCAGGAGTTTCTAAACCCTTTCTGTGAAGAAGCGCAAAACGCATTTTTCCAGGCAAAAGCCAGCATTTCCCAAATAGCTGTAAATCTCCGTCTGAAACACAAAACGAACGTATCCTTCAGACTGCTCTGCTGGGTGTTCGCTGACCTAAGGGAGTTGAATCTGCCTCTAGATTCAGAGAGTGAGAAGCACGTTGCTTCTCGGAACTGCGTTTTGATATGCCAGAGTGAATGGGAGTAAACGCGGTTTGGAGAAATATCTGCTTCTAAAACCAAAACGGAGCAACCTAACAGAACGGCCTTCAATGTGTGGGTTCAACTTACAGAGATAAACTGATGTGTGTTTGCAGGAGTTTCTAAACCCTTTCTGTGAAGAAGCGCAAAACGCATTTTCCCAGGCAAAAGCCAGCATTTCCCAAATAGCTGTAAATCTTTGTCTGAAACACAAAGCGAACGTATCCTTCAGACTGCTCTTCTGGGTGTTCGCTGACCTAAGGGAGTTTAATCTGCCTCTAGATTCAGAGAGTGAGAAGCACGTTGCTTCTCGGAGCTGCGTTTTGATATGCCAGAGTGAATGGGAGTAAACGCGGTTTGGAGAAATATCTGCTTCTAAAACCAAAACGGAGCAACCTAACAGAACGGCCTTCAATGTGTGCGTTCAACTTACAGAGTTAAACTGATGTGTGTTTGCAGGAGTTTCTAAACCCTTTCTGTGAAGAAGTGCAAAACGCATTTTCCCAGGCAAAAGCCAGCATTTCCCAAATAGCTGTAAATCTCCGTCTGAAACACAAAACGAACGTATCCTTCAGACTGCTCTGCTGGGTGTTCGCTGACCTAAGGGAGTTGAATCTGCCTCTAGATTCAGAGAGTGAGAAGCACGTTGCTTCTCGGAACTGCGTTTTGATATGCCAGAGTGAATGGGAGTAAACGCGGTTTGGAGAAATATCTGCTTCTAAAACCAAAACGGAGCAACCTAACAGAACGGCCTTCAATGTGTGCGTTCAACTTACAGAGTTAAACTGATGTGTGTTTGCAGGAGTTTCTAAACCCTTTCTGTGAAGAAGCCCAAAACGCATTTTCCCAGGCAAAAGCCAGCATTTTCCAAATAGCTGTAAATCTCCGTCTGAAACATAAAACGAACCTATCCTTCAGACTGCTCTTCTGGGTGTTCGCTGACCTAAGGGAGTTTAATCTGCCTCTAGATTCAGAGAGTGAGAAGCACGTTGCTTCTCGGAGCTGCGTTTTGATATGCCAGAGTGAATGGGAGTAAACGCGGTTTGGAGAAATATCTGCTTCTAAAACCAAAACGGAGCAACCTGACAGAACGGCCTTCAATGTGTGCGTTCAACTTACAGAGTTAAATTGATGTGTGTTTGCAGGAGTTTCTAAACCCTTTCTGTGAAGAAGCGCAAAACGCATTTTTCCAGGCAAAAGCCAGCATTTCCCAAATAGCTGTAAATCTCCGTCTGAAACACAAAACGAACGTATCCTTCAGACTGCTCTGCTGGGTGTTCGCTGACCTAAGGGAGTTGAATCTGCCTCTAGATTCAGAGAGTGAGAAGCACGTTGCTTCTCGAAACTGCGTTTTGATATCCCAGAGTGAATGGGAGTAAACGCGGTTTGGAGAAATATCTGTTTCTAAAACCAAAACGGAGCAACCTAACAGAACGGCCTTCAATGTGTGCGTTCAACTTATAGAGTTAAACTGATGTGTGTTTGCAGGAGTTTCTAAACCCTTTCTGTGAAGAAGCCCAAAACGCATTTTCCCAGGCAAAAGCCAGCATTTTCCAAATAGCTGTAAATCTCCGTCTGAAACATAAAAGGAACCTATTTTTCAGACTGCTCTTCTGGGTGTTCGCTTACCTAAGGGAGTTTAATCTGCCTCTAGATTCAGAGAGTGAGAAGCACGTTGCTTCTCGGAGCTGCGTTTTGATATGCCAGAGTGAATGGGAGTAAACGCGGTTTGGAGAAATATCTGCTTCTAAAACCAAAACGGAGCAACCTAACAGAACGGCCTTCAATGTGTGCGTTCAACTTACAGAGTTAAACTGATGTGTGTTTGCAGGAGTTTCTAAACCCTTTCTGTGAAGAAGCCCAAAACGCATTTTCCCAGGAAAAAGCCAGCATTTTCCAAATAGCTGTAAATCTCCGTCTGAAACATAAAAGGAACCTATCCTTCAGACTGCTCTTCTGGGTGTTCGCTGACCTAAGGGAGTTGAATCTGCCTCTAGATTCAGAGAGTGAGAAGCACGTTGCTTCTCGGAGCTGCGTTTTGATATGCCAGAGTGAATGGGAGTAAACGCGGTTTGGAGATATATCTGCTTCTAAAACCAAAACGGAGCAACCTAACAGAACGGCCTTCAATGTGTGCGTTCAACTTACAGAGTTAAACTGATGTGTGTTTGCAGGAGTTTCTAAACCCTTTCTGTGAAGAAGCCCAAAACGCATTCTCCCAGGAAAAAGCCAGCATTTTCCAAATAGCTGTAAATCTCCGTCTGAAACATAAAACGAACCTATCCTTCAGACTGCTCTTCTGGGTGTTCGCTGACCTAAGGGAGTTTAATCTGCCTCTAGATTCAGAGAGTGAGAAGCACGTTGCTTCTCGGAGCTGCGTTTTGATATGCCAGAGTGAATGGGAGTAAACGCGGTTTGGAGAAATATCTGCTTCTAAAACCAAAACGGAGCAACCTAAAAGAACGGCCTTCAATGTGTGCGTTCAACTTACAGAGTTAAACTGATGTGTGTTTGCAGGAGTTTCTAAACCCTTTCTGTGAAGAAGTGCAAAACGCATTTTCCCAGGCAAAAGCCAGCATTTCCCAAATAGCTGTAAATCTCCGTCTGAAACACAAAACGAACGTATCCTTCAGACTGCTCTGCTGGGTGTTCGCTGACCTAAGGGAGTTGAATCTGCCTCTAGATTCAGAGAGTGAGAAGCACGTTGCTTCTCGGAGCTGCGTTTTGATATGCCAGAGTGAATGGGAGTAAACGCGGTTTGGAGAAATATCTGCTTCTAAAACCAAAACGGAGCAACCTAACAGAACGGCCTTCAATGTGTGCGTTCAACTTACAGAGTTAAACTGATGTGTGTTTGCAGGAGTTTCTAAACCCTTTCTGTGAAGAAGCGCAAAACGCATTTTTCCAGGCAAAAGCCAGCATTTCCCAAATAGCTGTAAATCTCCGTCTGAAACACAAAACGAACGTATCCTTCAGACTGCTCTGCTGGGTGTTCGCTGACCTAAGGGAGTTGAATCTGCCTCTAGATTCAGAGAGTGAGAAGCACGTTGCTTCTCGGAACTGCGTTTTGATATGCCAGAGTGAATGGGAGTAAACGCGGTTTGGAGAAATATCTGCTTCTAAAACCAAAACGGAGCAACCTAACAGAACGGCCTTCAATGTGTGCGTTCAACTTACAGAGTTAAACTGATGTGTGTTTGCAGGAGTTTCTAAACCCTTTCTGTGAAGAAGCCCAAAACGCATTTTCCCAGGCAAAAGCCAGCATTTTCCAAATAGCTGTAAATCTCCGTCTGAAACATAAAACGAACCTATCCTTCAGACTGCTCTTCTGGGTGTTCGCTGACCTAAGGGAGTTTAATCTGCCTCTAGATTCAGAGAGTGAGAAGCACGTTGCTTCTCGGAGCTGCGTTTTGATATGCCAGAGTGAATGGGAGTAAACGCGGTTTGGAGAAATATCTGCTTCTAAAACCAAAACGGAGCAACCTAACAGAACGGCCTTCAATGTGTGCGTTCAACTTACAGAGTTAAACTGATGTGTGTTTGCAGGAGTTTCTAAACCCTTTCTGTGAAGAAGCGCAAAACGCATTTTTCCAGGCAAAAGCCAGCATTTCCCAAATAGCTGTAAATCTCCGTCTGAAACACAAAACGAACGTATCCTTCAGACTGCTCTGCTGGGTGTTCGCTGACCTAAGGGAGTTGAATCTGCCTCTAGATTCAGAGAGTGAGAAGCACGTTGCTTCTCGGAACTGCGTTTTGATATGCCAGAGTGAATGGGAGTAAACGCGGTTTGGAGAAATATCTGCTTCTAAAACCAAAACGGAGCAACCTAACAGAACGGCCTTCAATGTGTGCGTTCAACTTACAGAGTTAAACTGATGTGTGGTTGCAGGAGTTTCTAAACCCTTTCTGTGAAGAAGCCCAAAACGCATTTTCCCAGGCAAAAGCCAGCATTTTCCAAATAGCTGTAAATCTCCGTCTGAAACATAAAACGAACCTATCCTTCAGACTGCTCTTCTGGGTGTTCGCTGACCTAAGGGAGTTTAATCTGCCTCTAGATTCAGAGAGTGAGAAGCACGTTGCTTCTCGGAGTTGCGTTTTGATATGCCAGAGTGAATGGGAGTAAACGCGGTTTGGAGAAATATCTGCTTCTAAAACCAAAACGGAGCAACGTAACAGAACGGCCTTCAATGTGTGCGTTCAACTTACAGAGTTAAACTGATGTGTGTTTGCAGGAGTTTCTAAACCCTTTCTGTGAAGAAGTGCAAAACGCATTTTCCCAGGCAAAAGCCAGCATTTCCCAAATAGCTGTAAATCTCCGTCTGAAACACAAAACGAACGTATCCTTCAGACTGCTCTGCTGGGTGTTCGCTGACCTAAGGGAGTTGAATCTGCCTCTAGATTCAGAGAGTGAGAAGCACGTTGCTTCTCGAAGCTGCGTTTTGATATACCAGAGTGAATGGGAGTAAACGCGGTTTGGAGAAATATCTGCTTCTAAAACCAAAACGGAGCAACCTAACAGAACGGCCTTCAATGTGTGCGTTCAACTTACAGAGTTAAATTGATGTGTGTTTGCAGGAGTTTCTAAACCCTTTCTGTGAAGAAGCGCAAAACGCATTTTTCCAGGCAAAAGCCAGCATTTCCCAAATAGCTGTAAATCTCCGTCTGAAACACAAAACGAACGTATCCTTCAGACTGCTCTGCTGGGTGTTCGCTGACCTAAGGGAGTTGAATCTGCCTCTAGATTCAGAGAGTGAGAAGCACGTTGCTTCTCGAAACTGCGTTTTGATATCCCAGAGTGAATGGGAGTAAACGCGGTTTGGAGAAATATCTGCTTCTAAAACCAAAACGGAGCAACCTAACAGAACGGCCTTCAATGTGTGCGTTCAACTTACAGAGTTAAACTGATGTGTGTTTGCAGGAGTTTCTAAACCCTTTCTGTGAAGAAGCCCAAAACGCATTTTCCCAGGCAAAAGCCAGCATTTTCCAAATAGCTGTAAATCTCCGTCTGAAACATAAAAGGAACCTATTTTTCAGACTGCTCTTCTGGGTGTTCGCTGACCTAAGGGAGTTTAATCTGCCTCTAGATTCAGAGAGTGAGAAGCACGTTGCTTCTCGGAGCTGCGTTTTGATATGCCAGAGTGAATGGGAGTAAACGCGGTTTGGAGAAATATCTGCTTCTAAAACCAAAACGGAGCAACCTAACAGAACGGCCTTCAATGTGTGCGTTCAACTTACAGAGTTAAACTGATGTGTGTTTGCAGGAGTTTCTAAACCCTTTCTGTGAAGAAGCCCAAAACGCATTTTCCCAGGAAAAAGCCAGCATTTTCCAAATAGCTGTAAATCTCCGTCTGAAACATAAAAGGAACCTATCCTTCAGACTGCTCTTCTGGGTGTTCGCTGACCTAAGGGAGTTTAATCTGCCTCTAGATTTAGAGAGTGAGAAGCACGTTGCTTCTCGGAGCTGCGTTTTGATATGCCAGAGTGAATGGGAGTAAACGCGGTTTGGAGAAATATCTGCTTCTAAAACCAAAACGGAGCAACCTAACAGAACGGCCTTCAATGTGTGCATTCAACTTACAGAGTTAAACTGATGTGTGTTTGCAGGAGTTTCTAAACCCTTTCTGTGAAGAAGCCCAAAACGCATTCTCCCAGGAAAAAGCCAGCATTTTCCAAATAGCTGTAAATCTCCGTCTGAAACATAAAACGAACCTATCCTTCAGACTGCTCTTCTGGGTGTTCGCTGACCTAAGGGAGTTTAATCTGCCTCTAGATTCAGAGAGTGAGAAGCACGTTGCTTCTCGGAGCTGCGTTTTGATATGCCAGAGTGAATGGGAGTAAACGCGGTTTGGAGAAATATCTGCTTCTAAAACCAAAACGGAGCAACCTAACAGAACGGCCTTCAATGTGTGCGTTCAACTTACAGAGTTAAACTGATGTGTGTTTGCAGGAGTTTCTAAACCCTTTCTGTGAAGAAGTGCAAAACGCATTTTCCCAGGCAAAAGCCAGCATTTCCCAAATAGCTGTAAATCTCCGTCTGAAACACAAAACGAACGTATCCTTCAGACTACTC
This sequence comes from Callithrix jacchus, assembly GCF_049354715.1. NCBI lineage: Eukaryota > Metazoa > Chordata > Mammalia > Primates > Cebidae > Callithrix > Callithrix jacchus. The sequence goes on from NC_133523.1 coordinate 23,945,052, forward strand.
TGCTGGGTGTTCGCTGACCTAAGGGAGTTGAATCTGCCTCTAGATTCAGAGAGTGAGAAGCACGTTGCTTCTCGGAGCTGCGTTTTGATATGCCAGAGTGAATGGGAGTAAACGCGGTTTGGAGAAATATCTGCTTCTAAAACCAAAACGGAGCAACCTAACAGAACGGCCTTCAATGTCTGCGTTCAACTTACAGAGTTAAACTGATGTGTGTTTGCAGGAGTTTCTAAACCCTTTCTGTGAAGAAGCGCAAAACGCATTTTCCCAGGGAAAAGCCAGCATTTCCCAAATAGCTGTAAATGTCTGAAACACAAAACGAACGTATCCTTCAGACTGCTCTGCTGGGTGTTCGCTGACCTAAGGGAGTTGAATCTGCCTCTAGATTCAGAGAGTGAGAAGCACGTTGCTTCTCGGAGCTGCGTTTTGATATGCCAGAGTGAATGGGATTAAACGCGGTTTGGAGAAATATCTGCTTCTAAAACCAAAACGGAGCAACCTAACAGAACGGCCTTCAATGTGTGCGTTCAACTTACACAGTTAAACTGATGTGTGTTTGCAGGAGTTTCTAAACCCTTTCTGTGAAGAAGCGCAAAACGCATTTTTCCAGGCAAAAGCCAGCATTTCCCAAATAGCTGTAAATCTCCGTCTGAAACACAAAACGAACGTATCCTTCAGACTGCTCTGCTGGGTGTTCGCTGACCTAAGGGAGTTGAATCTGCCTCTAGATTCAGAGAGTGAGAAGCACGTTGCTTCTCGGAGCTGCGTTTTGATATGCCAGAGTGAATGGGAGTAAACGCGGTTTTGAGAAATATCTGCTTCTAAAACCAAAACGGAGCAACCTAACAGAACGGCCTTCAATGTGTGCGTTCAACTTACAGAGTTAAACTGATGTGTGTTTGCAGGAGTTTCTAAACCCTTTCTGTGAAGAAGCGCAAAACGCATTTTCCCAGGCAAAAGCCAGCATTTCCCAAATAGCTGTAAATCTCCGTCTGAAACACAAAACGAACGTATCCTTCAGACTGCTCTGCTGGGTGTTCGCTGACCTAAGGGAGTTGAATCTGCCTCTAGATTCAGAGAGTGAGAAGCACGTTGCTTCTCGGAGCTGCGTTTTGATATGCCAGAGTGAATGGGAGTAAACGCGGTTTGGAGAAATATCTGCTTCTAAAACCAAAACGGAGCAACCTAACAGAACGGCCTTCAATGTGTGCGTTCAACTTACAGAGTTAAACTGATGTGTGTTTGCAGGAGTTTCTAAACCCTTTCTGTGAAGAAGCGCAAAACGCATTTTTCCAGGCAAAAGCCAGCATTTCCCAAATAGCTGTAAATCTCCGTCTGAAACACAAAACGAACGTATCCTTCAGACTGCTCTGCTGGGTGTTCGCTGACCTAAGGGAGTTGAATCTGCCTCTAGATTCAGAGAGTGAGAAGCACGTTGCTTCTCGGAACTGCGTTTTGATATGCCAGAGTGAATGGGAGTAAACGCGGTTTGGAGAAATATCTGCTTCTAAAACCAAAACGGAGCAACCTAACAGAACGGCCTTCAATGTGTGGGTTCAACTTACAGAGATAAACTGATGTGTGTTTGCAGGAGTTTCTAAACCCTTTCTGTGAAGAAGCGCAAAACGCATTTTCCCAGGCAAAAGCCAGCATTTCCCAAATAGCTGTAAATCTTTGTCTGAAACACAAAGCGAACGTATCCTTCAGACTGCTCTTCTGGGTGTTCGCTGACCTAAGGGAGTTTAATCTGCCTCTAGATTCAGAGAGTGAGAAGCACGTTGCTTCTCGGAGCTGCGTTTTGATATGCCAGAGTGAATGGGAGTAAACGCGGTTTGGAGAAATATCTGCTTCTAAAACCAAAACGGAGCAACCTAACAGAACGGCCTTCAATGTGTGCGTTCAACTTACAGAGTTAAACTGATGTGTGTTTGCAGGAGTTTCTAAACCCTTTCTGTGAAGAAGTGCAAAACGCATTTTCCCAGGCAAAAGCCAGCATTTCCCAAATAGCTGTAAATCTCCGTCTGAAACACAAAACGAACGTATCCTTCAGACTGCTCTGCTGGGTGTTCGCTGACCTAAGGGAGTTGAATCTGCCTCTAGATTCAGAGAGTGAGAAGCACGTTGCTTCTCGGAACTGCGTTTTGATATGCCAGAGTGAATGGGAGTAAACGCGGTTTGGAGAAATATCTGCTTCTAAAACCAAAACGGAGCAACCTAACAGAACGGCCTTCAATGTGTGCGTTCAACTTACAGAGTTAAACTGATGTGTGTTTGCAGGAGTTTCTAAACCCTTTCTGTGAAGAAGCCCAAAACGCATTTTCCCAGGCAAAAGCCAGCATTTTCCAAATAGCTGTAAATCTCCGTCTGAAACATAAAACGAACCTATCCTTCAGACTGCTCTTCTGGGTGTTCGCTGACCTAAGGGAGTTTAATCTGCCTCTAGATTCAGAGAGTGAGAAGCACGTTGCTTCTCGGAGCTGCGTTTTGATATGCCAGAGTGAATGGGAGTAAACGCGGTTTGGAGAAATATCTGCTTCTAAAACCAAAACGGAGCAACCTGACAGAACGGCCTTCAATGTGTGCGTTCAACTTACAGAGTTAAATTGATGTGTGTTTGCAGGAGTTTCTAAACCCTTTCTGTGAAGAAGCGCAAAACGCATTTTTCCAGGCAAAAGCCAGCATTTCCCAAATAGCTGTAAATCTCCGTCTGAAACACAAAACGAACGTATCCTTCAGACTGCTCTGCTGGGTGTTCGCTGACCTAAGGGAGTTGAATCTGCCTCTAGATTCAGAGAGTGAGAAGCACGTTGCTTCTCGAAACTGCGTTTTGATATCCCAGAGTGAATGGGAGTAAACGCGGTTTGGAGAAATATCTGTTTCTAAAACCAAAACGGAGCAACCTAACAGAACGGCCTTCAATGTGTGCGTTCAACTTATAGAGTTAAACTGATGTGTGTTTGCAGGAGTTTCTAAACCCTTTCTGTGAAGAAGCCCAAAACGCATTTTCCCAGGCAAAAGCCAGCATTTTCCAAATAGCTGTAAATCTCCGTCTGAAACATAAAAGGAACCTATTTTTCAGACTGCTCTTCTGGGTGTTCGCTTACCTAAGGGAGTTTAATCTGCCTCTAGATTCAGAGAGTGAGAAGCACGTTGCTTCTCGGAGCTGCGTTTTGATATGCCAGAGTGAATGGGAGTAAACGCGGTTTGGAGAAATATCTGCTTCTAAAACCAAAACGGAGCAACCTAACAGAACGGCCTTCAATGTGTGCGTTCAACTTACAGAGTTAAACTGATGTGTGTTTGCAGGAGTTTCTAAACCCTTTCTGTGAAGAAGCCCAAAACGCATTTTCCCAGGAAAAAGCCAGCATTTTCCAAATAGCTGTAAATCTCCGTCTGAAACATAAAAGGAACCTATCCTTCAGACTGCTCTTCTGGGTGTTCGCTGACCTAAGGGAGTTGAATCTGCCTCTAGATTCAGAGAGTGAGAAGCACGTTGCTTCTCGGAGCTGCGTTTTGATATGCCAGAGTGAATGGGAGTAAACGCGGTTTGGAGATATATCTGCTTCTAAAACCAAAACGGAGCAACCTAACAGAACGGCCTTCAATGTGTGCGTTCAACTTACAGAGTTAAACTGATGTGTGTTTGCAGGAGTTTCTAAACCCTTTCTGTGAAGAAGCCCAAAACGCATTCTCCCAGGAAAAAGCCAGCATTTTCCAAATAGCTGTAAATCTCCGTCTGAAACATAAAACGAACCTATCCTTCAGACTGCTCTTCTGGGTGTTCGCTGACCTAAGGGAGTTTAATCTGCCTCTAGATTCAGAGAGTGAGAAGCACGTTGCTTCTCGGAGCTGCGTTTTGATATGCCAGAGTGAATGGGAGTAAACGCGGTTTGGAGAAATATCTGCTTCTAAAACCAAAACGGAGCAACCTAAAAGAACGGCCTTCAATGTGTGCGTTCAACTTACAGAGTTAAACTGATGTGTGTTTGCAGGAGTTTCTAAACCCTTTCTGTGAAGAAGTGCAAAACGCATTTTCCCAGGCAAAAGCCAGCATTTCCCAAATAGCTGTAAATCTCCGTCTGAAACACAAAACGAACGTATCCTTCAGACTGCTCTGCTGGGTGTTCGCTGACCTAAGGGAGTTGAATCTGCCTCTAGATTCAGAGAGTGAGAAGCACGTTGCTTCTCGGAGCTGCGTTTTGATATGCCAGAGTGAATGGGAGTAAACGCGGTTTGGAGAAATATCTGCTTCTAAAACCAAAACGGAGCAACCTAACAGAACGGCCTTCAATGTCTGCGTTCAACTTACAGAGTTAAACTGATGTGTGTTTGCAGGAGTTTCTAAACCCTTTCTGTGAAGAAGCGCAAAACGCATTTTCCCAGGGAAAAGCCAGCATTTCCCAAATAGCTGTAAATGTTTGTCTGAAACACAAAACGAACGTATCCTTCAGACTGCTCTGCTGGGTGTTCGCTGACCTAAGGGAGTTGAATCTGCCTCTAGATTCAGAGAGTGAGAAGCACGTTGCTTCTCGGAGCTGCGTTTTGATATGCCAGAATGAATGGGATTAAACGCGGTTTGGAGAAATATCTGCTTCTAAAACCAAAACGGAGCAACCTAACAGAACGGCCTTCAATGTGTGCGTTCAACTTACACAGTTAAACTGATGTGTGTTTGCAGGAGTTTCTAAACCCTTTCTGTGAAGAAGCGCAAAACGCATTTTTCCAGGCAAAAGCCAGCATTTCCCAAATAGCTGTAAATCTCCGTCTGAAACACAAAACGAACGTATCCTTCAGACTGCTCTGCTGGGTGTTCGCTGACCTAAGGGAGTTGAATCTGCCTCTAGATTCAGAGAGTGAGAAGCACGTTGCTTCTCGGAGCTGCGTTTTGATATGCCAGAGTGAATGGGAGTAAACGCGGTTTGGAGAAATATCTGCTTCTAAAACCAAAACGGAGCAACCTAACAGAACGGCCTTCAATGTGTGCGTTCAACTTACAGAGTTAAACTGATGTGTGTTTGCAGGAGTTTCTAAACCCTTTCTGTGAAGAAGCGCAAAACGCATTTTCCCAGGCAAAAGCCAGCATTTCCCAAATAGCTGTAAATCTTTGTCTGAAACACAAAACGAACGTATCCTTCAGACTGCTCTGCTGGGTGTTCGCTGACCTAAGGGAGTTGAATCTGCCTCTAGATTCAGAGAGTGAGAAGCACGTTGCTTCTCGGAGCTGCGTTTTGATATGCCAGAGTGAATGGGAGTAAACGCGGTTTGGAGAAATATCTGCTTCTATAACCAAAACGGAGCAACCTAACAGAACGGCCTTCAATGTGTGCGTTCAACTTACAGAGTTAAACTGATGTGTGTTTGCAGGAGTTTCTAAACCCTTTCTGTGAAGAAGCCCAAAACGCATTTTCCCAGGCAAAAGCCAGCATTTTCCAAATAGCTGTAAATCTCCGTCTGAAACATAAAACGAACCTATCCTTCAGACTGCTCTTCTGGGTGTTCGCTGACCTAAGGGAGTTTAATCTGCCTCTAGATTCAGAGAGTGAGAAGCACGTTGCTTCTCGGAGCTGCGTTTTGATATGCCAGAGTGAATGGGAGTAAACGCGGTTTGGAGAAATATCTGCTTCTAAAACCAAAACGGAGCAACCTAACAGAACGGCCTTCAATGTGTGCGTTCAACTTACAGAGTTAAACTGATGTGTGTTTGCAGGAGTTTCTAAACCCTTTCTGTGAAGAAGTGCAAAACGCATTTTCCCAGGCAAAAGCCAGCATTTCCCAAATAGCTGTAAATCTCCGTCTGAAACATAAAACGAACCTATCCTTCAGACTGCTCTTCTGGGTGTTCGCTGACCTAAGGGAGTTTAATCTGCCTCTAGATTCAGAGAGTGAGAAGCACGTTGCTTCTCGGAGCTGCGTTTTGATATGCCAGAGTGAATGGGAGTAAACGCGGTTTGGAGAAATATCTGCTTCTAAAACCAAAACGGAGCAACCTAACAGAACGGCCTTCAATGTGTGCGTTCAACTTACAGAGTTAAACTGATGTGTGTTTGCAGGAGTTTCTAAACCCTTTCTGTGAAGAAGCGCAAAACGCATTTTTCCAGGCAAAAGCCAGCATTTCCCAAATAGCTGTAAATCTCCGTCTGAAACACAAAACGAACGTATCCTTCAGACTGCTCTGCTGGGTGTTCGCTGACCTAAGGGAGTTGAATCTGCCTCTAGATTCAGAGAGTGAGAAGCACGTTGCTTCTCGGAACTGCGTTTTGATATGCCAGAGTGAATGGGAGTAAACGCGGTTTGGAGAAATATCTGCTTCTAAAACCAAAACGGAGCAACCTAACAGAACGGCCTTCAATGTGTGCGTTCAACTTACAGAGTTAAACTGATGTGTGGTTGCAGGAGTTTCTAAACCCTTTCTGTGAAGAAGCCCAAAACGCATTTTCCCAGGCAAAAGCCAGCATTTTCCAAATAGCTGTAAATCTCCGTCTGAAACATAAAACGAACCTATCCTTCAGACTGCTCTTCTGGGTGTTCGCTGACCTAAGGGAGTTTAATCTGCCTCTAGATTCAGAGAGTGAGAAGCACGTTGCTTCTCGGAGTTGCGTTTTGATATGCCAGAGTGAATGGGAGTAAACGCGGTTTGGAGAAATATCTGCTTCTAAAACCAAAACGGAGCAACCTAACAGAACGGCCTTCAATGTGTGCGTTCAACTTACAGAGTTAAACTGATGTGTGTTTGCAGGAGTTTCTAAACCCTTTCTGTGAAGAAGTGCAAAACGCATTTTCCCAGGCAAAAGCCAGCATTTCCCAAATAGCTGTAAATCTCCGTCTGAAACACAAAACGAACGTATCCTTCAGACTGCTCTGCTGGGTGTTCGCTGACCTAAGGGAGTTGAATCTGCCTCTAGATTCAGAGAGTGAGAAGCACGTTGCTTCTCGAAGCTGCGTTTTGATATACCAGAGTGAATGGGAGTAAACGCGGTTTGGAGAAATATCTGCTTCTAAAACCAAAACGGAGCAACCTAACAGAACGGCCTTCAATGTGTGCGTTCAACTTACAGAGTTAAATTGATGTGTGTTTGCAGGAGTTTCTAAACCCTTTCTGTGAAGAAGCGCAAAACGCATTTTTCCAGGCAAAAGCCAGCATTTCCCAAATAGCTGTAAATCTCCGTCTGAAACACAAAACGAACGTATCCTTCAGACTGCTCTGCTGGGTGTTCGCTGACCTAAGGGAGTTGAATCTGCCTCTAGATTCAGAGAGTGAGAAGCACGTTGCTTCTCGAAACTGCGTTTTGATATCCCAGAGTGAATGGGAGTAAACGCGGTTTGGAGAAATATCTGTTTCTAAAACCAAAACGGAGCAACCTAACAGAACGGCCTTCAATGTGTGCGTTCAACTTATAGAGTTAAACTGATGTGTGTTTGCAGGAGTTTCTAAACCCTTTCTGTGAAGAAGCCCAAAACGCATTTTCCCAGGCAAAAGCCAGCATTTTCCAAATAGCTGTAAATCTCCGTCTGAAACATAAAAGGAACCTATTTTTCAGACTGCTCTTCTGGGTGTTCGCTGACCTAAGGGAGTTTAATCTGCCTCTAGATTCAGAGAGTGAGAAGCACGTTGCTTCTCGGAGCTGCGTTTTGATATGCCAGAGTGAATGGGAGTAAACGCGGTTTGGAGAAATATCTGCTTCTAAAACCAAAACGGAGCAACCTAACAGAACGGCCTTCAATGTGTGCGTTCAACTTACAGAGTTAAACTGATGTGTGTTTGCAGGAGTTTCTAAACCCTTTCTGTGAAGAAGCCCAAAACGCATTTTCCCAGGAAAAAGCCAGCATTTTCCAAATAGCTGTAAATCTCCGTCTGAAACATAAAAGGAACCTATCCTTCAGACTGCTCTTCTGGGTGTTCGCTGACCTAAGGGAGTTTAATCTGCCTCTAGATTTAGAGAGTGAGAAGCACGTTGCTTCTCGGAGCTGCGTTTTGATATGCCAGAGTGAATGGGAGTAAACGCGGTTTGGAGAAATATCTGCTTCTAAAACCAAAACGGAGCAACCTAACAGAACGGCCTTCAATGTGTGCGTTCAACTTACAGAGTTAAACTGATGTGTGTTTGCAGGAGTTTCTAAACCCTTTCTGTGAAGAAGCCCAAAACGCATTCTCCCAGGAAAAAGCCAGCATTTTCCAAATAGCTGTAAATCTCCGTCTGAAACATAAAACGAACCTATCCTTCAGACTGCTCTTCTGGGTGTTCGCTGACCTAAGGGAGTTTAATCTGCCTCTAGATTCAGAGAGTGAGAAGCACGTTGCTTCTCGGAGCTGCGTTTTGATATGCCAGAGTGAATGGGAGTAAACGCGGTTTGGAGAAATATCTGCTTCTAAAACCAAAACGGAGCAACCTAACAGAACGGCCTTCAATGTGTGCGTTCAACTTACAGAGTTAAACTGATGTGTGTTTGCAGGAGTTTCTAAACCCTTTCTGTGAAGAAGTGCAAAACGCATTTTCCCAGGCAAAAGCCAGCATTTCCCAAATAGCTGTAAATCTCCGTCTGAAACACAAAACGAACGTATCCTTCAGACTACTCTGCTGGGTGTTCGCTGACCTAAGGGAGTTGAATCTGCCTCTAGATTCAGAGAGTGAGAAGCACGTTGCTTCTCGGAGCTGCGTTTTGATATGCCAGAGTGAATGGGAGTAAACGCGGTTTGGAGAAATATCTGCTTCTAAAACCAAAACGGAGCAACCTAACAGAACGGCCTTCAATGTCTGCGTTCAACTTACAGAGTTAAACTGATGTGTGTTTGCAGGAGTTTCTAAACCCTTTCTGTGAAGAAGCGCAAAACGCATTTTCCCAGGGAAAAGCCAGCATTTCCCAAATAGCTGTAAATGTCTGAAACACAAAACGAACGTATCCTTCAGACTGCTCTGCTGGGTGTTCGCTGACCTAAGGGAGTTGAATCTGCCTCTAGATTCAGAGAGTGAGAAGCACGTTGCTTCTCGGAGCTGCGTTTTGATATGCCAGAGTGAATGGGATTAAACGCGGTTTGGAGAAATATCTGCTTCTAAAACCAAAACGGAGCAACCTAACAGAACGGCCTTCAATGTGTGCGTTCAACTTACACAGTTAAACTGATGTGTGTTTGCAGGAGTTTCTAAACCCTTTCTGTGAAGAAGCGCAAAACGCATTTTTCCAGGCAAAAGCCAGCATTTCTTAAATAGCTGTAAATCTCCGTCTGAAACACAAAACGAACGTATCCTTCAGACTGCTCTGCTGGGTGTTCGCTGACCTAAGGGAGTTGAATCTGCCTCTAGATTCAGAGAGTGAGAAGCACGTTGCTTCTCGGAGCTGCGTTGTGATATGCCAGAGTGAATGGGAGTAAACGCGGTTTTGAGAAATATCTGCTTCTAAAACCAAAACGGAGCAACCTAACAGAACGGCCTTCAATGTGTGCGTTCAACTTACAGAGTTAAACTGATGTGTGTTTGCAGGAGTTTCTAAACCCTTTCTGTGAAGAAGCGCAAAACGCATTTTCCCAGGCAAAAGCCAGCATTTCCCAAATAGCTGTAAATCTTTGTCTGAAACACAAAACGAACGTATCCTTCAGACTGCTCTGCTGGGTGTTCGCTGACCTAAGGGAGTTGAATCTGCCTCTAGATTCAGAGAGTGAGAAGCACGTTGCTTCTCGGAGCTGCGTTTTGATATGCCAGAGTGAATGGGAGTAAACGCGGTTTGGAGAAATATCTGCTTCTATAACCAAAACGGAGCAACCTAACAGAACGGCCTTCAATGTGTGCGTTCAACTTACAGAGTTAAACTGATGTGTGTTTGCAGGAGTTTCTAAACCCTTTCTGTGAAGAAGCCCAAAACGCATTTTCCCAGGCAAAAGCCAGCATTTTCCAAATAGCTGTAAATCTCCGTCTGAAACATAAAACGAACCTATCCTTCAGACTGCTCTTCTGGGTGTTCGCTGACCTAAGGGAGTTTAATCTGCCTCTAGATTCAGAGAGTGAGAAGCACGTTGCTTCTCGGAGCTGCGTTTTGATATGCCAGAGTGAATGGGAGTAAACGCGGTTTGGAGAAATATCTGCTTCTAAAACCAAAACGGAGCAACCTAACAGAACGGCCTTCAATGTGTGCGTTCAACTTACAGAGTTAAACTGATGTGTGTTTGCAGGAGTTTCTAAACCCTTTCTGTGAAGAAGTGCAAAACGCATTTTCCCAGGCAAAAGCCAGCATTTCCCAAATAGCTGTAAATCTCCGTCTGAAACACAAAACGAACGTATCCTTCAGACTGCTCTGCTGGGTGTTCGCTGACCTAAGGGAGTTGAATCTGCCTCTAGATTCAGAGAGTGAGAAGCACGTTGCTTCTCGGAGCTGCGTTTTGATATACCAGAGTGAATGGGAGTAAACGCGGTTTGGAGAAATATCTGCTTCTAAAACCAAAACGGAGCAACCTAACAGAACGGCCTTCAATGTGTGCGTTCAACTTACAGAGTTAAACTGATGTGTGTTTGCAGGAGTTTCTAAACCCTTTCTGTGAAGAAGCGCAAAACGCATTTTCCCAGGCAAAAGCCAGCATTTCCCAAATAGCTGTAAATCTTTGTCTGAAACACAAAACGAACGTATCCTTCAGACTGCTCTGCTGGGTGTTCGCTGACCTAAGGGAGTTGAATCTGCCTCTAGATTCAGAGAGTGAGAAGCACGTTGCTTCTCGGAGCTGCGTTTTGATATGCCAGAGTGAATGGGATTAAACGCGGTTTGGAGAAATATCTGCTTCTAAAACCAAAACGGAGCAACCTAACAGAACGGCCTTCAATGTGTGCGTTCAACTTACAGAGTTAAACTGATGTGTGTTTGCAGGAGTTTCTAAATCCTTTCTGTGAAGAAGCGCAAAACGCATTTTTCCAGGCAAAAGCCAGCATTTCCCAAATAGCTGTAAATCTCCGTCTGAAACACAAAACGAACGTATCCTTCAGACTGCTCTGCTGGGTGTTCGCTGACCTAAGGGAGTTGAATCTGCCTCTAGATTCAGAGAGTGAGAAGCACGTTGCTTCTCGGAGCTGCGTTTTGATATGCCAGAGTGAATGGGAGTAAACGCGGTTTGGAGAAATATCTGCTTCTAAAACCAAAACGGAGCAACCTAACAGAACGGCCTTCAATGTGTGCGTTCAACTTACAGAGTTAAACTGATGTGTGTTTGCAGGAGTTTCTAAACCCTTTCTGTGAAGAAGCGCAAAACGCATTTTCCCAGGCAAGAGCCAGCATTTCCCAAATAGTTGTAAATCTTTGTCTGAAACACAAAACGAACGTATCCTTCAGACTGCTCTGCTGGGTGTTCGCTGACCTAAGGGAGTTGAATCTGCCTCTAGATTCAGAGAGTGAGAAGCACGTTGCTTCTCGGAGCTGCGTTTTGATATGCCAGAGTGAATGGGAGTAAAGGCGGTTTGGAGAAATATCTGCTTCTAAAACCAAAACGGAGCAACCTAACAGAACGGCCTTCAATGTGTGCGTTCAACTTACAGAGTTAAACTGATGTGTGTTTGCAGGAGTTTCTAAACCCTTTCTGTGAAGAAGCGCAAAACGCATTTTTCCAGGCAAAAGCCAGCATTTCCCAAATAGCTGTAAATCTCCGTCTGAAACACAAAACGAACGTATCCTTCAGACTGCTCTGCTGGGTGTTCGCTGACCTAAGGGAGTTGAATCTGCCTCTAGATTCAGAGAGTGAGAAGCACGTTGCTTCTCGGAACTGCGTTTTGATATGCCAGAGTGAATGGGAGTAAACGCGGTTTGGAGAAATATCTGCTTCTAAAACCAAAACGGAGCAACCTAACAGAACGGCCTTCAATGTGTGGGTTCAACTTACAGAGATAAACTGATGTGTGTTTGCAGGAGTTTCTAAACCCTTTCTGTGAAGAAGCGCAAAACGCATTTTCCCAGGCAAAAGCCAGCATTTCCCAAATAGCTGTAAATCTTTGTCTGAAACACAAAGCGAACGTATCCTTCAGACTGCTCTTCTGGGTGTTCGCTGACCTAAGGGAGTTTAATCTGCCTCTAGATTCAGAGAGTGAGAAGCACGTTGCTTCTCGGAGCTGCGTGTTGATATGCCAGAGTGAATGGGAGTAAACGCGGTTTGGAGAAATATCTGCTTCTAAAACCAAAACGGAGCAACCTAACAGAACGGCCTTCAATGTGTGCGTTCAACTTACAGAGTTAAACTGATGTGTGTTTGCAGGAGTTTCTAAACCCTTTCTGTGAAGAAGTGCAAAACGCATTTTCCCAGGGAAAAGCCAGCATTTTCCAAATAGCTGTAAATTTCCGTCTGAAACATAAATCGAACCTATCCTTCAGACTGCTCTTCTGGGTGTTCGCTGACCTAAGGGAGTTTAATCTGCCTCTAGATTCAGAGAGTGAGAAGCACGTTGCTTCTCGGAGCTGCGTTTTGATATGCCAGAGTGAATGGGAGTAAACGCGGTTTGGAGAAATATCTGCTTCTAAAACCAAAACGGAGCAACCTAACAGAACGGCCTTCGATGTGTGCGTTCAACTTACAGAGTTAAACTGATGTGTGTTTGCAGGAGTTTCTAAACCCTTTCTGTGAAGAAGCCCAAAACGCATTTTCCCAGGCAAAAGCCAGCATTTTTTAAATAGCTGTAAATCTCCGTCTGAAACATAAAACGAACCTATCCTTCAGACTGCTCTTCTGGGTGTTCGCTGACCTAAGGGAGTTTAATCTGCCTCTAGATTCAGAGAGTGAGAAGCACGTTGCTTCTCGGAGCTGCGTTTTGATATGCCAGAGTGAATGGGAGTAAACGCGGTTTGGAGAAATATCTGCTTCTAAAACCAAAACGGAGCAACCTAACAGAACGGCCTTCAATGTGTGCGTTCAACTTACAGAGTTAAACTGATGTGTGTTTGCAGGAGTTTCTAAACCCTTTCTGTGAAGAAGTGCAAAACGCATTTTCCCAGGCAAAAGCCAGCATTTCCCAAATAGCTGTAAATCTCCGTCTGAAACACAAAACGAACGTATCCTTCAGACTGCTCTGCTGGGTGTTCGCTGACCTAAGGGAGTTGAATCTGCCTCTAGATTCAGAGAGTGAGAAGCACGTTGCTTCTCGGAGCTGCGTTTTGATATGCCAGAGTGAATGGGAGTAAACGCGGTTTGGAGAAATATCTGCTTCTAAAACCAAAACGGAGCAACCTAACAGAACGGCCTTCAATGTGTGCGTTCAACTTACAGAGTTAAACTGATGTGTGTTTGCAGGAGTTTCTAAACCCTTTCTGTGAAGAAGCGCAAAACGCATTTTCCCAGGCAAAAGCCAGCATTTCCCAAATAGCTGTAAATCTCCGTCTGAAACACAAAACGAACGTATCCTTCAGACTGCTCTGCTGGGTGTTCGCTGACCTAAGGGAGTTGAATCTGCCTCTAGATTCAGAGAGTGAGAAGCACGTTGCTTCTCGGAGCTGCGTTTTGATATGCCAGAGTGAATGGGAGTAAACGCGGTTTGGAGAAATATCTGCTTCTAAAACCAAAACGGAGCAACCTAACAGAACGGCCTTCAATGTGTGCGTTCAACTTACAGAGTTAAACTGATGTGTGTTTGCAGGAGTTTCTAAACCCTTTCTGTGAAGAAGCGCAAAACGCATTTTTCCAGGCAAAAGCCAGCATTTCCCAAATAGCTGTAAATCTCCGTCTGAAACACAAAACGAACGTATCCTTCAGACTGCTCTGCTGGGTGTTCGCTGACCTAAGGGAGTTGAATCTGCCTCTAGATTCAGAGAGTGAGAAGCACGTTGCTTCTCGGAACTGCGTTTTGATATGCCAGAGTGAATGGGAGTAAACGCGGTTTGGAGAAATATCTGCTTCTAAAACCAAAACGGAGCAACCTAACAGAACGGCCTTCAATGTGTGGGTTCAACTTACAGAGATAAACTGATGTGTGTTTGCAGGAGTTTCTAAACCCTTTCTGTGAAGAAGCGCAAAACGCATTTTCCCAGGCAAAAGCCAGCATTTCCCAAATAGCTGTAAATCTTTGTCTGAAACACAAAGCGAACGTATCCTTCAGACTGCTCTTCTGGGTGTTCGCTGACCTAAGGGAGTTTAATCTGCCTCTAGATTCAGAGAGTGAGAAGCACGTTGCTTCTCGGAGCTGCGTTTTGATATGCCAGAGTGAATGGGAGTAAACGCGGTTTGGAGAAATATCTGCTTCTAAAACCAAAACGGAGCAACCTAACAGAACGGCCTTCAATGTGTGCGTTCAACTTACAGAGTTAAACTGATGTGTGTTTGCAGGAGTTTCTAAACCCTTTCTGTGAAGAAGTGCAAAACGCATTTTCCCAGGCAAAAGCCAGCATTTCCCAAATAGCTGTAAATCTCCGTCAGAAACACAAAACGAACGTATCCTTCAGACTGCTCTGCTGGGTGTTCGCTGACCTAAGGGAGTTGAATCTGCCTCTAGATTCAGAGAGTGAGAAGCACGTTGCTTCTCGGAACTGCGTTTTGATATGCCAGAGTGAATGGGAGTAAACGCGGTTTGGAGAAATATCTGCTTCTAAAACCAAAACGGAGCAACCTAACAGAACGGCCTTCAATGTGTGCGTTCAACTTACAGAGTTAAACTGATGTGTGTTTGCAGGAGTTTCTAAACCCTTTCTGTGAAGAAGCCCAAAACGCATTTTCCCAGGCAAAAGCCAGCATTTTCCAAATAGCTGTAAATCTCCGTCTGAAACATAAAACGAACCTATCCTTCAGACTGCTCTTCTGGGTGTTCGCTGACCTAAGGGAGTTTAATCTGCCTCTAGATTCAGAGAGTGAGAAGCACGTTGCTTCTCGGAGCTGCGTTTTGATATGCCAGAGTGAATTGGAGTAAACGCGGTTTGGAGAAATATCTGATTCTAAAACCAAAACGGAGCAACCTAACAGAACGGCCTTCAATGTGTGCGTTCAACTTACAGAGTTAAACTGATGTGTGTTTGCAGGAGTTTCTAAACCCTTTCTGTGAAGAAGTGCAAAACGCATTTTCCCAGGCAAAAGCCAGCATTTCCCAAATAGCTGTAAATCTCCGTCTGAAACACAAAACGAACGTATCCTTCAGACTGCTCTGCTGGGTGTTCGCTGACCTAAGGGAGTTGAATCTGCCTCTAGATTCAGAGAGTGAGAAGCACGTTGCTTCTCGGAACTGCGTTTTGATATGCCAGAGTGAATGGGAGTAAACGCGGTTTGGAGAAATATCTGCTTCTAAAACCAAAACGGAGCAACCTAACAGAACGGCCTTCAATGTGTGCGTTCAACTTACAGAGTTAAACTGATGTGTGTTTGCAGGAGTTTCTAAACCCTTTCTGTGAAGAAGCCCAAAACGCATTTTTCCAGGCAAAAGCCAGCATTTTCCAAATAGCTGTAAATCTCCGTCTGAAACATAAAACGAACCTATCCTTCAGACTGCTCTTCTGGGTGTTCGCTGACCTAAGGGAGTTTAATCTGCCTCTAGATTCAGAGAGTGAGAAGCACGTTGCTTCTCGGAGCTGCGTTTTGATATGCCAGAGTGAATGGGAGTAAACGCGGTTTGGAGAAATATCTTCTCCTAAAACCAAAACGGAGCAACCTGACAGAACGGCCTTCAATGTGTGCGTTCAACTTACAGAGTTAAATTGATGTGTGTTTGCAGGAGTTTCTAAACCCTTTCTGTGAAGAAGCGCAAAACGCATTTTTCCAGGCAAAAGCCAGCATTTCCGAAATAGCTGTAAATCTCCGTCTGAAACACAAAACGAACGTATCCTTCAGACTGCTCTGCTGGGTGTTCGCTGACCTAAGGGAGTTGAATCTGCCTCTAGATTCAGAGAGTGAGAAGCACGTTGCTTCTCGAAACTGCGTTTTGATATCCCAGAGTGAATGGGAGTAAACGCGGTTTGGAGAAATATCTGTTTCTAAAACCAAAACGGAGCAACCTAACAGAACGGCCTTCAATGTGTGCGTTCAACTTATAGAGTTAAACTGATGTGTGTTTGCAGGAGTTTCTAAACCCTTTCTGTGAAGAAGCCCAAAACGCATTTTCCCAGGCAAAAGCCAGCATTTTCCAAATAGCTGTAAATCTCCGTCTGAAACATAAAAGGAACCTATTTTTCAGACTGCTCTTCTGGGTGTTCGCTTACCTAAGGGAGTTTAATCTGCCTCTAGATTCAGAGAGTGAGAAGCACGTTGCTTCTCGGAGCTGCGTTTTGATATGCCAGAGTGAATGGGAGTAAACGCGGTTTGGAGAAATATCTGCTTCTAAAACCAAAACGGAGCAACCTAACAGAACGGCCTTCAATGTGTGCGTTCAACTTACAGAGTTAAACTGATGTGTGTTTGCAGGAGTTTCTAAACCCTTTCTGTGAAGAAGCCCAAAACGCATTTTCCCAGGAAAAAGCCAGCATTTTCCAAATAGCTGTAAATCTCCGTCTGAAACATAAAAGGAACCTATCCTTCAGACTGCTCTTCTGGGTGTTCGCTGACCTAAGGGAGTTGAATCTGCCTCTAGATTCAGAGAGTGAGAAGCACGTTGCTTCTCGGAGCTGCGTTTTGATATGCCAGAGTGAATGGGAGTAAACGCGGTTTGGAGATATATCTGCTTCTAAAACCAAAACGGAGCAACCTAACAGAACGGCCTTCAATGTGTGCGTTCAACTTACAGAGTTAAACTGATGTGTGTTTGCAGGAGTTTCTAAACCCTTTCTGTGAAGAAGCCCAAAACGCATTCTCCCAGGAAAAAGCCAGCATTTTCCAAATAGCTGTAAATCTCCGTCTGAAACATAAAACGAACCTATCCTTCAGACTGCTCTTCTGGGTGTTCGCTGACCTAAGGGAGTTTAATCTGCCTCTAGATTCAGAGAGTGAGAAGCACGTTGCTTCTCGGAGCTGCGTTTTGATATGCCAGAGTGAATGGGAGTAAACGCGGTTTGGAGAAATATCTGCTTCTAAAACCAAAACGGAGCAACCTAAAAGAACGGCCTTCAATGTGTGCGTTCAACTTACAGAGTTAAACTGATGTGTGTTTGCAGGAGTTTCTAAATTCTTTCTGTGAAGAAGTGCAAAACGCATTTTCCCAGGCAAAAGCCAGCATTTCCCAAATAGCTGTAAATCTCCGTCTGAAACACAAAACGAACGTATCCTTCAGACTGCTCTGCTGGGTGTTCGCTGACCTAAGGGAGTTGAATCTGCCTCTAGATTCAGAGAGTGAGAAGCACGTTGCTTCTCGGAGCTGCGTTTTGATATGCCAGAGTGAATGGGAGTAAACGCGGTTTGGAGAAATATCTGCTTCTAAAACCAAAACGGAGCAACCTAACAGAACGGCCTTCAATGTCTGCGTTCAACTTACAGAGTTAAACTGATGTGTGTTTGCAGGAGTTTCTAAACCCTTTCTGTGAAGAAGCGCAAAACGCATTTTCCCAGGGAAAAGCCAGCATTTCCCAAATAGCTGTAAATGTTTGTCTGAAACACAAAACGAACGTATCCTTCAGACTGCTCTGCTGGGTGTTCGCTGACCTAAGGGAGTTGAATCTGCCTCTAGATTCAGAGAGTGAGAAGCACGTTGCTTCTCGGAGCTGCGTTTTGATATGCCAGAATGAATGGGATTAAACGCGGTTTGGAGAAATATCTGCTTCTAAAACCAAAACGGAGCAACCTAACAGAACGGCCTTCAATGTGTGCGTTCAACTTACACAGTTAAACTGATGTGTGTTTGCAGGAGTTTCTAAACCCTTTCTGTGAAGAAGCGCAAAACGCATTTTTCCAGGCAAAAGCCAGCATTTCCCAAATAGCTGTAAATCTCCGTCTGAAACACAAAACGAACGTATCCTTCAGACTGCTCTGCTGGGTGTTCGCTGACCTAAGGGAGTTGAATCTGCCTCTAGATTCAGAGAGTGAGAAGCACGTTGCTTCTCGGAGCTGCGTTTTGATATGCCAGAGTGAATGGGAGTAAACGCGGTTTGGAGAAATATCTGCTTCTAAAACCAAAACGGAGCAACCTAACAGAACGGCCTTCAATGTGTGCGTTCAACTTACAGAGTTAAACTGATGTGTGTTTGCAGGAGTTTCTAAACCCTTTCTGTGAAGAAGCGCAAAACGCATTTTCCCAGGCAAAAGCCAGCATTTCCCAAATAGCTGTAAATCTTTGTCTGAAACACAAAACGAACGTATCCTTCAGACTGCTCTGCTGGGTGTTCGCTGACCTAAGGGAGTTGAATCTGCCTCTAGATTCAGAGAGTGAGAAGCACGTTGCTTCTCGGAGCTGCGTTTTGATATGCCAGAGTGAATGGGAGTAAACGCGGTTTGGAGAAATATCTGCTTCTAAAACCAAAACGGAGCAACCTAACAGAACGGCCTTCAATGTGTGGGTTCAACTTACAGAGATAAACTGATGTGTGTTTGCAGGAGTTTCTAAACCCTTTCTGTGAAGAAGCGCAAAACGCATTTTCCCAGGCAAAAGCCAGCATTTCCCAAATAGCTGTAAATCTTTGTCTGAAACACAAAGCGAACGTATCCTTCAGACTGCTCTTCTGGGTGTTCGCTGACCTAAGGGAGTTTAATCTGCCTCTAGATTCAGAGAGTGAGAAGCACGTTGCTTCTCGGAGCTGCGTTTTGATATGCCAGAGTGAATGGGAGTAAACGCGGTTTGGAGAAATATCTGCTTCTAAAACCAAAACGGAGCAACCTAACAGAACGGCCTTCAATGTGTGCGTTCAACTTACAGAGTTAAACTGATGTGTGTTTGCAGGAGTTTCTAAACCCTTTCTGTGAAGAAGTGCAAAACGCATTTTCCCAGGGAAAAGCCAGCATTTTCCAAATAGCTGTAAATTTCCGTCTGAAACATAAATCGAACCTATCCTTCAGACTGCTCTTCTGGGTGTTCGCTGACCTAAGGGAGTTTAATCTGCCTCTAGATTCAGAGAGTGAGAAGCACGTTGCTTCTCGGAGCTGCGTTTTGATATGCCAGAGTGAATGGGAGTAAACGCGGTTTGGAGAAATATCTGCTTCTAAAACCAAAACGGAGCAACCTAACAGAACGGCCTTCGATGTGTGCGTTCAACTTACAGAGTTAAACTGATGTGTGTTTGCAGGAGTTTCTAAACCCTTTCTGTGAAGAAGCCCAAAACGCATTTTCCCAGGCAAAAGCCAGCATTTTTTAAATAGCTGTAAATCTCCGTCTGAAACATAAAACGAACCTATCCTTCAGACTGCTCTTCTGGGTGTTCGCTGACCTAAGGGAGTTTAATCTGCCTCTAGATTCAGAGAGTGAGAAGCACGTTGCTTCTCGGAGCTGCGTTTTGATATGCCAGAGTGAATGGGAGTAAACGCGGTTTGGAGAAATATCTGCTTCTAAAACCAAAACGGAGCAACCTAACAGAACGGCTTTCAATGTGTGCGTTCAACTTACAGAGTTAAACTGATGTGTGTTTGCAGGAGTTTCTAAACCCTTTCTGTGAAGAAGTGCAAAACGCATTTTCCCAGGCAAAAGCCAGCATTTCCCAAATAGCTGTAAATCTCCGTCTGAAACACAAAACGAACGTATCCTTCAGACTGCTCTGCTGGGTGTTCGCTGACCTAAGGGAGTTGAATCTGCCTCTAGATTCAGAGAGTGAGAAGCACGTTGCTTCTCGGAGCTGCGTTTTGATATGCCAGAGTGAATGGGAGTAAACGCGGTTTGGAGAAATATCTGCTTCTAAAACCAAAACGGAGCAACCTAACAGAACGGCCTTCAATGTGTGCGTTCAACTTACAGAGTTAAACTGATGTGTGTTTGCAGGAGTTTCTAAACCCTTTCTGTGAAGAAGCGCAAAACGCATTTTCCCAGGCAAAAGCCAGCATTTCCCAAATAGCTGTAAATCTCCGTCTGAAACACAAAACGAACGTATCCTTCAGACTGCTCTGCTGGGTGTTCGCTGACCTAAGGGAGTTGAATCTGCCTCTAGATTCAGAGAGTGAGAAGCACGTTGCTTCTCGGAGCTGCGTTTTGATATGCCAGAGTGAATGGGAGTAAACGCGGTTTGGAGAAATATCTGCTTCTAAAACCAAAACGGAGCAACCTAACAGAACGGCCTTCAATGTGTGCGTTCAACTTACAGAGTTAAACTGATGTGTGTTTGCAGGAGTTTCTAAACCCTTTCTGTGAAGAAGCGCAAAACGCATTTTTCCAGGCAAAAGCCAGCATTTCCCAAATAGCTGTAAATCTCCGTCTGAAACACAAAACGAACGTATCCTTCAGACTGCTCTGCTGGGTGTTCGCTGACCTAAGGGAGTTGAATCTGCCTCTAGATTCAGAGAGTGAGAAGCACGTTGCTTCTCGGAACTGCGTTTTGATATGCCAGAGTGAATGGGAGTAAACGCGGTTTGGAGAAATATCTGCTTCTAAAACCAAAACGGAGCAACCTAACAGAACGGCCTTCAATGTGTGGGTTCAACTTACAGAGATAAACTGATGTGTGTTTGCAGGAGTTTCTAAACCCTTTCTGTGAAGAAGCGCAAAACGCATTTTCCCAGGCAAAAGCCAGCATTTCCCAAATAGCTGTAAATCTTTGTCTGAAACACAAAGCGAACGTATCCTTCAGACTGCTCTTCTGGGTGTTCGCTGACCTAAGGGAGTTTAATCTGCCTCTAGATTCAGAGAGTGAGAAGCACGTTGCTTCTCGGAGCTGCGTTTTGATATGCCAGAGTGAATGGGAGTAAACGCGGTTTGGAGAAATATCTGCTTCTAAAACCAAAACGGAGCAACCTAACAGAACGGCCTTCAATGTGTGCGTTCAACTTACAGAGTTAAACTGATGTGTGTTTGCAGGAGTTTCTAAACCCTTTCTGTGAAGAAGTGCAAAACGCATTTTCCCAGGCAAAAGCCAGCATTTCCCAAATAGCTGTAAATCTCCGTCTGAAACACAAAACGAACGTATCCTTCAGACTGCTCTGCTGGGTGTTCGCTGACCTAAGGGAGTTGAATCTGCCTCTAGATTCAGAGAGTGAGAAGCACGTTGCTTCTCGGAACTGCGTTTTGATATGCCAGAGTGAATGGGAGTAAACGCGGTTTGGAGAAATATCTGCTTCTAAAACCAAAACGGAGCAACCTAACAGAACGGCCTTCAATGTGTGCGTTCAACTTACAGAGTTAAACTGATGTGTGTTTGCAGGAGTTTCTAAACCCTTTCTGTGAAGAAGCCCAAAACGCATTTTCCCAGGCAAAAGCCAGCATTTTCCAAATAGCTGTAAATCTCCGTCTGAAACATAAAACGAACCTATCCTTCAGACTGCTCTTCTGGGTGTTCGCTGACCTAAGGGAGTTTAATCTGCCTCTAGATTCAGAGAGTGAGAAGCACGTTGCTTCTCGGAGCTGCGTTTTGATATGCCAGAGTGAATGGGAGTAAACGCGGTTTGGAGAAATATCTGCTTCTAAAACCAAAACGGAGCAACCTGACAGAACGGCCTTCAATGTGTGCGTTCAACTTACAGAGTTAAATTGATGTGTGTTTGCAGGAGTTTCTAAACCCTTTCTGTGAAGAAGCGCAAAACGCATTTTTCCAGGCAAAAGCCAGCATTTCCCAAATAGCTGTAAATCTCCGTCTGAAACACAAAACGAACGTATCCTTCAGACTGCTCTGCTGGGTGTTCGCTGACCTAAGGGAGTTGAATCTGCCTCTAGATTCAGAGAGTGAGAAGCACGTTGCTTCTCGAAACTGCGTTTTGATATCCCAGAGTGAATGGGAGTAAACGCGGTTTGGAGAAATATCTGTTTCTAAAACCAAAACGGAGCAACCTAACAGAACGGCCTTCAATGTGTGCGTTCAACTTATAGAGTTAAACTGATGTGTGTTTGCAGGAGTTTCTAAACCCTTTCTGTGAAGAAGCCCAAAACGCATTTTCCCAGGCAAAAGCCAGCATTTTCCAAATAGCTGTAAATCTCCGTCTGAAACATAAAAGGAACCTATTTTTCAGACTGCTCTTCTGGGTGTTCGCTTACCTAAGGGAGTTTAATCTGCCTCTAGATTCAGAGAGTGAGAAGCACGTTGCTTCTCGGAGCTGCGTTTTGATATGCACGGAGTGAATGGGAGTAAACGCGGTTTGGAGAAATATCTGCTTCTAAAACCAAAACGGAGCAACCTAACAGAACGGCCTTCAATGTGTGCGTTCAACTTACAGAGTTAAACTGATGTGTGTTTGCAGGAGTTTCTAAACCCTTTCTGTGAAGAAGCCCAAAACGCATTTTCCCAGGAAAAAGCCAGCATTTTCCAAATAGCTGTAAATCTCCGTCTGAAACATAAAAGGAACCTATCCTTCAGACTGCTCTTCTGGGTGTTCGCTGACCTAAGGGAGTTGAATCTGCCTCTAGATTCAGAGAGTGAGAAGCACGTTGCTTCTCGGAGCTGCGTTTTGATATGCCAGAGTGAATGGGAGTAAACGCGGTTTGGAGATATATCTGCTTCTAAAACCAAAACGGAGCAACCTAACAGAACGGCCTTCAATGTGTGCGTTCAACTTACAGAGTTAAACTGATGTGTGTTTGCAGGAGTTTCTAAACCCTTTCTGTGAAGAAGCCCAAAACGCATTCTCCCAGGAAAAAGCCAGCATTTTCCAAATAGCTGTAAATCTCCGTCTGAAACATAAAACGAACCTATCCTTCAGACTGCTCTTCTGGGTGTTCGCTGACCTAAGGGAGTTTAATCTGCCTCTAGATTCAGAGAGTGAGAAGCACGTTGCTTCTCGGAGCTGCGTTTTGATATGCCAGAGTGAATGGGAGTAAACGCGGTTTGGAGAAATATCTGCTTCTAAAACCAAAACGGAGCAACCTGACAGAACGGCCTTCAATGTGTGCGTTCAACTTACAGAGTTAAATTGATGTGTGTTTGCAGGAGTTTCTAAACCCTTTCTGTGAAGAAGCGCAAAACGCATTTTTCCAGGCAAAAGCCAGCATTTCCCAAATAGCTGTAAATCTCCGTCTGAAACACAAAACGAACGTATCCTTCAGACTGCTCTGCTGGGTGTTCGCTGACCTAAGGGAGTTGAATCTGCCTCTAGATTCAGAGAGTGAGAAGCACGTTGCTTCTCGAAACTGCGTTTTGATATCCCAGAGTGAATGGGAGTAAACGCGGTTTGGAGAAATATCTGTTTCTAAAACCAAAACGGAGCAACCTAACAGAACGGCCTTCAATGTGTGCGTTCAACTTATAGAGTTAAACTGATGTGTGTTTGCAGGAGTTTCTAAACCCTTTCTGTGAAGAAGCCCAAAACGCATTTTCCCAGGCAAAAGCCAGCATTTTCCAAATAGCTGTAAATCTCCGTCTGAAACATAAAAGGAACCTATTTTTCAGACTGCTCTTCTGGGTGTTCGCTTACCTAAGGGAGTTTAATCTGCCTCTAGATTCAGAGAGTGAGAAGCACGTTGCTTCTCGGAGCTGCGTTTTGATATGCCAGAGTGAATGGGAGTAAACGCGGTTTGGAGAAATATCTGCTTCTAAAACCAAAACGGAGCAACCTAACAGAACGGCCTTCAATGTGTGCGTTCAACTTACAGAGTTAAACTGATGTGTGTTTGCAGGAGTTTCTAAACCCTTTCTGTGAAGAAGCCCAAAACGCATTTTCCCAGGAAAAAGCCAGCATTTTCCAAATAGCTGTAAATCTCCGTCTGAAACATAAAAGGAACCTATCCTTCAGACTGCTCTTCTGGGTGTTCGCTGACCTAAGGGAGTTGAATCTGCCTCTAGATTCAGAGAGTGAGAAGCACGTTGCTTCTCGGAGCTGCGTTTTGATATGCCAGAGTGAATGGGAGTAAACGCGGTTTGGAGATATATCTGCTTCTAAAACCAAAACGGAGCAACCTAACAGAACGGCCTTCAATGTGTGCGTTCAACTTACAGAGTTAAACTGATGTGTGTTTGCAGGAGTTTCTAAACCCTTTCTGTGAAGAAGCCCAAAACGCATTCTCCCAGGAAAAAGCCAGCATTTTCCAAATAGCTGTAAATCTCCGTCTGAAACATAAAACGAACCTATCCTTCAGACTGCTCTTCTGGGTGTTCGCTGACCTAAGGGAGTTTAATCTGCCTCTAGATTCAGAGAGTGAGAAGCACGTTGCTTCTCGGAGCTGCGTTTTGATATGCCAGAGTGAATGGGAGTAAACGCGGTTTGGAGAAATATCTGCTTCTAAAACCAAAACGGAGCAACCTAAAAGAACGGCCTTCAATGTGTGCGTTCAACTTACAGAGTTAAACTGATGTGTGTTTGCAGGAGTTTCTAAACCCTTTCTGTGAAGAAGTGCAAAACGCATTTTCCCAGGCAAAAGCCAGCATTTCCCAAATAGCTGTAAATCTCCGTCTGAAACACAAAACGAACGTATCCTTCAGACTGCTCTGCTGGGTGTTCGCTGACCTAAGGGAGTTGAATCTGCCTCTAGATTCAGAGAGTGAGAAGCACGTTGCTTCTCGGAGCTGCGTTTTGATATGCCAGAGTGAATGGGAGTAAACGCGGTTTGGAGAAATATCTGCTTCTAAAACCAAAACGGAGCAACCTAACAGAACGGCCTTCAATGTCTGCGTTCAACTTACAGAGTTAAACTGATGTGTGTTTGCAGGAGTTTCTAAACCCTTTCTGTGAAGAAGCGCAAAACGCATTTTCCCAGGGAAAAGCCAGCATTTCCCAAATAGCTGTAAATGTTTGTCTGAAACACAAAACGAACGTATCCTTCAGACTGCTCTGCTGGGTGTTCGCTGACCTAAGGGAGTTGAATCTGCCTCTAGATTCAGAGAGTGAGAAGCACGTTGCTTCTCGGAGCTGCGTTTTGATATGCCAGAATGAATGGGATTAAACGCGGTTTGGAGAAATATCTGCTTCTAAAACCAAAACGGAGCAACCTAACAGAACGGCCTTCAATGTGTGCGTTCAACTTACACAGTTAAACTGATGTGTGTTTGCAGGAGTTTCTAAACCCTTTCTGTGAAGAAGCGCAAAACGCATTTTTCCAGGCAAAAGCCAGCATTTCCCAAATAGCTGTAAATCTCCGTCTGAAACACAAAACGAACGTATCCTTCAGACTGCTCTGCTGGGTGTTCGCTGACCTAAGGGAGTTGAATCTGCCTCTAGATTCAGAGAGTGAGAAGCACGTTGCTTCTCGGAGCTGCGTTTTGATATGCCAGAGTGAATGGGAGTAAACGCGGTTTGGAGAAATATCTGCTTCTAAAACCAAAACGGAGCAACCTAACAGAACGGCCTTCAATGTGTGCGTTCAACTTACAGAGTTAAACTGATGTGTGTTTGCAGGAGTTTCTAAACCCTTTCTGTGAAGAAGCGCAAAACGCATTTTCCCAGGCAAAAGCCAGCATTTCCCAAATAGCTGTAAATCTTTGTCTGAAACACAAAACGAACGTATCCTTCAGACTGCTCTGCTGGGTGTTCGCTGACCTAAGGGAGTTGAATCTGCCTCTAGATTCAGAGAGTGAGAAGCACGTTGCTTCTCGGAGCTGCGTTTTGATATGCCAGAGTGAATGGGAGTAAACGCGGTTTGGAGAAATATCTGCTTCTATAACCAAAACGGAGCAACCTAACAGAACGGCCTTCAATGTGTGCGTTCAACTTACAGAGTTAAACTGATGTGTGTTTGCAGGAGTTTCTAAACCCTTTCTGTGAAGAAGCCCAAAACGCATTTTCCCAGGCAAAAGCCAGCATTTTCCAAATAGCTGTAAATCTCCGTCTGAAACATAAAACGAACCTATCCTTCAGACTGCTCTTCTGGGTGTTCGCTGACCTAAGGGAGTTTAATCTGCCTCTAGATTCAGAGAGTGAGAAGCACGTTGCTTCTCGGAGCTGCGTTTTGATATGCCAGAGTGAATGGGAGTAAACGCGGTTTGGAGAAATATCTGCTTCTAAAACCAAAACGGAGCAACCTAACAGAACGGCCTTCAATGTGTGCGTTCAACTTACAGAGTTAAACTGATGTGTGTTTGCAGGAGTTTCTAAACCCTTTCTGTGAAGAAGTGCAAAACGCATTTTCCCAGGCAAAAGCCAGCATTTCCCAAATAGCTGTAAATCTCCGTCTGAAACACAAAACGAACGTATCCTTCAGACTGCTCTGCTGGGTGTTCGCTGACCTAAGGGAGTTGAATCTGCCTCTAGATTCAGAGAGTGAGAAGCACGTTGCTTCTCGGAGCTGCGTTTTGATATACCAGAGTGAATGGGAGTAAACGCGGTTTGGAAAAATATCTGCTTCTAAAACCAAAACGGAGCAACCTAACAGAACGGCCTTCAATGTGTGCGTTCAACTTACAGAGTTAAACTGATGTGTCTTTGCAGGAGTTTCTAAACCCTTTCTGTGAAGAAGCGCAAAACGCATTTTCCCAGGCAAAAGCCAGCATTTCCCAAATAGCTGTAAATCTCCGTCTGAAACACAAAACGAACGTATCCTTCAGACTGCTCTGCTGGGTGTTCGCTGACCTAAGGGAGTTGAATCTGCCTCTAGATTCAGAGAGTGAGAAGCACGTTGCTTCTCGGAGCTGCGTTTTGATATGCCAGAGTGAATGGGAGTAAACGCGGTTTGGAGAAATATCTGCTTCTAAAACCAAAACGGAGCAACCTAACAGAACGGCCTTCAATGTGTGCGTTCAACTTACAGAGTTAAACTGATGTGTGTTTGCAGGAGTTTCTAAACCCTTTCTGTGAAGAAGCGCAAAACGCATTTTTCCAGGCAAAAGCCAGCATTTCCCAAATAGCTGTAAATCTCCGTCTGAAACACAAAACGAACGTATCCTTCAGACTGCTCTGCTGGGTGTTCGCTGACCTAAGGGAGTTGAATCTGCCTCTAGATTCAGAGAGTGAGAAGCACGTTGCTTCTCGGAACTGCGTTTTGATATGCCAGAGTGAATGGGAGTAAACGCGGTTTGGAGAAATATCTGCTTCTAAAACCAAAACGGAGCAACCTAACAGAACGGCCTTCAATGTGTGCGTTCAACTTACAGAGTTAAACTGATGTGTGTTTGCAGGAGTTTCTAAACCCTTTCTGTGAAGAAGCCCAAAACGCATTTTCCCAGGCAAAAGCCAGCATTTTCCAAATAGCTGTAAATCTCCGTCTGAAACATAAAACGAACCTATCCTTCAGACTGCTCTTCTGGGTGTTCGCTGACCTAAGGGAGTTTAATCTGCCTCTAGATTCAGAGAGTGAGAAGCACGTTGCTTCTCGGAGCTGCGTTTTGATATGCCAGAGTGAATGGGAGTAAACGCGGTTTGGAGAAATATCTGCTTCTAAAACCAAAACGGAGCAACCTAACAGAACGGCCTTCAATGTGTGCGTTCAACTTACAGAGTTAAACTGATGTGTGTTTGCAGGAGTTTCTAAACCCTTTCTGTGAAGAAGCGCAAAACGCATTTTTCCAGGCAAAAGCCAGCATTTCCCAAATAGCTGTAAATCTCCGTCTGAAACACAAAACGAACGTATCCTTCAGACTGCTCTGCTGGGTGTTCGCTGACCTAAGGGAGTTGAATCTGCCTCTAGATTCAGAGAGTGAGAAGCACGTTGCTTCTCGGAACTGCGTTTTGATATGCCAGAGTGAATGGGAGTAAACGCGGTTTGGAGAAATATCTGCTTCTAAAACCAAAACGGAGCAACCTAACAGAACGGCCTTCAATGTGTGCGTTCAACTTACAGAGTTAAACTGATGTGTGGTTGCAGGAGTTTCTAAACCCTTTCTGTGAAGAAGCCCAAAACGCATTTTCCCAGGCAAAAGCCAGCATTTTCCAAATAGCTGTAAATCTCCGTCTGAAACATAAAACGAACCTATCCTTCAGACTGCTCTTCTGGGTGTTCGCTGACCTAAGGGAGTTTAATCTGCCTCTAGATTCAGAGAGTGAGAAGCACGTTGCTTCTCGGAGTTGCGTTTTGATATGCCAGAGTGAATGGGAGTAAACGCGGTTTGGAGAAATATCTGCTTCTAAAACCAAAACGGAGCAACCTAACAGAACGGCCTTCAATGTGTGCGTTCAACTTACAGAGTTAAACTGATGTGTGTTTGCAGGAGTTTCTAAACCCTTTCTGTGAAGAAGTGCAAAACGCATTTTCCCAGGCAAAAGCCAGCATTTCCCAAATAGCTGTAAATCTCCGTCTGAAACACAAAACGAACGTATCCTTCAGACTGCTCTGCTGGGTGTTCGCTGACCTAAGGGAGTTGAATCTGCCTCTAGATTCAGAGAGTGAGAAGCACGTTGCTTCTCGAAGCTGCGTTTTGATATACCAGAGTGAATGGGAGTAAACGCGGTTTGGAGAAATATCTGCTTCTAAAACCAAAACGGAGCAACCTAACAGAACGGCCTTCAATGTGTGCGTTCAACTTACAGAGTTAAATTGATGTGTGTTTGCAGGAGTTTCTAAACCCTTTCTGTGAAGAAGCGCAAAACGCATTTTTCCAGGCAAAAGCCAGCATTTCCCAAATAGCTGTAAATCTCCGTCTGAAACACAAAACGAACGTATCCTTCAGACTGCTCTGCTGGGTGTTCGCTGACCTAAGGGAGTTGAATCTGCCTCTAGATTCAGAGAGTGAGAAGCACGTTGCTTCTCGAAACTGCGTTTTGATATCCCAGAGTGAATGGGAGTAAACGCGGTTTGGAGAAATATCTGCTTCTAAAACCAAAACGGAGCAACCTAACAGAACGGCCTTCAATGTGTGCGTTCAACTTACAGAGTTAAACTGATGTGTGTTTGCAGGAGTTTCTAAACCCTTTCTGTGAAGAAGCCCAAAACGCATTTTCCCAGGCAAAAGCCAGCATTTTCCAAATAGCTGTAAATCTCCGTCTGAAACATAAAAGGAACCTATTTTTCAGACTGCTCTTCTGGGTGTTCGCTGACCTAAGGGAGTTTAATCTGCCTCTAGATTCAGAGAGTGAGAAGCACGTTGCTTCTCGGAGCTGCGTTTTGATATGCCAGAGTGAATGGGAGTAAACGCGGTTTGGAGAAATATCTGCTTCTAAAACCAAAACGGAGCAACCTAACAGAACGGCCTTCAATGTGTGCGTTCAACTTACAGAGTTAAACTGATGTGTGTTTGCAGGAGTTTCTAAACCCTTTCTGTGAAGAAGCCCAAAACGCATTTTCCCAGGAAAAAGCCAGCATTTTCCAAATAGCTGTAAATCTCCGTCTGAAACATAAAAGGAACCTATCCTTCAGACTGCTCTTCTGGGTGTTCGCTGACCTAAGGGAGTTTAATCTGCCTCTAGATTTAGAGAGTGAGAAGCACGTTGCTTCTCGGAGCTGCGTTTTGATATGCCAGAGTGAATGGGAGTAAACGCGGTTTGGAGAAATATCTGCTTCTAAAACCAAAACGGAGCAACCTAACAGAACGGCCTTCAATGTGTGCGTTCAACTTACAGAGTTAAACTGATGTGTGTTTGCAGGAGTTTCTAAACCCTTTCTGTGAAGAAGCCCAAAACGCATTCTCCCAGGAAAAAGCCAGCATTTTCCAAATAGCTGTAAATCTCCGTCTGAAACATAAAACGAACCTATCCTTCAGACTGCTCTTCTGGGTGTTCGCTGACCTAAGGGAGTTTAATCTGCCTCTAGATTCAGAGAGTGAGAAGCACGTTGCTTCTCGGAGCTGCGTTTTGATATGCCAGAGTGAATGGGAGTAAACGCGGTTTGGAGAAATATCTGCTTCTAAAACCAAAACGGAGCAACCTAACAGAACGGCCTTCAATGTGTGCGTTCAACTTACAGAGTTAAACTGATGTGTGTTTGCAGGAGTTTCTAAACCCTTTCTGTGAAGAAGTGCAAAACGCATTTTCCCAGGCAAAAGCCAGCATTTCCCAAATAGCTGTAAATCTCCGTCTGAAACACAAAACGAACGTATCCTTCAGACTACTCTGCTGGGTGTTCGCTGACCTAAGGGAGTTGAATCTGCCTCTAGATTCAGAGAGTGAGAAGCACGTTGCTTCTCGGAGCTGCGTTTTGATATGCCAGAGTGAATGGGAGTAAACGCGGTTTGGAGAAATATCTGCTTCTAAAACCAAAACGGAGCAACCTAACAGAACGGCCTTCAATGTCTGCGTTCAACTTACAGAGTTAAACTGATGTGTGTTTGCAGGAGTTTCTAAACCCTTTCTGTGAAGAAGCGCAAAACGCATTTTCCCAGGGAAAAGCCAGCATTTCCCAAATAGCTGTAAATGTCTGAAACACAAAACGAACGTATCCTTCAGACTGCTCTGCTGGGTGTTCGCTGACCTAAGGGAGTTGAATCTGCCTCTAGATTCAGAGAGTGAGAAGCACGTTGCTTCTCGGAGCTGCGTTTTGATATGCCAGAGTGAATGGGATTAAACGCGGTTTGGAGAAATATCTGCTTCTAAAACCAAAACGGAGCAACCTAACAGAACGGCCTTCAATGTGTGCGTTCAACTTACACAGTTAAACTGATGTGTGTTTGCAGGAGTTTCTAAACCCTTTCTGTGAAGAAGCGCAAAACGCATTTTTCCAGGCAAAAGCCAGCATTTCCCAAATAGCTGTAAATCTCCGTCTGAAACACAAAACGAACGTATCCTTCAGACTGCTCTGCTGGGTGTTCGCTGACCTAAGGGAGTTGAATCTGCCTCTAGATTCAGAGAGTGAGAAGCACGTTGCTTCTCGGAGCTGCGTTTTGATATGCCAGAGTGAATGGGAGTAAACGCGGTTTTGAGAAATATCTGCTTCTAAAACCAAAACGGAGCAACCTAACAGAACGGCCTTCAATGTGTGCGTTCAACTTACAGAGTTAAACTGATGTGTGTTTGCAGGAGTTTCTAAACCCTTTCTGTGAAGAAGCGCAAAACGCATTTTCCCAGGCAAAAGCCAGCATTTCCCAAATAGCTGTAAATCTCCGTCTGAAACACAAAACGAACGTATCCTTCAGACTGCTCTGCTGGGTGTTCGCTGACCTAAGGGAGTTGAATCTGCCTCTAGATTCAGAGAGTGAGAAGCACGTTGCTTCTCGGAGCTGCGTTTTGATATGCCAGAGTGAATGGGAGTAAACGCGGTTTGGAGAAATATCTGCTTCTAAAACCAAAACGGAGCAACCTAACAGAACGGCCTTCAATGTGTGCGTTCAACTTACAGAGTTAAACTGATGTGTGTTTGCAGGAGTTTCTAAACCCTTTCTGTGAAGAAGCCCAAAACGCATTTTTCCAGGCAAAAGCCAGCATTTTCCAAATAGCTGTAAATCTCCGTCTGAAACATAAAACGAACCTATCCTTCAGACTGCTCTTCTGGGTGTTCGCTGACCTAAGGGAGTTTAATCTGCCTCTAGATTCAGAGAGTGAGAAGCACGTTGCTTCTCGGAGCTGCGTTTTGATATGCCAGAGTGAATGGGAGTAAACGCGGTTTGGAGAAATATCTGCTTCTAAAACCAAAACGGAGCAACCTGACAGAACGGCCTTCAATGTGTGCGTTCAACTTACAGAGTTAAATTGATGTGTGTTTGCAGGAGTTTCTAAACCCTTTCTGTGAAGAAGCGCAAAACGCATTTTTCCAGGCAAAAGCCAGCATTTCCCAAATAGCTGTAAATCTCCGTCTGAAACACAAAACGAACGTATCCTTCAGACTGCTCTGCTGGGTGTTCGCTGACCTAAGGGAGTTGAATCTGCCTCTAGATTCAGAGAGTGAGAAGCACGTTGCTTCTCGAAACTGCGTTTTGATATCCCAGAGTGAATGGGAGTAAACGCGGTTTGGAGAAATATCTGTTTCTAAAACCAAAACGGAGCAACCTAACAGAACGGCCTTCAATGTGTGCGTTCAACTTATAGAGTTAAACTGATGTGTGTTTGCAGGAGTTTCTAAACCCTTTCTGTGAAGAAGCCCAAAACGCATTTTCCCAGGCAAAAGCCAGCATTTTCCAAATAGCTGTAAATCTCCGTCTGAAACATAAAAGGAACCTATTTTTCAGACTGCTCTTCTGGGTGTTCGCTGACCTAAGGGAGTTTAATCTGCCTCTAGATTCAGAGAGTGAGAAGCACGTTGCTTCTCGGAGCTGCGTTTTGATATGCCAGAGTGAATGGGAGTAAACGCGGTTTGGAGAAATATCTGCTTCTAAAACCAAAACGGAGTAACCTAACAGAACGGCCTTCAATGTGTGCGTTCAACTTACAGAGTTAAACTGATGTGTGTTTGCAGGAGTTTCTAAACCCTTTCTGTGAAGAAGCCCAAAACGCATTCTCCCAGGAAAAAGCCAGCATTTTCCAAATAGCTGTAAATCTCCGTCTGAAACATAAAACGAACCTATCCTTCAGACTGCTCTTCTGGGTGTTCGCTGACCTAAGGGAGTTTAATCTGCCTCTAGATTCAGAGAGTGAGAAGCACGTTGCTTCTCGGAGCTGCGTTTTGATATGCCGGAGTGAATGGGAGTAAACGCGGTTTGGAGAAATATCTGCTTCTAAAACCAAAACGGAGCAACCTAACAGAACGGCCTTCAATGTGTGCGTTCAACTTACAGAGTTAAACTGATGTGTGTTTGCAGGAGTTTCTAAACCCTTTCTGTGAAGAAGTGCAAAACGCATTTTCCCAGGCAAAAGCCAGCATTTCCCAAATAGCTGTAAATCTCCGTCTGAAACACAAAACGAACGTATCCTTC
Organism: Callithrix jacchus; assembly: GCF_049354715.1. Classification (NCBI taxonomy): domain Eukaryota; kingdom Metazoa; phylum Chordata; class Mammalia; order Primates; family Cebidae; genus Callithrix; species Callithrix jacchus. The sequence goes on from NC_133523.1 coordinate 23,977,617, forward strand.
AGACTGCTCTGCTGGGTGTTCGCTGACCTAAGGGAGTTGAATCTGCCTCTAGATTCAGAGAGTGAGAAGCACGTTGCTTCTCGGAGCTGCGTTTTGATATGCCAGAGTGAATGGGAGTAAACGCGGTTTGGAGAAATATCTGCTTCTAAAACCAAAACGGAGCAACCTAACAGAACGGCCTTCAATGTCTGCGTTCAACTTACAGAGTTAAACTGATGTGTGTTTGCAGGAGTTTCTAAACCCTTTCTGTGAAGAAGCGCAAAACGCATTTTCCTAGGGAAAAGCCAGCATTTCCCAAATAGCTGTAAATGTTTGTCTGAAACACAAAACGAACGTATCCTTCAGACTGCTCTGCTGGGTGTTCGCTGACCTAAGGGAGTTGAATCTGCCTCTAGATTCAGAGAGTGAGAAGCACGTTGCTTCTCGGAGCTGCGTTTTGATATGGCAGAATGAATGGGATTAAACGCGGTTTGGAGAAATATCTGCTTCTAAAACCAAAACGGAGCAACCTAACAGAACGGCCTTCAATGTGTGCGTTCAACTTACACAGTTAAACTGATGTGTGTTTGCAGGAGTTTCTAAACCCTTTCTGTGAAGAAGCGCAAAACGCATTTTTCCAGGCAAAAGCCAGCATTTCCCAAATAGCTGTAAATCTCCGTCTAAAACACAAAACGAACGTATCCTTCAGACTGCTCTGCTGGGTGTTCGCTGACCTAAGGGAGTTGAATCTGCCTCTAGATTCAGAGAGTGAGAAGCACGTTGCTTCTCGGAGCTGCGTTTTGATATGCCAGAGTGAATGGGAGTAAACGCGGTTTGGAGAAATATCTGCTTCTAAAACCAAAACGGAGCAACCTAACAGAACGGCCTTCAATGTGTGCGTTCAACTTACAGAGTTAAACTGATGTGTGTTTGCAGGAGTTTCTAAACCCTTTCTGTGAAGAAGCGCAAAACGCATTTTCCCAGGCAAAAGCCAGCATTTCCCAAATAGCTGTAAATCTTTGTCTGAAACACAAAACGAACGTATCCTTCAGACTGCTCTGCTGGGTGTTCGCTGACCTAAGGGAGTTGAATCTGCCTCTAGATTCAGAGAGTGAGAAGCACGTTGCTTCTCGGAGCTGCGTTTTGATATGCCAGAGTGAATGGGAGTAAACGCGGTTTGGAGAAATATCTGCTTCTATAACCAAAACGGAGCAACCTAACAGAACGGCCTTCAATGTGTGCGTTCAACTTACAGAGTTAAACTGATGTGTGTTTGCAGGAGTTTCTAAACCCTTTCTGTGAAGAAGCCCAAAACGCATTTTCCCAGGCAAAAGCCAGCATTTTCCAAATAGCTGTAAATCTCCGTCTGAAACATAAAACGAACCTATCCTTCAGACTGCTCTTCTGGGTGTTCGCTGACCTAAGGGAGTTTAATCTGCCTCTAGATTCAGAGAGTGAGAAGCACGTTGCTTCTCGGAGCTGCGTTTTGATATGCCAGAGTGAATGGGAGTAAACGCGGTTTGGAGAAATATCTGCTTCTAAAACCAAAACGGAGCAACCTAACAGAACGGCCTTCAATGTGTGCGTTCAACTTACAGAGTTAAACTGATGTGTGTTTGCAGGAGTTTCTAAACCCTTTCTGTGAAGAAGTGCAAAACGCATTATCCCAGGCAAAAGCCAGCATTTCCAAAATAGCTGTAAATCTCCGTCTGAAACACAAAACGAACGTATCCTTCAGACTGCTCTGCTGGGTGTTCGCTGACCTAAGGGAGTTGAATCTGCCTCTAGATTCAGAGAGTGAGAAGCACGTTGCTTCTCGGAGCTGCGTTTTGATATACCAGAGTGAATGGGAGTAAACGCGGTTTGGAGAAATATCTGCTTCTAAAACCAAAACGGAGCAACCTAACAGAACGGCCTTCAATGTGTGCGTTCAACTTACAGAGTTAAACTGATGTGTGTTTGCAGGAGTTTCTAAACCCTTTCTGTGAAGAAGCGCAAAACGCATTTTCCCAGGCAAAAGCCAGCATTTCCCAAATAGCTGTAAATCTCCGTCTGAAACACAAAACGAACGTATCCTTCAGACTGCTCTGCTGGGTGTTCGCTGACCTAAGGGAGTTGAATCTGCCTCTAGATTCAGAGAGTGAGAAGCACGTTGCTTCTCGGAGCTGCATTTTGATATGCCAGAGTGAATGGGAGTAAACGCGGTTTGGAGAAATATCTGCTTCT